>NC_064630.1:330105335-330419158 GCF_023864275.1 Schistocerca cancellata | reverse complement strand
ACTGCACTCAACGTTAACTGAGCTTACAAAAGATTTTAAAAGAATTATTAAACATTGCATACCAGAATATATAAAAAACAGTTCCTAAGATAAAAGGACATTTTGAGAAATGGCTGCTAACAACGCAAGGAAATGTCACCTGTAAAGTATATACGTCAGCTGCCAAAACATACTTGAAAATTGACATAAAAGCATTAAATGTAAGCCAATATACGCCGTAAATAACGAGATCATATCGTAAAAGTAACAAGGAAAAAATTTCATTAAAATTATACCTTTTAACTCGGGCTTGCTACAAGAGTGCATAGTAAGCATAAACAAACACTGTTGGGCATTCAGAGTGACACAGAAGACAGCCGCGCTGTCTGGTGACGGCGACGGTCGTGGTTCCCACGAGCTGGTCGCAAACAGACCGACGGATTTACGTGCCCGAGAGCGCCATAAGGCGTCAGCACAACATAATACAATTAGCTAAAATTACAATAGTCGTGATGAAACTATTAGAGAAAAGGAGACAAACTGCATAAATATAAAGATGGAGCTGAACAGACAGAAGTTCGAGCAGGTGGCGTAATTTTACAGACTTTCTATTAAAGTAGAATGTCGATTTTTACGTATGTTTTACGTATGTTTTTGTCGTATATAGTCTACAGGTGATATTTCCTTACGTTGTTAGCAGTCATTTCTCAAAATGACCTTTTATC
Source organism: Schistocerca cancellata (assembly GCF_023864275.1). Lineage (NCBI taxonomy): Eukaryota > Metazoa > Arthropoda > Insecta > Orthoptera > Acrididae > Schistocerca > Schistocerca cancellata. The sequence continues at coordinate 330,418,454 of NC_064630.1, read as the reverse complement.
TTAGGCACTGTTTTCTATATTCTGACATGCACTGCTCAATATTTTTTTTTAAATCTTTTGTAAATACCAGTAACGTTGTATAAAACACTCATGGGCTTCTTGCTACGTCAGTTCAGGGTAAAACCTCGTGCATTCGACGAAGCAAATGACTATCAAAACTGCTATCGTGGGGACCTTATATAGTTCACAGGCGGCTTTTGATTGGTCGAGCCGGACTTTGTGACCGAGCGGTTCTAGGCGCCTTAGTCCGGAACCGCGCTGCTGCTACGGTCGCAGGTTCGAGTCCTGCCTCGGGCATGGATGTGTGTGATGTCCTTAGGTTAGTTAGGTTTAAGTAGTTGTAAGTAAGGGGACTGATGACCTCAGATGTTAAGTCCCATAGTGCTTAGAGCCATTTGAAACATTTTTTTGATTGGTCGGTAATTCCATAACACTGCTACAGATAGCGCCACCGCTCCCGTTCCAGCTTAAACATCTCTGGCTCTTCTCTGGATCGAGAGGTCGCTTCCATGCACTGCTAAGATTATATCTGCTGTGACGATTGAAGGTCTTGTCACACGTTATTATTTGTACAGCCTCTTTAATTACTGAATCCCAGTATGTAGGAATCTGGGACAAAACTTGTATTTCACCAGTATTTTATGTTTGTGAGGCTGGGCTCAGTAGCTGTTGATGTTCTGCACAGAGATTGGAAACGGCGCTGCGAATATCAAGTTCCACAGCTCTTGGACGTAGATAGTTTAGACTTACCCAGGGATGGAGGAACAAGTACGATAAAACGTTGCATCCTTTTTTGGGTAGTCTTCAGTCTTCTAACTGGTTGGCTGCGGCCCGCCACGAATTGCTTTCTTGTGCTAACCTCTTTTATTCACGAACCTATGTAGCACCAATCAATGGGCTAGCTAAGCTGAAGGTCATAGGTACATTGATTCCCTTGCCGTGAACAGCGGAGATTGCATTAGTCTATTTAAAAGCCACTGACAAAACTGCTTTCCTTCTTTACTTCCCACCTTTAGCTTAGGTATTTCTGAAAAGGTTCGCGAATAAATTGTTATGTAGCAAGATTGTTATAACTAATTACAGATAATCTGGAGATGCACTAAACGCGCGAATCGCGTCATTATTAATAAGACACTTGCAACAGAGATCGTTATCTAATTTTGGAACGTATAGACCAGTTACTTGACACACGAAACCAACAAACACATTGCTCTGTTGTGTTGCCAAATGACTATGTGAAAAGTTGTGGCCGAACCGTTAGCTGCGCCTCGCCAGCTCGACGTCATTGGCTGAGAGAGGCAAGGCTGCAAGCCAACTTTTAAGGACTGAAGTGAGAAAATTCATGAGATAGCGAGATGAACATATACAGACGGCGGCAGTGTCGCGTACACAAGGTATTAAAGGGCAGTACTTCGGCGGAGCTGTCATTTATACTCAGGTGGCTCATGTGAAAAGGTTTCCGACCTGATTATGGCTGCACGACGAGAATTAGACTTTGAACGCAGAATGGTAGCTTCATTTCAGAAATAGTTAGGAATTCAATATTCTGAGATTCACAGTGTAGAGAGTGCGTCGAGAATAACACATGTCAGGCATTATCTCCCAGCGCGGACACCAGTGTCCGGTGGGCTTCACTTAACGACCGAGGGAGTGGCGTTTGCGTGCATTTGTCATTGGTAACAGACAAGCATCGCTGCATGGAATAATCGGAGATTAGTGTGGGGCGTACGATCAACATATATGTCAGGACGGTGCCTTCGGAAACTGGTGTTAATGGGATCTGGAAACAGATGACCGACACGAGCGCCTTTGCCAACAGCACTACGTCGCCTGCAGCGCCTCTCCTGGTCCCGTGACCTTATCGGTTGGACCCCAGACGACTGAAAAATCGTGGCCTGATCAAATGAGTCCATGAAGTCATGGACCCAAGGTGTCAAAAAGGCATTCTGCAACCTGGTAGTGGCTCCATAATGGTGTGGGATGTGTTTGCGAGGAATGTACTGGGTCCTCTGATCCAGCTGAACCGATCATTGACTGAAAATGGTTATGTTCGGCTACTTGGAGACCATTTGGAGCTATTCGTGGATTTCATGTTCCCGAGTAACGATGGAATTTTTAAGGATGACAATGCTCCACGTCACCGGCCACAGGTGTTCTCGATTAGTGTGAAGAACATTTTGGACAATTCAAGCGAATGATTTGCTCACACATGTCGCCCGACAGGAGTCCCATCGACCATTTGTGGGACATAAACGTGAGGTCAGTCCGTGCACAAAACCTTACACCGGCAACAGTTCCGCGCTTATTGACGACTACACAGGCAGCAGGGTTCAGTGTTTCTGCAGAGGACTTCCGAATTCTTGATGAGTCTGTGCCACGTCGTTTTCCAGCACTAAGTGGGGTAATAGGAGGTCCGACATGATATTAGGAGGTATTCCATGATCTCATTGTAGAGGTCTAAGACTAAAAATAGAAATCCTCGCCAATCATAAAACTGTCAAACCCCTGGACAGCAAACCCTGGACAGCACTAAAAACTAGGGCTGTCTGGGTTAACCCCGGACGTATGACAAGCGTAATTCTGATGGCGAGTATTGTCGTTGGGTGAACACTACCGGCGAGCCCATTCCTGCTGCCGCATCCACAGAACACACAAGCCGTACTGACAGTCTGTGGTGTCCAGACGTAATCGTAGCGTCTGTGTGGATGCTAGACTTACTGCAGTCAATACCAGTTCCTGGCTAAAGGCACGCGAGATGGCTGAACGATCCTATACGGCAGGGCAAACAATCTGGCTGTTCTCTCATGCGCTAGTCGCAGAGGTAATTGAGATTCTGTATGACGCTGAAAATGGCTTTCCTGAACGTATTGATTCCATATTCGCAATGCAGTCGTAAGATTCGGACCATCGAAATCAGCAGTACCTCGGAACCGCGAACGTTCCGGCTAGATATGGCTATGATGTCGCCGCCGCCAAATTCGGGCGCATTCCGGAAAACATTCCTTTCGCTTACACGATGCATAACGCAATCTTGTCACAATCAACCAATATTTAAATGCGATTTCTCAGTGACAAACCTACTGCATAACTTTCCTTATATGTAGAAGTAGCTTAGCGCCTGCTGCTTCGCTCACGTAGTTTTTTGTGGTTTTTCCTGATTTGGCCTTAATCAAATTTTTATGTTGGTCACAAACTGCAACATCTCTTAAAGTATTCGCCCTAATTAAGGCCATAGAAGAATTGTCGTTTCCGAGTGTGCTTCTGACGAAGAAGCAATGCTGATTCCTGGAGTCGTAGGTCTTTCTTAAACCGGCCTTTTGAATTCCTGTAGTTATATTTGCAATGAAACTTTCGTCCCCTAACACTTATTTCTTTAGAAGTCAAATAACAATTTTCATAGGTTTAGCTTTAAAAATGTTTTTATAAACGATATATTTTCATAAAATTTTTCACCTCCTATTCTTTCTCTTAGGGCTCGAATTTCCAAAAGCGCTGTAACAGGCTTTTTTTTTTCACCAACACGTAAAATACCAGTTTCCGCAAATGTAGGTTTATAAATGCTTTATTCAAAATAAAATTTCTGCTACTGTTTTCGCGCCTTGGTGACGCAATTTCCAAAAATACTAAACCAGATTTTTTTTCTGACCGGAAAACCAAATAGCAATACTCGTAATTCTAGTTTCAAAATTACCTTAATAGCGACTTGTTTAAAAAAATTGTCATCCCTTACTTCTCCCCGCTAGAAATGGAATTTCGAACAGTCTCCCCCCCCCCCCCCCCTTTCCGGCCGGAGTGGCCGTGCGGTTCTAGGCGCTACAGTCTGGAACCGAGCCATCGCTACGGTCGCAGGTTCGAATCCTGCCTCGGGCATGGATGTGTGTGATGTCCTTAGGTTAGTTAGGTTTAATTAGTTCTAAGTTCTAGGCGACTGATGACCTCAGAAGTTAAGTCGCATAGTGCTCAGAGCCATTTGAACCATTTATCTCCCCGCCCCCCCCCCCCTCCCCCGTCCCCAGAAAAAAAGCTTTATGCAGCAAAATAACATTACACAAGTGCATCACAGTAAACTATGAACGAAATAATACGTTTATGAATTGTTATTCACTTTTTAGTCTTAAGTATGGATAGTTGTGGGAATACACTTCTTGTTTATTTCATCGAAGTCTGTGCATGTAAAATGTCATCAGCTTTTAAGGTACATGCATTGGCGATGGACTGTCAGATCTATGTATATATGTTGAAACTTTCTAAATTAACTTTTATTCAGTTTTCTTGTTTCTAGTGGATTTCAGTGAGTTACTTTTTGTTACATAATCGTAAGTTTTAAAAAAAATTTGCCAACAGTTCATAAAATTTTTAGGATTTCGTTTGGTTGTGATTGTGTGTTGTGATATACAGCTAGAAATCTTCCTTGTTTCTATTTCCTTCTGCATTGTATGTCCTTTGGTCCAGTCCTCAGCATTTCATTCCATTATTGGGTACGAAATATCAGATGGGTTTAGAAAATCTCCTGGTGCATTATATTTGGGAGATGTTCTTTTTTGTACTCGCTAGTTTCCACATGACAGATTGCCACTTTTCAGTAACTGTTTTAAACACAAGTGTGTGTTAATCTATGTCGATTAAATTACAAGACGGGCACGATGGTGAGTATGCTAGGTGGGCATGAAAAGGTCTTGAGTTGGTCGATACTTCTCTGTTAACTGCTTCGGCACTGCAATCAGGCCGCAGTAAATGGCATACACTGTGTAAAGACTATATTTACAAATTTCATTTGGTATTTAATATGTAAATTGTACCAAAAAGGCGCTGTTGTGATGGACTATCATTGTGCTTTAGCACTGATGCGGTATGCATTCGTAGCGCACAAGTTATAACGCTAAAAGCTTTGCTCTGCGCGTAAGTTTTTTTGCGAGGTGTGGGCGATCGGTCGATCGAGTGCCGTTTCTTGATTTTGGCTAGGGGATTTGCCGAGTTGAGAAGGTCAAGAGCAGCTGAAAACGCGGATATACAGGCTTGCGCAGGGTGAACAGAGGTATGTTTACGGCTGGGGACAGCCTGGAGGCCCACTTTAGTGTGATGGGCAGGGGGTAGCGCTGCTAATAACGGCCGAGAAGGGTCGTAACGAGGCGGCAGACACTGGAATAGGCGGTTGTCATGCTGTGGTAGTTATGCTGGACAGCCATTTTAAACTGCACAGACGGCGGCTGAGCGTTAATTAGCCGATCATGTTGCAGACTGGTCATTAAGCGGATTCTGATGTTTCTGTCGCCGAAGCACTTGTGTTGAGTTGTATTTGTTTGGGTTTGTGTTAGGCTGAGTGCATTTATGCCATTTACCTGCCAAAGTACCGCAAGCATGCTGAAGTTTTATAGAGTGTGATCCGAATTAACGGCTGCGGGTCGCACATGTTGTTATCCTATCCGATGAGCGCTCTGATTTATATTTTGTAATTATAGTGATGCCAACGGCCTTGCCGCGGTGGTACCCCCGGTTCCCGTCAACTCACCGAAGTTAAGCGTTGTCGGGCTGGGCTAGCACTTGGATGGATGACCATCCGGTCTGCCGAGCGCTGTTGGCAAGCGGGGTAGACTCATCCCTTGTGAGGCAAACTGAGGAGCTACTTAATTGAGAAGTAGCGGCTCCGGACTCTTAAACTGACGTAACGGCCGGGAGAGCGGTGTTCTCACCACATACCCTTCCATATCCGCATCCAGTGATGCCTGTGGGCTAAGGATGACACGGTTAACGGTCGGTACTGTTTGGCCATCCAAGGCCTGTTCGGACGGAGTTTAGTTTTAGTGACAGTGATACATAAAGTTCCTGTTAACTGGAGAGCGTAGTTAATGCTTAAGACAGTAATTATCATGTGGGCTGATTTATGTCAGTAGTAATTCACACGTAATTCTTTTTATCGTGTGCTTTCAGATTTGTATTTTGTAATTATTGTGATACATAAATTTTCTGTTTACATGGAGAGAGTAGTCAGCTCTTAAAACTGTGTTATTGTCTCGTGGCGATGTTACTTCGAAGCCTTTTGGATGATTTATGTCAGTGGTAGTTCGCATATAAATCTTTTCGCCGTGTTTAATCGGATTTGTATATTGTCGTCTTGTAATTTAATGTTCTGTGTATTTCTGTTCCAGGTAGACTGTGTGTCCGTTACGTTTTCTACATTATGCTGTGTAATGACATTTAGGTTCACGCCATCGAATCTTACTACCTAATTATCTCTGTTAGTCGAAGGTTTTAGTGTGGATCATGTTCCTTTGGTTTGACAAATGCGTACCGTTGAGTTCTGGATAGTTCGGCAATTGCTGTGTTGTAATTTTCAGTTAAGGCCAAGTTGTTTTAAATGCGCTAAGGTAGACCACTGCCTTGGAGTTAATGAGCGTAAAACTTATCCACGGCATGCTAGCCTGTGTCACAAAAGGTATAGTTGTTGGTCCAGGTTTTTAATCTCTGTATTAGTAATACTGTTTAGTTGTGTTCTGGGCGCAAGATTAATTACTATTGAGACATGGCACTTTTTGGTGTGCCCATTTGATGAGCTATAGTGGAAACTTCCACCGGCTAAGGACTTGTCTGTGTTGAATAATAAACTGAACTGTTCACCCGACAGTTAGAATTGTGTGGCTCGACATGAGTTTGGATACTGAATTGTTACTTGAAATTGTCTCGTAAACTGAGAACTATAAAGTGTAAATGATTTCAGATTGTTTGAATAATTGTCTTGGTTAAGTTGTCCGCCCCGATAGCTGAGTGGTGGCCAGCACGGTAGCTCGTCCGTTCGGTCAGAGTGATAGCTCCGTAATAAAAAAACTGAGTGAACGGATCAACGAAGAACCTGAACGGGTGCGGACGTCCGCCCCGAACAAAATTCAACGAACAACATAGGCCAAAATGAGATCAAGTAAAAAAGAAAAAGGTGGTCAGCGTGACGGATTGCCGTCCTACGGGCCCGGGTTCGATTCCCGGCTGGGTCGGGGATTTTCTCCACTCAGGGACTGGGTGTTGTACTGTAATAAGAGCTGCTCCAAGGCGGCCGGACCAGCCCCGCACGGGGCCTCCCGGCCAATGAGGCCAAACGCTCATTTCCATTTTGGTTAAGTTCCGTGGGAAACCTAATGAGTATAAGTTCTTGTTCTGAGCTGTTAGACCTGAAGTAGCTGCTTTCGCCAAAACGTACTTATATAAAGCGTCTCCATATTTTTCATTCACACCTTTTGATTTCGTTGTTTATTCAAATAGCAAACCTTTTGCTAATGGTTACAGTGCTATGAATTTCTTTGACTACAACCCTGGTGTACAATTTAGGGCAGCAGTGATGTATACATTTCTGAATCCTTTTAAATTTTCTAAACTTGGTTTAGTTTTACTTAATGGTTCCTTCATTTATCTGATAAATTATTTCATTCTATTTGAGTCTTGAAAGGTTTAATGCATCAATTGCTGCTGATCTCTAAAGTTTGAGTAATCTTTGTTTGAACACCTTAAGTTAATAAGTAAAGTCAAATTGTGTTAAGCTTTGACGGGCTGTGAGTCGTGCGTCATGCTAAATTATTGGACTTCTGTAATTTGTCAAGATATCGAGTGTATTTCATAAATTCGTATTGTGTACTAGACTGTTTCATTTGGGCACCAGCACCTTACTACTCCAACCTAGCTCCCTACCTCCTGAAAACCATCAACTACAAGAAGCCTTTGCCTACCGATATGTAGTTTCCTTGTCATTTTATTACAATAAATCGTAGCTAAAACGACGCATTTTCGGGAGACCCTCAATTTGCTGATGCTTTGAAACAGCTTATATTCATACCACATAATCTGATGCACAAGGAAGACCAGTGTGTTACAAAAAGATACGGCCAAACTTACAGGAAACATTCCTCACACACAAATAAAGAAAATATGTTATGAGGACATGTGTCCGGAAACGCTTAATTTCCATGTTAGAGCTCATTTTAGTTTCGTCAGTATGTACTGTACTTCCTCGATTCACCGCCAGTTGGCCCAATTGAAGGAAGGTAATGTTGACTTCGGTGCTTGTGTTGACATGCGACTCATTGCTCTACTGTACTAGCATCAAGCACATCAGTACGTAGCATCAACAGGTTAGTGTTCATCACGAACGTGGTTTTGCAGTCAGTGCAATGTTTACAAATGCGGAGTTGGCAGATGCCCATTTGATGTATGGATTAGCACGGGGCAATAGCCGTGGCGCGGTAGGTTTGTATCGAGACAGATTTCCAGAACGAAGGTGTCCCGACGGGAAGACGTTCGAAGCAATTGATCGGCGTCTTAGGGAGCACGGCACATTCCAGCCTATGACTCGCGACTGGGGAAGACCTAGACCGACGAGGACACCTGCAATGGACGAGGCAATTCTTCGTGCAGTTGATAAACCTAATGTCAGCGTCAGAGAAGTTGCTGCTGTCCAACGTAACGTTGACCACGTCACTGTATGGAGAGTGCTACGGGAGAACCAGTTGTTTCCGTACCATGTACAGCGTGTGCAGGCACTATCAGCAGCTGATTGGCCTCCACGGGTACACTTTTGAGAATGGTTCATCCAACAATGTATCAATCCTCATTTCAGTGAAAATGTTCTCTTGACAGATGAGGCTTCATTCCAACGTGATCAAATTGTAAATTTACACAATCAACATGTGTGGGCTGACGAGAATCCGCACGCAATTGTGCAATCACGTCATCAACACAGATTTTCTGTGAACGTTTGGGCAGGCATTGTTGGTGATGTCTTGATTGGGCCCCATGTTCTTTCACCTACGCTTAATGGAGCACGTTATCATGATTTCATACGGGATACTCTACCTGTGCTGCTAGAACATGTGCCTTTACAAGTACGACACAACATGTGGTTCATGCACGATGGAGCTCCTGCACATTTCAGTCGAAGTGTTCGTACGCTTCTCAACAACAGATTCGGTGACCGATGGATTGGTAGAGGCGGACCAATTCCATGGCCTCCACGCTCTCCTGACCTCAACCCTCTTGACTTTCATTTATGGGAGCATTTGAAAGCTCTTGTCTACGCAACCCCGGTACCAAATGTAGAGACTTTTCGTGCTCGTATTGTGGACGGCTGTGATACAATACGCCATTCTCCAGGGCTGCATCAGCGCATCAGGGATTCCATGCGAGGGGGGCTGGATGCATATATCCTCACTCACGGAGGACATTTTGAACATTTCTTGTAACAAAGTGTTTGGAGTCACGCTGGTACGTTCTGTTGCTGTGTGTTTCCATTCCATGATAAATGTGATTTAAAGAAAAGTAATAAAATGAGCTCTAACATGGAAAGTAAGCGTTTCCGGACACATGTCCACGTAACATATTTTCTTTCTTTGTGTGTGAGGAATGTTTCCTGAAAGTTTGGCTGTACCTTTTTGGTAACACCCTGTATAATATGGAGGCTCCCATCTTTTGTTGTAACGTAAAGCAATGTCGAATCTCACAGGCCAGGTTCCTCTCCAAGAGGCAAAAATCTGACGTGCCAGGCGATTTATTTCATGCTGCGCAGTGTAGTGGTACGTGGAACTGCACGCTGTGAATCCTCCTCGTCCCGTGAGAGGGCGGCTGGGGCAGGGAGCTGGTGGGAGTAGTCGGTGCCGCTCCCGGGCGGGCCGAATCCTATTAGCGCCACAGCAGCCAGCGCTGTCGCTCGGTTCAGCTGAGCAACTGGAGCGACGGCAGCTGCTCCCGGAATCGCATTCAGCTCCCCTAATCACGAGGGCAGGGCGCGGGCCGCCCACACAGGCGAGGCGAGGCGAGGCGAGGCGAGGCGAGGCGGCAGGGCTTTGCTGCTTCCAAGGTGGAAACTGCCGCTCTCTCGTTCAGTCGTTCGTAATTGCTCCCTGTGCGCTTCCGAGTACACAAGCAGGACTGCTGCGCAGCGGGGGAGTTTATCACAGTAACTATTACAGCAGTGGAAATCAGTATAAAGCCATGGATGTTTGCAGGAAAATTAACACTGTCGGTTGGAATAATTGTGCACAACGTAAGAGGGTCACCTCAAAAGAAATGCACACTATTTTTTTAAAATCCATCTTTTATTGTACATGTTTGAAAGTTTTACAGTGTGTAGAGACATCCTTTAGGAACAATATTTTCATTTCTCCACATAATTTCCATCCATCTCAACTGCCTTACCCGCACGGCAAAATTCTGGACCAACCTGTTGGAGCCACTGTTTGGCAGCGTGCACAAGGGAGTCATCATCTTCAAACCTTGTTCCACGAAGAGAGTCTTTCATTTTCCTAAAGTGATGATAGTCACATGGAGCCAGGTCAGGACTGTAAGGCGGATGTTTCAGTGTTGTCCATCCGAGTTTTGTGATAGCTTCCATGGTTTTTTGACCGACATGTGGCCGTGCATTGTCGTGCAACAGCAAAACATCCTGCTTTTGCCGATGTGGTCGAACACGACTCAGTCGAGCTTGAAGTTTCTTCAGTGTCGTCACATATGCATCAGAATTTATGGTGGTTCCACTTGACATGCTGTCCACAAGCAAGAGTCCTCCGGAATCGAAAAACACCGTAGCCATAACTTTTCCAGCAGAAGGTGTGTTTTTGAATTATTTTATTTCTTGGGTGAATTTGCATGATGCCACTCCATTGATTGCCTCTTCGTCTCTGGTGAAACATGATGGAGCCATGTTTTATCACCTGTCACAATTCTTCCACGAAATTCATCTCCACCATTCTCGTACTGTTCCAAAAGTTTGCTGCATACCATTTTTATTGTTTCTTTGTGAGCCACTGTCAACATCGTGGGAACCCACCTGGCACATACCATTTTTAACGCCAACACTTTCACTATTCTGCAAACACTTCCGTCCCCTATCCCAGCATAGCGTGGCAATTCGTTCACTGTGATGCGCCTGTCAGCAGTCACCAATTCGTTAACTCTCTGCACATTGTCTGGAGTGTGTGCAGTACGAGGCCTGCTGCTGCGAGGACAATTCTCAATATTGCCGTGCCCACTTTCATCATGTAACCTCCTTGCCCACCGACTAACTGTACTACGATCGACAGCAGCATCTCCATACACCTTTTTCAACCTCTTGTGGATGTTTCCCACTGTCTTGTTTTCACAGCACAGGAATTCTATGACAGCACGTTGCTTCTGACGAACGTCAAGTGTAGCAACCATCTTGAAGACATGCTGTGACGGCGCCACTCACGGGAACAGGTTGAAACTATGTTTGAAAACAAGCGGGAAGGATGTATCTACACACTGCAAAACTTTCACACATGCAGAATGAAAACTGCATTTTTACAAAAGTAGTGTGCATTTCTTTTGGAGTGACCCTCGTATATACGGTAGTATGAGATCCAGTATACGGAAAAATTCAGCCAAATTGTATCGCATTTGATGTCGGCAGCACAGCATACAGCGTGTTTCACAATTCATGTTACACACTTCTAGCTGTTTTAGATTGTTTTACGTAGGAACCAATGTCCAGAAATATCATCCAACGACGCTACGGAGCATCAAAGTTATAGGCACCGAGGCTTATAAATGTGTGTATACAGGGTATCACATCCAAACTTTTCACCCCCAGTATCTCTGGAACCACAATAGATATTAACAAACGGCTTTCACGGGTGTGTATGCACGGCAAGGGGTCACGAAAGTAAACACTATGAGACATTCTAAACCGTGTGTAAATATTGGTTTCATCACAAACTTAAGTTTTTTTTATGGACACCCCCATATTATTCCATACGCAAACAATAACATGAGAAATCAAAAGAATAATGGCGTTCGTTGTATCGAGATATGTCAGTTACATCCCGGGAAATTTGAACGCGAAGTTGACACGCCAAATGATCGAAACGCACCGCTATTGCACTTCCCGCAATGCAAGCGTGATTTGTACATTGCTCGTAATTGCCGTATGACTGACGTACGTATTCTTATTTTCACTGTTATCACGAGAGCCGAAAGTAATAGTAGCGATTCCTGGCACAAATATTGACATGTACGTAACGGTGTCCCTCGTGCGTGTTGCATTTACCTACGTACAGAGTACGGAACAGTATCGCCCTTACAAGGGAACCTCCCCATCGCACCCCCTTCAGATTTAGTTATAAGTTGGCACAGTGGATAGGCCTTGAAAAACTGAACACAGATCAATCGAGAAAACAGGAAGAAGTTGTGTGGAACTATGAAAAAATCAGCAAAATATACAAACTGAGTAGTCCATGCGCAAGATAGGCAACATAAAGGATAGTGTACATCCAGGAGCGCCGTGGTCCCGTGGTTAGCGTGAGCAGCTGCGAAACGAGAGGTCCTTGGTTCAAATGTTCCCTCGAGTGAAAAGTTAAGTTTTTTTATTTTCGCAAAGTTATGATCTGTCCGTTCGTTCATTGACGTCTCTATTCACTGTAATAAGTTTAGTGTCTGTGTTTTGCGACCGCGCCGCAAAACCGTGCGATTAGTAGACGAAAGGACGTGTCTCTCCAATGGGAACCGAAAACATTTGATCGCAAGGTCATAGGTCAATCGATTCCTCCACAGGAAAACACGTCTGATATATTCTACACGACACTGGTGACGGCATGTGCGTCACATTACAGGAATATATTGTCGACCCACGTAACTTGTACACTTGGCGAATGGGTAAAAAGATTCTTCTACCTTGCCCGATTTAGGTTTTCTCGTGGATGTGATAATCACTACCAAAAAAGTGATGAAAACATAAGAGTGTCTCATAAACTGCAACAAATGAATGCAACAGTTTCACAGTCGCACAGTTTTCCCTGTGCTCTGTTAAAACATATGTTTTTAACGTTTTCAAATTTTTCCGTGTGTAGACTGTCAAATCCTCCATATGTCCAAGCAAATCTGAACACGTCCTGGAATTTTGGAGAACGAAGTTGATTATGTGTGAGTGCCTGAACTTTGATACTTGTCTGAAAATTAAAAAATTTAACTTTTTTCTCTAGGGTAGACTTGAACCCAGGACCTCTCGTTCCACAGTTGCTCACGCGACCACGGCGCTCTTGATTTCTGATTATCCTTGATGTTGCCTATTTCCGCGTGGACTACTCAGTTTGTATATTTTGCTTATTTTTTCATATTTCCACACAACTTCTTCCTGTTTTCTCGATTGATCTGTGTTGAATTTTTCAAGGCCTATCCACTGTGCCAAGTTAAAACTAAATCCGAGGGGGGTGCGATGGGAAGGTTCCCTTGTTAGTACACCGCCCCGTTACACCACCCAGGTCAACCTTACGCCACTAAAGTTGTGTACAGGAACGGGCTGCAATCGACGCTGCGTGTGGGAACGGCTCACTACGAAGCAGGTTGTTCTGGGCGGAAGTATGTACAGATTCATGGCAGACAGTGGTGGGATATCAATCTGACTGTTGCCCGCCATACAGCCCAACAGTCTGGCTGATGGTCTGGGGTGTCATTTCTTTTCATAGCAGGACCCCTTTGGCCGGTCGAGGTGGCCGAGCGGTTCTACACGCTACAGTCTGGAACCGCGCGACTGCTACGATCGCAGGTTTGAATCCTGCCTCCGGTATGGATGTGTGTGGTGTCCTTAGGTTAGTTAGGTTTAAGTAGTTCTATGTTCTAGGGGACTGATGACCTTAGAAGTTAAGTACCATAGTGCTTAGAGCCATTTGAACCATTTTTGTAATCATTTGTTTGTCTGTACATGTACATCATATCTACTGCTTTCCGTCCCATTCAATTAATTCCTTCGTAGTTCGTCGTTTTTTAGAGTGTATTTATATATTACACACATTAAAATTATGTAGCCTCTGTCCGTCCCAATGTTTATTAGGGGTTAGTGTGAAACTCTGAAGGAAATCGGCCAAGAACTTTTCGAGGTGTTTGATAACAACATTGAACAACGACTTTGCTCCGTACAGCAATGTAGATAAATGCCTAAAAATCAGGAAAGAGTACAGAATAGTGATTACATGGCTTAGGGTTTAGATGACGTACAATATAATCCTTCCCTTATATCTTTGCAACACTGTTAAGTCAAGAAGAACATTGCGGCAAAATCCGATATTCACAGTAGTATTGTTTAGAGAAGAATTTGTGCGTTCGTAATGCGATTGGAGGAGTTTCAGATTCTTTCTAATAAGTAATAGACGGTGGTTTTTTGAGTCATCGTTCAAAGTGCTGCTATCTCTTTTTGCTCTTCTCTATCACTCAGCACAGCACTTAATTCGGCGTTATCTCCTCAAGCCTGTGGACAGTATGCCGTGTGCCACTATTAGTTCATCCTTTTCGTGATCCATTCGCTGATGGTTTACGGGAGAAACGATTGTTAGTAAGAATTCGTAAGAGTTAGCAATCCCGTGATTGAACAGTTAAGATCGTATGTTCGTTCAAAATGGCTCTGAGCACTATGGGACTCAACTGCTGTGGTCATAAGTCCCCTAGAACTTAGAACTACTTAAACCTAACTAACCTAAGGACAGCACACAACACCCAGCCATCACGAGGCAGAGAAAATCCCTGACCCCGCCGGGAATCGAACCCGGGAACCCGGGCGTGGGAAGCGAGAATGCTACCGCACGACCACGAGATGCGGGCCGTATGTGCGTAGTGACAGCGACAGTTGTCTCTCAGTTCGACAGGCACAGGAAACGACCCGTTAATAACTGACGAAATCTTGTGGAGCGCCAGAGTGACGTGTACTGGTCTTCCGATGAAATCCATCGCGACCGGCATCAGTGGGATTGCGTCCCGATAACAGGTAGGATCTCCGATAACGGGTAGCGTGCGTCTAACGGCCGCGACCTGTGCTGAGGTATCGAGCGGAGGAGCGTGCGGTGGCCAAACGTCGCAGTGCGATTCGGCGGGATGCAAGTCAGCGACATGTGGACGAGTCGGTCCGCGACGCAGCATCTCGTTTTGGTGCCGTACAGTGGAGCCAGATACCAGAGACCTGGCCGCGTACCATCACGTTTCCAACACGTATTTCAGGTCGCTGACAAGACTAAATTAAATTTGCAACGGAAAAGAAAAACTATGTGTTGTGGATTGGCAAGAGAGCCAACCCGTTTTTTAGAGGAAGCCGAAAGGCACGCGTTTTAGCTCACGCAGGCTGGCGTGAGGTCTGGAACAGGTCAAGGAAATTAGACTAGCAAAAAAGGACGTAGCTGTGGAAGACTTAACTTTAATACATAAACGGTGAACATCGCTCTTGACGGTACATGTTTTACAGCATCAATAGTAACTGGTAATGGCGCCTTGCTATGTCGTAGCAAATGACGTAGCTGAAGGCTATGCTAACTATCGTCTCGGCAAATGAGAGCGTATTTTGTCAGTGAACCATCGCTAGCAAAGTCGGCTGTACAACTGGGGCGAGTGCTGGGAAGTCTCTCTAGACCTGCCGTGTGGCGGCGCTCGGTCTGCAATCACTGGTAGTGGCGACTCGCGGGTCCGACGTATACTAACGGACCGCGGCCGATTTAAAGGCTACCACCTAGCAAGTGTGGTGTCTGGCGGTGACACCACACTATGTATACTGTGTACGGAAGCTATGAGGGGGGCGCATTAAAATGTATCGAAATATTTTACTGAAGGCTATCGGAAGTATTTGACAGTAAGGACTAGCCAGAATACTCGGTGCAAACGACTTAAAAGCTTATACCAGTTTATTTACCTATTGCCGTCATGCACTAACGAGCCCAAACATTATTACCACGGCCCATCGCGATACTGAATGACGTATCGGTGCATTGCGGGCAAGGAAAATACATAAGACGAGCACAGACGAATGAGTAATCATTCTGGTGATGATACTAGTCGAAAATGACATTAGCTCCTTTGACGAAGAGCAGATGTTTATGGCCTGGCGCAAGGAAACGATCGTCTCGGAAACGGTGAAATCGGACAGGTATTCACGTCATGCTGTCGTGAGCAGCTGCGGAGAAAGGGTTGGGCGACTGAGACAGCACGAGACGCTACGGCCGCAGGTTCGAATCCTGTCTCGGGCATGGATGTGTGTGATGTCCTTAGGTTAGTTAGGTTTAATTAGTTCTACGTTCTAGGGGACTGATGACCTCAGACGTTAAGCCCTATAGTGCTCAGAGCCATTTGAACAGCACGAGAAGGCAACAAGGTGTTGAGCATCCATGCCTCATACAAAACCCGGATGTCGGAAACTTTCCTGCTCTGTAGGATGGGCGGTGATCTGTGGCAGATCTGACGATAGAGCACACCAATAGTGCAGATACGCCTTTCGGAGCACACCGTTCAGTGAACATTACTAAATATCATGTTCCCCACCAGACGACCCTAGCGTGTTGCCATGTTCAACGAATGACATAATCAATTACGAGTGTAGTGTGCACTGAATCATTGAGACTGAACCGTGGATCACTGGAAATGTGTTGCCTGGCCGGATGGATCATTATTCTCGTTATATCACGTCAGTGGTTGTCTCGGGAGATGCTGACATTCAAGCGCACGGGGGCTCCAAACATGCAAGATAGTGGACGCAGTACATGCTGTGGGGGACATTCACCTGGGTTTCCAAGGGGTCTGTGGTAGTAACCGAGGGCGCCGCGACAGCTGTGGGCTACGTGAAAGTTATTGCGGACCACCTGGATGCCTACACGCTTGATGTCTTCTCAGATAGCGATGGTACTGAAACATGGGGCTTAGCGAAAGGCAGCATTCGGTGTGGAAGGGGCCTTACTCAGTTACCATTGTTTGCTCAGTGTTTTTAAATCACGTACAGTTTATTTGGAACCAATTGCAAGTGAGGTTGACAATAAGGAAGAATGATTAAATCTGACTGTTAAAACACAATGTCTAATAAAAAGTTCTTAAGCAAGTTGCACTCACGGCTGAAAGCCTTACTAACCATAAATTCAAATTATTTGCCAGCTGAAGGCCCCCAGTAGTAATAACTCAAAAAACAAATTAACGGCTGAAGGCTTGGATAGAAGATTCTTAAGAACAGTTAAACCTCTCCAAGGGATACTAAAATATTAAAAAAAAAAACAATCATCAAAATTTCACTATTAAGAGACAATATCTAATTAAAAATTCCTTAGACAATTGCATTCACGACTGAAGGCCTTATTGACCAGAAATTCAAATTATTTATAGGCTGAAGGCCCCAATAGAAGTAACTGAAAATTAAAATATTTTTTTAGGAAACAATCATCAGAATCTGCTCAAACCAAGAGAGAAGTGGGCCGCAGACAGCGCTCCAAGGATTGGCCTGTGACAGTCACTCAACTTCGTAACCGATGAGACAGGCTGCCAAGAGTTGTATTCACTTAATCGGATGGCAACTCAAACTAGTGACAGTTTAAACGCAGATCAACACTCTTGCAAAATCTACCTAACGTCTGGTAACCAACACAATGATGGAATAACCCAGGCAAGGCGGAACCGGCGAACAGCACTGCGTTTTCAGAATCCAGTGTTTAGGACATCCAGAAGCAGAAGGAACCACTACGACCAAGGTAGTTCAAAAGAACAAAATATCCAAACCAGAATCAAGGAGGCTGTCGAACTACCTGCCTTACCGGACAACAGCGGCAAGGCGAAGAAAGGTACACTGCCACGAAAATACACTAACCTCCAGGGCAGGTAACTGGGGCGTTAGCGGCCACTAGGCAGTAAAATACCGCTGGTTGAACTTCATTAATAAACACAAGGAATTCAAAGATTAATAATAAGAAGTGGAGGACAGCTAATTAATTTCGCCAACTCCAAACACTCCACTCATTGCTCTTCGTCTCAGCAACCTTGCGAGCAGCAACGCGCGAACGAACGGCGTGATCTCAGAATAGTGGAGGTTTCACTACTGGGTTAATGTTCACTCAACGCAAACGTCCTGGGTCCGGTGGACAACGAGGTTGTGGCCCTCGCAACTACAGCCCCTCGATCAGGCAGGACCTGCATGCTGACAGCGGTCCCGGCGTGTCCTTGCGTTGCCAGACCTCACTGCTAAAATACTTGACGTCCTTCCAAAGGTAGTACTACGGTACTAGATATCGATAACCGCGTGTACTGCCACTCGCAGACAGACAACGCTAGCAAACATAGTGGCGCCAGTAAACAAAAGAAGAAAACGAGACGCCACTATCCCTAATACATGATGCCAACCTACCAACGGCACCAACGGGAGCCGCAACACGGCTCAGTTACCTTGCAGCAGATTGACTGTTCATTTCACAAAGCCAAAATCGTGCTTCAGTGGTTCGTGGAGGATGGTACCGAAATCACCGTTGCTACCTTGGCCATTAAATTCTCCTAGTACAAACACGAAGAAACATCTGGGAAACTATGCAGCACCAACTCTGAGCCCATGAGCCACCGGCTCGTAATTTACGGCCTTTCCCTAACAAAAGCATGGACATCTGGATCCACATACCTCCGAAATGAACTTGTCAGATCCACACCAGGCAGAACCGCTGCTGACTTGCGCTCCAAAAAGGAAGAAAGACTGCCATTTAGCGTCCCGTCGATAACAAAGTCGTTAGAGACGAAGCACAAGCTCAGAAGGGTGGGGAAGGAAATAGGCTGTTTCCTTTCGAAGGAAACATTCCGACATTTGCCTGGAGTGATGTAGGGAAATCACGGAAAACTTAAATCTGGATGGGCGGATGAGATTTGAACCGTCGTCCACCCAAAAGCAAGTCCAGTGTGCTGACCACTGCGCGGTCTCGCTCGGCTGCGTTCCGGAGATGGACCAACAAACATTTAGGCACGTGGTGATATTGCTTTGACTCTTCAGTGTATGTAACGTTAGTCGTCTAGTTGCTATGGCAGTAGAGTTCTGTTTTTTCATTACCTGCAGCATAATATAGCACTGGCCTAGTTCAAGATATGCATTGTAGTTTGTTTATATGAAACTAAACTAAAACTAAATTTATTTTCTAATTATTTATTACACTTCTCATTTCCATCCGCAGAGTATGTTGTTTACGTCCGTGGAAATCACAGCTGAATTGCTCCAGTTGGCCGCATCGCAACACCTCCCTTAGGCAGCTTCAACGACGTGGCCATAATGCCTAGCAACCATACATATTATAAAAATGTATGCATGTATATATGTCTGTGTATGTATGTATTTTCCAGATCTCCTCATAAACCAAACTTCGTACACACATCGCTTACTTTCAGGCTACAATCACTGTTGGAGAAATTGTATCTATTGTAGTTCAGAAAATAATGACATCACAAACAAGATGCGTGAAAAAATGCTTCATCATACATAACGTTTAAATTTATAACCTTTGCTACTAACCATATTCGCAATAAATTTCACAGAAAGTATTTACTTCCGCCGCTAAATGCACCTACAACATTATATCGTGGTACCACACATAATTCAAGATATATGACGTCATAAACATTGAGATGCGTGAAAAAATGACGCTTCATGCGTGAATTTTAATACGTTCATTTCTTACCACTAAGACACTACTACAGTCGAGCCATCTTAATGAAATACCTAACACCTGGTAGCGCTTTTGACAGATTTCAAATGAGAAGCTATCTATGAAGACGCGTTGCTATGGACACGTTTACAAAATCGCGTTGAAGATACGCGAAGCAGCTGCGCCCAGCCTACAGAAACCTTTGGGGATCATGTCACACTGAGTCGACTACAGGAGTACACATAAGGTTTCGTTTCTAATAGTAAACTGGCAAAATGAATACCCGAGCAATGCCAGGTTTGTCAGTTAGTAACAATAAAAGTGTTATAGAACATAACTGCCAGTCGCCGGTCTTTTTCATCCTGTGCTAAGATGACTTCGTGAAACAATGGGAAGCAATACCTTCCGGCAGAGATCCAGCAACAAAACGCTATTAATATGTTACTCTTTGCCACTGACATGGCTGCTATCATTTCCCATGAAGATAACGCACTCTTTTGGCCGCAAAACAGAAACAGAACATAAGACTGTGAAATCTCAAAAGCTAAACCCAAAGTAGTAGCCTTCAACAGGAAGGTCAAAAATATACTGAGATGGTCTCTGTCCCAAGAAAGTATAAAATTTAACTACCAAAGCTGCAACATCACGTATGAATACGACCAACAAGTAGAGAGAAAGTTAGCCAAATTCCTCAGGATATGAGGCACAATCAGGAGAACAGTGTCGGAAAGATGTTCATGAAGATAAAGGAAGAAATGAACTGATGGGTCGGAACATTACCACAGGCGTACCCCGTGAAGTAGACGACGCTCGTGGTGATAGTGATGGCGACGGCAGCGACGTTGGTGTTCGTGTTAGTGGTAATGACGATCACTGTGCCTGTCAGGATAATCTTCAAAAGATGTAATCTGAAAGAATGTAGGCGAACCTGGATTCTGGAAACAATGTTTTCGTGACAAAAATGTAACGACGTGTTAAAATGATCCTTGTTAATAAATTACATTTGAGACAAAAAATAACAAGTATTTTCGAACGGTGGCCAACTTATTTCTTTCTCTTCTTACAGAGATATACAACATAAAGCAGCAAGATAGTTTTTTTGAGTGTTTTAATGAATAGCAGCGTGTTCACTCTGTGACGTTCAAAATCATGTTTTCTTCTATATCAGTTATAAATACCATTAAATTGTTGAACTGTGTATCGATGATGTACATGTAATGAAACACGTAAGGCATTTACTGTCAAACAGAATAAATCACTGTATGTAACTGGAGAGAGGGTTTCGTAAAATTATCGAGGCGATGTTGAAGAAATGTCCGTTCTGGTCAGTTTTTGAGCAGTAGTTGCTAATAATTCGACGACAGGATATTAATAATAAAAATAGCTGTGAAACATGGACTGCAATGTCTTCTATGGTGCCGTTCATATGCAAAAACGGCAGCTAGTGAATAAACAATAGATAAAAATCACGATTCAGTTTCATTTTCGAACATCCGCTCCTATTGCGATCTAGCAACGTGTTATGGTACTATCTTTAGGACGGGTTTTGCCACTGTACTTCTTCGAGATAGCAGTTACAATCAATTTATTAGGATTTATTTAGTTTATTGGGCATTTAATTGAGTCATCGCTCGTATGACTGGTGCCAAGCTCTTCATCTCAGAGTAGAAATTGCAACCTATGTCATTAACTATTTGCTGGATGTATTCCAGTCTCCGTCTTCCGCTAGAGTTGTTACCCTGTACAGCTCCCTCTAGTACGATGAAAGTAATTTTTTGATATCGTAACAGATGTCCCTTCTTCTTTTCAGTGTTTTCCATATGTTCCTTTCCTCGTCGATTCTCCAAATAACCTCCTCATTCCTTACCTTATTGTTCCATCTAACTCTCATCATTCTTTTGTGAAACCACATCTCAAATGCTTCGATTCTCTTCTTTCCTGGTTTCCCCGAAGTCCATGCTTCAGTACGACACAATGCTGTGCTCCGACAAAGGTACACCCTCAGAAATTTCTGTGTCAGATTAAAACCTATGTTTGATACTAGCACACTTCTCTCGGCCAGGAATGCCCTTTTTGCCAGAGCTTGTCTTCTTTTTATGTTCTCCTTGTTCCGTCCGGTACGAGTTATTTTGCTGCCTAGGTAGCAGAATTCCTTAACTTCATCTGCCTCGGGATCCCCAATTATGATGTTAAGATTCTCGCTGTTCTCATTTCTGCTTCTTATTACTTTCGTCTTTCCTCGATTTACGCTCAGTCCATATTCTACACTGACTAGACTGTTCATTCCATTCAACAGATCGTGTAATTCTTCTTCACTTTCACTGAGGAATCTCATCATTGATACTTTCACCCTGAATTTTAATCCCAGTTTTGAAACTTTCTTTTATTTCTCTCATTGATTCCTCGATGTATCGACTGAACAGTAGGGGCGATAGGCTACACCCTTGCCTTACACCCTCTTTAATCGGAGCATTTCGTTCTTCGTCTTCCAGTCTTATTTTTCCCTCTTGGCCAAAAGCTGGTAACTAGTTTACCTTTTATAGTAATATGTGAGTAGAAATGAAAATGCTCTTTTCCAGCCCACTCGGCAAAGCATGATTGTCCCTACTGATCAAATATAATATTGTACTGGTTTCAGAGACAAGTAATATTTTTATACGACCCCATTTTCGCATTTGACTCTTAGTTTTATTTAAAATCGTCATACATGCTAATATGTACTTGGTATCGTATGAGAACTCTTCTTGCAGATTAACTCATAAACAACAGGAGTTGGTACGGTGATACGGTTAAGTTTTAATACATCCTGCGTTTAATGAAATTGTGTAAGTTGTTGTGCCTAGTTCATACTGCTTCGCGTACCGCTCGTACTGTCGCTACACGAATCAAATGCAACGTGATTGTTCGAGCTCTGCATCGTGCTGGAAAATTTCGGACCAGTTAGATCGAGAATGTCATTTGCTCGGCGCTAGCTGGAAGGCTATGATGGAAAAATTGTCGGCCAACGGTATTTTACACATGGTTTACGATCTACATTCACGAGTAGGTGAGGACAAAGAAGGAGTGGTACTCGTCGCTCTCCTAAGAAAAGTTGAACATTTTTCATCACATACAGACGGGCGTCGTCTTGCTGACATATGAGACGTATGACGTCTTTAGGAGGAGCAGTGCCTCAAGCTCTAAAATTTCACTGATGAAGCAGTTACAGCTCAGACCGCCAACGCACAGCAAGCGAGAGCTCATGTTGCGTAAACTAACTGCCTAAACCAATACACTGAGTGTTTATGCTATGTAGCGCTCGGCAACGTGGGCTACCGTATAGTGGCAATCACGGTAGCGTTCAACACGTATGCAGCAATCGGACCAGGGCAGCTTGAAACATAACTACATTTTTCAACTCAGCATATGAGTGGGGCGTTTAGTTTCCCTTTCAAGCATTAGGCGTCAGTGGTGTTTGGATAAGCTTAGACCAGGGGCGGGCAAACGTTGCACGCGGCTCGTGAGCGCACAGCGCTGCACGTGTGCTGCTCGCGTGCAATCGTCGAATGGGGCAGTGGCGACAGCCGGCAGGTTGCGGCAGTGTAGTACAAGGCAAAGCCGCGGACGTTGATGCGAAGCGACCACTACGTAGTGAACGTTGTATTTCAAGAACCGGAAAATGCAGAGTGAATCAAGGAAACGGAGACGTGGAGATTTACTATCTTTTAAAAAGTAATGGGAGAATCATTTTTTCTTTGTGCAAAACGTGAAAATTCGAAATCTTTAATATGTGGCCGTATTCTCGCTGGTCAGCGGAAGTTTAGTATTGAAGGCCATTATAATAAATTTCACAAGGACGAGTACAATTTATTGTCGGATTCTGAGCGGATGGGGAAATTGACTAAGCTTAAGAAGAGCGGCCTGACGATATTAGATGCATCTGTCCTAGTTGCCGTTGTCACGAGAGATCTGCGACTTTCTTTCGTCATGTCTCTCATCTAACTGATTTAACATTTTATGGAGCACTGTTTTCAATTTTTCAGGACGACAACAATATTAGCCCAGCGGTACGTGTAAGCTATAAAATTGCGCTTTATATAGTGAGAGCTGGAAAACCATTTGCTGAATTAATAAGCCTCGGTTAAGAGCAAACATAAGTGATGAAAATTTACGTAACTGTTTACGTTTGTCTGTATGTAGAAATTTTGTTCCAGATATTAAACGTATTGTAAACTCCACCTGTGATAAATAAAACGTATCGTAGTTAATAGGTACTCTTTCAAACCATGATTTATTTCAAGCACTCCTGCTAACCTTATTCCATCATCCAATAAAGCAAGCTAGAAAAACAAAACGCATTACAGAGGAAGGAGTGGACAGAAGGTATGGTGGGG
This sequence comes from Schistocerca cancellata, assembly GCF_023864275.1. NCBI lineage: Eukaryota > Metazoa > Arthropoda > Insecta > Orthoptera > Acrididae > Schistocerca > Schistocerca cancellata. The sequence goes on along the minus strand of NC_064630.1, from coordinate 330,394,681 downwards.
AAGGGAGGTAAGCAGGTGGCCAGCTTGCCCCTGTGTGCACCCAGAACACCTGTTAACTGCACGCGTGCAAGTGCACCTCACACGTGCAGGATTCCTGCCCGCCCCTGGCTTAGACAATAGTTAATATACATAGTGCATGACGTTATTATGTTGAAACCAATATCTCGATCAGCTGATTGGTAGAATTAACCATCTGGAATACTGTTTAATTTATTTTAACTGTAGTATTTTTAGTTAATGTTTCTTTATTACAATGGCGAACTCTTGTTACATGAAAGAAATGTAAAAGGAAGTAATATTTCATTCCACAGATAAAGATGTTTTAAAAAGAAAAAAATTCCAAACAAAGGTTTGGACAGTAAGTCAGTGAAGCTAAGAAGTGACATCACTGTCAAGCATATCTGAATGGTCTTCCATTTGTTTGTAAATGTTACAGATTCAACGATGATGGTGATTATACCTATCTCGTAAAAATGTTGGTCCAAAGATCTAAAACTCAATGAGTGACCAAGATTTTGAAACGACAAAACATCAATATCTATCTCACTACAAGAATTTTCTCTATAATTAATATTTTGTAACATATTATTGTTACATCATGTATCGATACCACCTCTCGGCCATCAAAGTTGGCAACGGAATTGCAAGTTTGTCAGACGCCGATAGCGGTCGTGCGGGATCCGGCGGCCCCAATGGAGCACGAGTGCTGAGCCACACACTGTTTCGAAATATCATTTCTGTTTCCAGAATGAGATTTTCAATCTGCAGCGGAGAGTGCGCAGATATGAAACTTCCCGACAGATTAAAACTGTGCCGGACCGAGACTCGAATTCGGGACCTGGAAGGTAGGAGGCCAGGTACTGGCAGAATTGAAGCTGTGAGGACGGGTCGTGAGTCGTGCTTGGGTAGCTCAGTTGGTAGAGCACTTGCCCGTGAATGGCACACAGTTTTAATCTGTCAGGAAGTTTCAAGATTCGTCATTTCTGTTGTTTCACGACGAACTGGTGGAAGTGTGATGGTGAAGCTGGTAAGACGGCTTTGCTGGCATCTGCATCGAAGACGGTACACAGGAATGGCGCTGGACATGGAGCATTGTTAGTCCTCCAGGGGCTCCGTACTACGAGCGCCCTCTACTGCCGTAATACAGGACGGCCGGCGCACGTATAGCCACTCGCTACGTGACGCTGTGCAGACGCCCACAAATCGCGGTCCCGACAACACCGTTTGTTCTTAGTTCAATGAGCCTCATTCTTGTTGACACTGGGAGCGGGACTTTATTTGCTGCAGTGTCTGTAATGAGCATTCGTTCGCTCGGAGAAATACGAGTTAAGTATATCTTCTGTTTACTGTGATAATTTGCTCGCTAATCAAAAATGGTTCAAATGGCTCTGAGCACTATGGGACTCAACATCGGAGGTCATCAGTCTCCAAGAACTTAAAACTACTTAAACCTAACTAACCTAAGGACATCACACACATCCATGCCCGAGGCAGGATTCGAACCTGCGACCGTAGCGGTCGTGCGGTTCCAGACTGAAGCGCCTAGAACCGCTCGCCCACACCGGCCGGCTGTTCGCTAGTCATTTCTGCTCCTGTGCAGCTTTCCTACGAAGAAAGTTGCCATACCAGTCTGTAGTCCACCTCTTCTTACCGTTGTGCACGAAGTCGTGGATTCTTATCTTGGTTTTGGTACAAGTGCTGAATCAAACATGTGCTTATTTTGTGTAAAAACCGAACGTTATGGAAAGAAAAGAATATCATTTCTTATAATAATATGATACAACTTTTCACACGTCTTGTTCACAAGTCGCCCGAAAATGTAGTGCTTCATGCCAAATGGGTATTTTGTCTTCTACTGAAGTGGCTGCAGTGAACTAAATGACTCACCGCACAGAAAATACAAGAATTTACCGAAGAACTGTTAATTTGTCGTTTGTAAAATGAGAGATACGAGTACAACGTTTCAAAATATTTATTACCATTTCACCAGGTCAAATTTATAAACAATAACCATCGCATTAATTTGGGAGAAATTAGATTAACTGTACTCGTACTACTGCACGTGTAATACCAACACTACAAGTCGTTCGTCTGTTAAGATCACTGCTTGATTTGAACTATTAACGAGAAGAACTGACTCGACTTCGTATAGTGCGTAACGACTGAAAATCGACTGCTAGTCCACCATCGCCTGACTTAGACGTTGGATTGATAACTTAATATGGTAGACATAGGGGCGTTCGCTGTCTGTATGTATCTACGGTCTAAGTGGACAATAGAATCTTATGTAATGACGTGCATGTCACCAGTGCGACGTGTAACAGATAACATGACGCAGTCGAGCCTATACCCAATGGTGTGCTCAAGTTTTTACCATCTTTGTGACTAAGATGGTACCAATTTTACGCCCATACAGGCAAGGTGCCAGTCTTCCCACGATTTGAACACATCGGTGCTCCAGTAACGACAGCCCACTGCGTGTCACCCTCCTCTGTCCACTGGTTTTACACAGAAAACCGCGCGGATTGTGCGGCCCTTCCCGTCGGAGGTTCGAGTCATCCCTCGAGTATGGGTGTGTGTGTTGTTCTTAGCGTAAGTTAGTTTAGTTTAAATAATGTGTAAGTCTAGGGACCGATGGCCTCAGCTGTTTGGTCCCTTAGGAATTCACACACATTTGAATATTTTTACGCATAAAACACTGTCGTAAATCTAATTTTTCAGCTCTTCACTGGCTGAGCTCTGTTTAGTGTTCAATTTACTAATCACACAAGAGTGCAGGTCGCTGATATTACTTGTAAATGGTTTTACACGTCCACTAAATTAGGGCTGATTTGGAGCGTTCTTTCTGGGAGTCTATTTACACAAATGACGGAAGGTACGAACTAGTTTTATTTTACCGCCTGTCAACAGCGAAACATGCAGAAGCGGAAACCGAGAGCCGGCCAGTGTGGCCGTGCGTTTCTAGGCGCTTCAGTGACCGCTATGGTCGCAGGTTCGAATCCTGCCTCGGGCATGGATGTGTGTGATGTCCTTAGGTTAGTTAGGTTTAAGTAGTTCTAAGTTCTAGGGGACTGATGACCTCAGATGTTAAGTCCCATAGTGCTCAGAGCCATTTGGAAACCGAGATGCAGCCCTGTTTACAGACTGTTGTCAGTGCTCCGAGTTCCTAGTAGTGGGGTGTTTGCCAGGGCTTGAATCTGCAGACGGGATCCCGAGATTTGACGAGGCCAGCGAAGTGCTCAGGCTCGGATGTCCCTCTGGGGAAATCGCACGATCTCTGTTCCGGGCGCCAGCAGTCTGTGCACACAGGATTCGACCGGCCTCCGGCATTTCTCGCTTATTGTCTGAGACGCGACGTCTAATATTGCAGTCGTGGCGGCTGTGAACATGATTCTGCGGACGACCAGCTCGTTAAATTCTTGTCCCTTATAATGGACAAGAAGGGTAGGCGTTTAAATAATTTATTCAACTAAAGCTTGTGCAGTTTTAGACGGACTAAGTTGCGCCTGTCATTATCGTCATATACAATGTCCACTTTACAGAGGCATCCTGCGTACGAGATATCGCAATGAGTTGAATGAAATTATTCATTTTTTTGAGAAACGATATGACATATTAACCCTTTGTGCATCACATTTAGAAAAAAATTGGGAAATTTTTTTTTGTGATGAATATTTACTGTATATGTTGCACATATGCCATATCCATTGCAAAAGTTCTTTTGAAGCTATTGGTTAATAAATAAAATAATGATTCCAAATGGCATCATTAGAAATTACATAATAATTACTAAAAAATGCATACATGACTGTATTGTAAACTTACCGTATTTCTTTCCCTTGCCCTTGAGGAACTACGTAAAGTTGTTTCCATAACCAAGAATTTCAGTATACACAGAATAAAACTAAACACAACAGTTATTGTTCACTCACAAACGCAGTAGCACAACTCACGACAATTCTCTGTTCTGCATTTCAAACCAACGGCGAGTCATGAAAGCAAACGCCATTGTGATCTGTTGACCAAACTTGGAACTACGTGAAGCGATGCCAAATGGTATCATTGAAGCATTGGGAAGCTCAAAAAAGCGAGGAATACTTAATGATGCCATTTGGAATCGCAGACGCAGAAAGGGTTAATATTCCTAGATATTTCTGACTGTTTGTTAAAAATTTTAGCCGGCCGCTGTGGCCGAGCTGTTCTAGACGCTTCAGTTGGGAACCGCACTGCTGTTACGGTCGCAGGTTCGGATCCTGCCTCGGGCATGGATGTGTGTGATGTCCTTAGGTTAGTTAGGTTTAAGTAGTTCTAAGTTTAGGGGACTGATGACCTCAGTTGTTAAGTCCCATAGTGCTCAGAGCCATTTGAACCATTTTTGAAAAATTTTAAGTATCTTCATGATTACTTAGTCGTTGTCTTATTAATATTTTGAAAACGCTTTATGAATAGTCCCACCGAACTTTCAGTGCTTTGGAAGAAAGTTGCACTTCCAGACAGGTCACGTCAGCTGCATGGCCCCCCAGCGGGTTCGCCACCCTTTGTAACCACGGGGTCCCAGCCTTTGCAGCACTTTTTCCCTTCCGTACTGCATGTCTATCCTGTTTCTGTCCTTTTTCCCCTCCCTTGGGAAACATGTCTGAGATGTTTTTGGGAATTTTCTGCATTCTGACGTCAGAACAGTCTTACCTTTGTTTTTCGCTTCTTGTTCCTTTCTTTGTTTGCCTTCTCCTCTCGGTCCTCCGCTTCGGCGTTCGAGGATCCTCTTTTTCTTCTTCCTCCATGTGCGCTCCTGAAGGCCGGCCCACGCCTCTGACGCGTAACAGGTGACTGGGTAACGCGTAATTCCCAGCCCCAGGTCCACAGGTAGGGTTCGCACGTACCCCCTGGGAGACGTGATTGCCTGAGCTGTAACCTTCCCAAATTGCCGACTGCAGGTGTGACTTGAGGTGTGAACAATCACCTAAGGCGAGCGCGCCCCCTAGTGAAGGGGGCCCCCAGCTGGAAGGAGCGCGCCATCGGAGACGCTGGCAATCATGGAGATTTCCTAGTGATGTGTCAATCATCCTCTGACTCAACGTCTACAAAACGTAAACGTAATGAGGCTAATGATTCAAAGACCCTTCCCGACGCACCACGGTTCCTCGTTGTCTCACGTACGGAACACGGTCAGTCCTTCACCACGGTAAATCCGTATATTATTCAGAAAGGTGTCGATGCAATTGCCGGCCCTGTGAAATCCTGCTCTCGTTTACAGAATGGAACTTTGCTTTTGGAGACCACTGCTGATTCTTTCAAGCACAACTACTGCTTGCTGCCTCGCTTCACCACGGTTACCCTGTTCGTGTCAAGGCCCATAGAACTTTGAATTCTTCCCGCGGTGTAATTTACACCAGGCTGTTCGACGGTCTAAATCCAGTCTTACCCTTCTGATCCGGGTGTGACTGCCGTCCATCGTGTAATGAAAAAGGTAGATTCCTCCTTAGTTCCCACCCGCACTCTCTTCCTTACCTTTGATAGGGTGGTGCTTCCGTCCAAGATAAAAGGAGGCCATGAAATTATTACAGTCCGGCCGTACATTCCAAACCTGATGCGCTGATACCAGTGTCATCGTCACAACCACACTAGAACATCTTGTCGACACCCAGCCAAATGTGTAACCTGTGGTGAGGATGCACATGAGGGCGATTGTCCGCCTCCTGCTGCTCGCTGTATTAACTGTAATGTCGGCCATGCCACGTTCTTTCGATATTGTCCCATCTATCTTGATGAGCGGGTTGCCCAAGAGATTCGGGTAAAGGAAAAAGGGCCTTACCCAGTAGCTCGCAAGTTACTGTCTAGTCGCAAACCCTGTGTTCTCCCGTCTGGCAACTATAGTTCTGTTCTTATTACCTCTCGCTACACGATGGAAATGGCCACGCAGACGTACGACCTCAAATTCAGCTCTGAGTTTGTGAAATCGTCCAGTGTCAAGTCAACATCGCCATTCCCTGTACTGCTGTGCAACAAACCATCAAACTTTCGCCTCAAGGGGCGAAGCCACCAGCTACACAACCAGTAGGCGGGAAAGGACAGGAGTACTCCTGTGAAGACTTCCTCCGTCTCTCCATCCAAACCACACCCGAGTCTTCCTCTAACCGGAAAGGCTTGAAGAAGTCCACCAAAGGCAAACGGTCTTCTTCTTCGCCAAAGCGAAGATTCCGTTCGATGGTGTCACCACGTGATACCTTAGCCTGGCTGGCCTCCGTATCGCCGGTGCGCACCACCACCCGTTTTTCAGCGCTGGACTCCACGGACTGACTGCACAAACAAGCCGATGCTTCTGTGGACCCCATGGAGCAGGATCCTGCTGCTTCTGTTCCCTGTAGTAGCGACTCCACACAGGCGACCACTCGACGGCCGCCGAGTTGACATCCTACATCTCTTCCTCCTCATGACTGTCCTCCAATGGAACGTTTGCACCTTCGGTCCCACAAAGAGGATTTACAGCTTCTTTTAGCATCGCAGCATCCCCTTGTACTCTACCTTCAGGAAACGAAATTGCGCCCTCACGACCGCTTTGAACTTTCACATTATTTACCGATTCGTTATGACATTCCCCCTGAGGTCGGCATTCCATCTCATGGGGGTACCATGCTGCTCATACGGGATGACATTCATAGTCAGCCTATCTCCCTGACTACCCATATTCAAGTTGTAGCAGTTCGCCTTTTCCTTCTCTGCCTGGCTTTTTCCCTCTGTACCATTTATGTCCCTCTGTCATTCGATGTCACCAGGGCAGACTTCCTCCAGCTTGTTGGGCAGCTGCCTCCCCTACTTTTGCTACTCGGTGACTTTAATGCACATCATCCCCGTTGGGATTCTCCCAGGACCTGCAGAGAGGTGCCCTCTTGGCTGACCTTCTTCAGCAACTTAACACTGGAGCACCCACTTTCCTTTCCGACTCCTCGCACACCTATTCACATTTGGACCTATCCTTTTGCACTGCCCAGCTTGCCTGTCGTCTTGAGAGGTCCGTTCTTTCTGACACCTACTCGAACGACCACTTCTCGTGTGCTCTCTGTTTGCTGACCCATCCTTGTGTCCACCCAAATGGCAGCTTACTAAGGCTGACTGGCAGGTTTACTCCTCCCTGGCGACCTTCAAAGTACAAGATTTCCCAAGTGATGACTAGGTGGAATATCTCACCAACGTTATTCATACTGCTACAGAACGTTCCATTCCTCTCAATTGCTCTTTACCACATCGTGTCGCAGTCCCTTGGTGGACTGAGACATGCCGCGATGCAATTCGCGCATGGGGGCGTTCTCTCCGCGATGGCTAACTGCATTCATTATAAACAGATGCGTGCGAAGTACCGTCACGTTCTTCGGGATAGCAAACTGGCTAGCTGGATTTCATTCACTAGTTCTTTTAACAGTTCCACCCCTTTCTCTGTCGTGTGGACTGGATGTTGTGTGATGTCCTTAGGTTAGTTAGGTTTAAGTAGTTCTAAGTTCTAGGGGACTGATGACCATAGATGTTAAGTCCCATAGTGCTCAGAGCCATTTGAACCATCTGTCGTGTGGGCCAACCTCCGACGGCTCTCTGGGACCAGGAGCCATTCCCCCATTTCTAGCCTCACAGTCGCAAACGATGTTATCGTGGACCCTATCGCTATCTCCAACACCATGGGCCCCCATTTTGCGGAAGTTTCGAGCTCTTCCCACTGTCACCCTGCCTTCCTCCATTGGAAAAGAGTGGAGGGGGCTCTGGCGATTCCCTTCTCTTCTCTGAATCGTGAGTGCTGCACTATGAGGGAACTCGATCATGCTCTCAGTTCACCCCGATCCTCCGCCCAAGGGCCGGACGCCAACCACATTCAGATGTTGCAGCACCTTTTTCTTGCGGCCAAGCACTTTCTGCTTAGCACGTACAACCGCATCTGGGCAGAGGGCACATTTCCCGACCGCTGGCGTGAAGCCACCGTCATACCCGTACCTAAGCCTGGTAAGGAAAAGACCCTTCCTTCTGGCTACTGCCCCATCTGTCTTACCAGTTGCGAATGCAAGGTGCTGGAATGTATGATTCATGCCTGGCTGGTGTGGTGGCTCGAGTCTCGCAGTTTACTGACGATTTTGAGCAGGGCGGTCTGCAGTTGACCATCTCGTTACTTTATCCACCCATGTCATGAATGGTTTTCTGCGGAAATCTCAAACTGTGGCCGTGTTTTTCGATTTGGAGAAGGCCTGCTGTGGAACTGATATCCTCCGCACTCTTTACAGTGGGGCTTCCATGGCCGCCTGCCCTGTTTCCTTCAGGTATTTTTAAAAGATCGAGTTTTCAAGGTGTGTGTGGGTTCTGCCTTGTCGGCCACCTCTACCCAGGAAAACGATGTGTCTCAGGGTTCCGTCCTGAGTGTTGTCCTCTTAACCCTGTCATAGCTTGTCTCCCACTGGACATCTCCAGCTCTCTCTTTGTTGGCGATTTTGCCATCTATTGCAGTTCTCCACTGACCTGTCTCACTGAGCGTCGTCTTCAGCGGTGTCTTGATCATCTTTACTCCTGGAGCATCGACAATGGCTTTCGCTTTTCCACTGACAAAACTGTCCATGAATTTCTCGTGACGCACATCGTTTCCCCCACCATCTTTACATCTTTGGCCTCGTGCCCTTCGAATTCGTTGAAACTACGAAATTCCTGGGGCTCATGCTCGATAGGGAACTCTGTTGGTCCTCCCATGTATTTTACCTGGCAGCCCGCTGTACGCGATTCCTCAATGTCCTATGTGTCGTCAATGGTACTTATTGGGGTGCCGATCAAACCACCCGTCTCCATTTGTACATCCAAAACTCGACTATGTGTGCTTCGTTTATGCGTCTGTACGTCCATCCCTCTTACGCCATCTCAACAGTGTCCACCATCGTGGCATCCGTTTGGCCATGGGCGCCTTTTACACCAGTCCATTTGAGAGTCTGTATGCTGTAGCTGCTGAATTACCCCTGTCCTACTGCCGTGACTTTCTCCTAAGCAGCTATGTATGCTGTTTGTCTGCAATGCGTGGCCACCCATCCTATGCCTCCTTCTTTGATGATTCCTTTGATCGTCAGTATGGGGCTAGTCTCTCTTCTCCTGGAGCCCACTTTCGGTGCTTGCTACGGTGGCTTAACTTCGCACTAATTGCACCTCTCCTGATGGATGTGAACCCTTCACCACATTGGCTTCGTGAAGCAACCAGTGTTGAACTTGGCCTTCATTCGCTTCCTAAGGGCACTACTCCAGCCTCGGTCTATCGCCATCAGTTTCACGACCTCCACATGGAGCTTCGCAATAGTACCTTTGTATACCTCAGACTGACTATGGGGTCGGGTCATTCGCACCCGTGTCTTTCGATGTCAACTCCTCAGTATTTACATCCGAGCTCTTCGCCTTGTATCAGGCCACGGAGTACATCCCGTGACACAGCCTTTTCAATTGTGTTCCTCTGCTCAGATTCACTCAGTGCCCTTCAAAGTCTATGTGCACTGTACACCGCCCATCCCTTAGTGCAGCGGGTCCAGGAAAACTGTCAACTGCTCACTCTTGGTGGAGCCAGTGTGATATTTCTGTGGGTTCCTGGTCATGTCGGTCAGCCAGGAAACGAGGCTGCTGAAGCTGCTGCCAAAGCTGCAGTCCTCGTACCTCAGCCCGCAAGTACCTCTATTCCCTCCGATGATCTCTGTGTTGCCGTCTGTAAGGAGGTGGTGTCCCTTTGGCATCACCAATGGTCCTCCCTTCACGGGAATAAGCTCCGGGCCGGCCGTGGTGGCCGAGAGGTTCTAGGCGCTTCAGCCTGGAACCGCGCGACCGCTATGGTCGCAGGTTCGAATCCTGCCTCGGGCATGGATGCGTGTGATGTCCTTGGGTTGGTTGAGTTTGAGTGGTTCTAAGTTCTAGGGGACTGATGACCTCTGCTCCGGCTTATTAAGCCTCTCCCAGAGGCTTGGACGACCTCCTCTCGGCCCGCCCGCCGGGAGGAGGTTATTTTACCTCGGTTGCGTATTGGGCACTGCCTTTATAGCCCTCGTCATTTGCTATGTGGTGCTACGCCACCACTTTGTCCACATCGTACTCAAGTTTTAACTGTCCGCCACTTCCTGATGGAATGTCCATTTTTTAACCATATACATTCCTGAATATGTTATAAATCACCGTATACTGTATGTGTATCCTCGTTGATTACTGAAAAGATGACGGAAATCGTCTTTTGTCCTGTACGGTCATTTCTGGGTGCAATGGGAATCATACAGCCAACAAATTGCACGTCAAAAGTTTACTCAAGCGTTTACTTTCGTTTCAACAGGTATAAACCTGTCTTCTTCAGATAAAGTAATAACACTTTACATTTTATATGAAATATGTAACACGTGCTATTACTTCTTCTGGGGAACACAGTTTGATATGTGACGAAATCTACGTAATGGTTTGAATAAACTTTCGAAGTGCTACTGTTTGGTTGTATGATTTCCATTGAATCCACAATTCTACAGTTGCATACTGCTTCTACGTTCAAGATTGTATGGTCGTTTCTCTTTTTAGATGTGAGTCCAATAGGCATTATCAGCCACAAAAGAATATTGGCTTTAATCATGGGGAGTAACGAGTTGTACTTGCAAGTGAGTCTCCCCATCGCAACCCCTCAGATTTAGTGGTAAGATGACTCAGCGGCTAGCCCGTCAAAAATGAGTACAGATCAAGCATTGAAACACGAAGAAGGTGGACTGGACTGTGAAAAAAGAAGCAAAATAGAAACAGTGAACGGTAAAGCTCAAGTTGTGCTTGCTGTGAGTGGTCTCTGCGGCATCTCGCCTGCTCTCACTGTTCATCATCTTTACTTTCGACGGTAATATACGAGGGTTGTTTTTTTAAGTAAGGGCCGTTCACGCATATAGTCCCGTAGTTGCATCCTTCCCGTTCACATGATGCAAGTTGCAGCTCTGTAGCTGACGTGTACGCATCGCTGTGCTACTTTATAATGTTTACGATTATTGAATCGCCCGCCGCGTGTGAGATACTGTCAGTGATACGTTTTTTGACCGCGAGAAGCCTATCAGCTGCAGAAATTCATCGTCAGTTAACATAAGTTTATGGCTTGAATGCAATGAGTGAAGGTAAAGTGCGTCAATGGGTTAGAGAGTTTAAAAATGGCCGTCAAAACGTCCATGACGAAGAACGCTCAAGTCGGCCCTCTGTGATCACTGATGATTTGGTGGCTGCAGTCGAAACAAAGATTCGTGAGGACAGAAGATTCACAATTTCCACTCTTTTTTTGGAATTTCCACAAGTTTCAAGATCGGTTTTGTACAAAATTGTGTCTGAAAACCTAAACTTTAAGAAGCTGTGTTCTCGGTGGGTACCTAGACTCCTCACAGAGGACCACAAAGGGAAGAGATTTGCCACTTCATTGGACTTTTTCATTCGTTACGAGGAAGAAGGGGATGACATGTTGAGTCAAATTGTCACCGGAGATGAAACATGGGTATCCCATATCACTCCCGAAAGCAAGCGACAATCGATGGAATGGCGACACACAACCTCACCCGTCAAGGTCAAAGCCAAACAGACGCTGTCAAAGCGCAAGATTATGGCAACTGTGTTCTGGGACCGGCGCGGTGTTTTGCTAGTGGACTTTATGCCACAGAGAACGACAATCAACTCAGATGCCTACTGTGCAACTCTAAAGAGCTCTGCAGAGCAATTCAAAACAAAAGGCGCGGCATGCTGACAAAAGGAGTTTTGCTCCTGCACGATAACGCTAGGCCTCACACCTCTCAAAAGACTCGGGATTTGATTGATTCTTTTGGCTGGGATGTTTTGGACCATGCACCATACAGCCCCGACCTTGCTCCTAGCGATTTTAACCTTTTCCGGTACCTGAAACACCATCTTGGCGGGCAGCGCTTCAATGACGACGATGAAGTGAAAGCGGCCGTGAATTCTTGGCTGCCGGAGCAGGCGGCCGAATTCTTTGAAGAGGGAATTAAAAACTTAGTTGTACGGTATGACAAGTGCTTAAATAAACAAGGCAACTATGTAGAAAAATAGGTAAAAGTGTGTAGAATCAGAAAATAGAAGTTTTTTTTACAAAAGTATTTGTATCTTTTAAAAAAAATAAAAACGGCCGTTACTTAAAAAAAGACCCTCGTATTCATACCACATGAGTCATATTCCGTAACCAATGTATAATATGACAACTGCCAAGACTACAGGAGAAAAGACGTGTCAGTAATTGGACGCGAGGGATATTTGAACACGGATCTACCGCTTTGAAGTCCACCACCGCGACGGCACAACCATGACGTCGGTGCCATTCACTATTTCGTCTTCGTTTCTTTTTTCACAGCTCAGTACACATTCTTCCTGTTTCAAAGTTTGATCTGCGTTCAGTTTTTGACGAGCTGTCCACTGGACCATTTTACCACGAAATCTGAGGGGAGTACGAGTGGCAGTTTCCCTTGTTTGAAGTGGATACAGCGCTACAGCCCTTAACGACGTTATAAAATTCAGCTGTGAGCAGGAATTACCATTTCGTCTTGGACTGACAGTTTCTGAGAAAGATTTTGCCTCTGTTTCATCGGTAGAAACTTGTTTTGAAATTGTCGGTGCAGTTTACAAAGCAGTAAACCTCCCACGCCTCATTCTTGAAAGAATCGTACTCTCATATACACTGAAGCGCCTAAGAAACTGGTATAGGCACTCGTATTCAAATACAGAGATATGTAAGCAGGCAGAATACGGCCCTGTGGTCAGCAACGCCTATATTAGACAACAAGTGTCTGGCGCAGTTGTTAGATCGGTTACTGCTGCTACAATGGCAGGTTATCAAGATTTAAGTGAGTTTGAGAATGGTTTTATAGTCGGCGCACGAGCGATAGGACACAGCATCTCCGAGGTAGCGATGAAGTGGGGATTTTCCCGTACGAACATTTCACGAGTGTACCGTGAATATCAGCAATCTGGTAAAACATCAAATCTCCGACATCGCTGCAGCCGGAAAAAAGATTCTGCAAGAACGGGGCTTACGACGACTGAAGATAATCGTTCAACGTTACAGAATTGCAACCCTTCCACTAATTGCTGCATATTTCAATGCTGGGCCATCAACAAGTGTCAGAGTGCGCACCGTTCAACGAAATATCATCGATATGGCTTTTCGGAGCCGAAGGCCCACTCGTGACTGCACCTAACAAACCTTTACGCCTCACCTGGGCGGATCAACACCGACATTGGACTGTTGATGACTGGAAAAATGTTGCCTGGTCGGACGAGTCTCGTTTCAAACTGTATCGAGCGGATGATGTGTACGGGTATGGAGACAACCTCATGAATCCATGGACCGTGCATGACAGAAGAGGAGTGTTCAAGCTGGTGGAGGCTCTGTAATACTGCGGGACGTGTGCACTTGGATTGATGTGGGACCCTGATACGTCTAGATACGTCTCTGACAGGTGACACGTACGTAAGCATCCTGTCTGATCACCTGCTTCCATTATTGTCCATTGTGCATTTTGATGGACTTCAGCAATTCCAGCAGGACAATACGACAGTCACACGTCCAGAATTGCTACAGAGTGGCTCCAGAAATACTCTTCTGAGTTTAATCACTTCCGCTGGCCGCCAAACTCCCTAGACATGAACATTATTTACGATATCTGGGATGCCTTGCAACGTGTTATTCAGAAGAGATCTCCACCCCCTCGTACTTTTACGGATTTATGGACAGCCTTGCTGGATTCATAGTGTCAGTTCCCTCACGCACTACTTCAGACAGTAGTTGAGTCCGTTGCCACGTCGTGTTGCGGCACTTCTGCGTACTCACGAGGGCCCTACACGATATTAGGCAGATGTACCAGTTTCTTTGGCTCTTCAGTGTATATTCTTTGTCCATCAGGTAGTTTTTACACACAGTTAACAGTAATAGTTCTAGCCCTCTTCCTTGGGGTGCACAGGACGTCATTTTAGCTTCTAATAGTCTTTAATGTCCATGCAAAGTAGAAAACCAGACTTATCACTAAACTCAGCACTCCTTCAGAAAGTTAACAGATCCTTAAACTGTGAAGAAGCAAGGGCTATCTGTTGTTGCACCATGCTTGAACACATGTAGTTTTGCTGATATTATTTTTTTTTAGAACGTACAGACACCAAGAACGAAAGGAGGAGCCTAATAAAAAAAGATTGAGATTGGACTCAGCTCATTTATAAAACTCTAAAATAATGTGTAATAAACACTTCGGAAAGAAAACGGTAGCATTTAATAATAAGGTTGAACAGTTTTTGCACTTAAAGGGAAGTGCGAGGCTACAAACTCTCAGAACCGCAAGAAAATAAGTCCATAAATTGGACGCCATAACGGCGACTTTTGTGTACCTAACCTATCAGAGTTATCCAACCGCTGGAGTGCGACCTACAGTCTAACGTTGAATCCGACTATCATATCGTTTCTGTCGGATCTCCACATCACAGAGAGATGGAAGTTGGGTTAAAGGCAAAATGAAAAAAATCCGTGGCCCGACTGGGATTCGATTTCGCGACCTTTCAGTTTTCAAGCAAGCGCTTTTTTCATTTTGTTTATTATTGTTCGTTGGCTGTTCTTGGCGGACGTCGCATGACATCCGTTCCAGTGCATTGTCGATCCCTTCACTCAGTTTTTTATTGTAGAGAGCAGCTAGCCTTCTGACCGAACACGCTGAGCACCCATTCCGGCAGCGCTGGACTACGAAGCCCAGCACAGCATGAAAATGCGGTTAGAATACGTATCGCTCATCCCAGAAACAGTGGTACAAGGAATTCGCATGCAAAACTGCGCTTCTTACCACGAGAGAGATGAGAATGACGACTCGCATGCAAGGTGTAAGACAGTATCTTTGGTAACACGAAGAAACAAAACATCGATGTAATAGAACCAAAAGCACGCAAGTTTCTGTCGTGAGTTACTGCTGTATTTCTGTCTGCTAAAAATAATTGTTCTATCTGCACAACATACTTTTTCAACTGATGTAATAGTGCTGGCAGCTGTTCAGTTCTTTAATGTGCAGGTGTGAGATTTCAATGAAGTGGCTAAAATGGGACAGAACAGCATTCATATCTCCCTGAAGTCACTTTTTCACATTCAGCGTCACTTCGTGATTCAAGCAGGCCAATATGAAACGCTGTACTAATTATATTTACAAACTATGTTACTGCTATGTGACATTGGTATTGGCTTTAGTTTGGGTCCCAGAGAAATGTAGGCACAATCGAGCTGATACTGACGCTACGTCTTACAATGAGGTCACAAAAGTCACGGGATAGGGACATGCACATATAGAGACTGCGGTAGTATCGTGTGCACGAGCTATAAAAGGACAGCGCATTGGCGGAACTATCACTTGCACTCAGATGATTCATGTGAAAAAGTTTTCGTCGTGATTGTGGCCCCACGACGGGAATTAAGACACGGAGTGGTAGTCGGAGCTAGACGCATCGGACATTCTGTTTCGGATATCGTTAGGGAATTCAGTATTCCGAGATCCACAGCGTTAAGAATGTGCCGAGGATATCAAATTTCATTCGTTACCTCTCACCACAGACCGCCTTCACTGAACAACTGAAAAAAACGGCGTTTTTCTAGAGTTGTCAGTGCTAACAGACAAATACGACTGCGTGAAATAACCACAGAAATGCTTCCAGAATGAGATTTTCACTCTGCAGCGGAGTGTGCGCTGATATGAAACTTCCTGGCAGATTAAAACTGTGTGCCCGACCGAGACTCGAACTCGGGACCTTTGCCTTTCGCGGGCAAGTGCTCTACCATCTGAGCTACCGAAGCACGACTCATGGCCGGTCCTCACAGCTTTACTTCTGCTAGTATCTGGTCTCCTACCTTCCAAACTTTACGGAAGCTCTCCTGCGAACCTTGCAAACTAGCACTCCTGAAAGAAAGGATACTGCGGAGACATGGCTTAGGCACAGCCCCGAGTTCGAGTCTCGGTCTGGCACACAGTTTTAATCTGCCAAGAAGTTTCATATCAGCGCACACTCCGCTGCAGAGTGAAAATCTCATTCTGGAAACATCCCCCAGGCTGTGGCTAAGCCATGTCTCCGCAGTATCCTTTCTTTCAGGAGTGCTAGTTCTGCAAGGTTCGCAGGAGAGCTTCTGTGAAGTTTGGAAGGTAGGAGACGAGATACTGGCAGAAGCAAAGCTGTGAGGACCGGGCGTGAGTCGTGCTTCGGTAGCTCAGATGGTAGGGCACTTGCCCGCGAAAGGCAAAGGTCCCGAGTTCGAGTCTCGGTCGGGCACACTGTTTTAATCTGCCAGGAAGTTTCATAACCACAGAAATCATTGTGGGACGTACGACGACCGTGTCTGCTAGAACGGGGCATCGAAATTTACCTGCAGTGCCTCTCCTGGGCTCGTCACCATGTTGGCTGGACCCTAGACAACTGGAAAACCTTACCCTGGTCAGATGAGTCCCGATTTCAGTTGTTAAGAGGTGATGGTAGGGTTCGAGTGTGGTGGCGCAGGCCCCTTGAAGTCATCGACCAAAGTTGTCAACAAGGCACTGTTCCAGCTGGTGGTGGCTCCATAATGGCGTGAGCTGTTTTTGCCTGGAATGGACTTGGTGCTCTGGTCCAACTGAATCGATCATGGACTAGAAACAGCTATTTTCGGCTACTTGGAGATCATCTACAGCCATTCACGGACTTCGTGTTCCAAAGAACATGGAATTTTGACGGATGGCTATGCCCCATGTCACGGGGCCACAATTGTTCTTGTTTGGTGTAAAGAACATTCTGGATAATTAGAGTGAATACTGTCTGAGATAATTGCGGACATGCATGAATGTCCAAAGGAATTTTGCATCGTAATCAGAATAACACAGGCACTGCCAAATCGTATTTCTCTGCCGATAGCGAGCAAGCGACTTTCAAGTACAACGCCTGACCTGTGCAGGAATATACGAGTACAGATCGTAGACGCATGGTTAAAGACGTAGCCAAGTTTGGGTCTGGCCGTGAGTCGATACGGGTGGCCAAATGGTAAGGCGAGCGCTCGCGATATGCGGGAAATTCGGGTTCGAGTCCCGGTTCGGCACAAATTTTCATTGTCGTCATTCCAGTCTAGAGCTGATGGTTGTCCTTATTTCCAATTGCGAATACATTTAGCGTGTGAACCAAAGTTGTCAACAAGGCACTCTGCAAGTTGATGATGGCTCCATAATTGTTTATATGGAATCAACTGGGTCCTCTGGTCAAACTGAAACGAACGTTAACTATAAATATTTATGTTCGGCTATTCGGCTACTTGGAGACCATTTGCTGCCATTAGTGGACTTGATGTTCCGAAACAACGATGGAAATTTTAAGGATGACAATGCGCCGTGTCACCGCGTTGCAATTGTTCGCGATAGGTTTGAAGAACATTCTTGACAATTCGAGCCAATGATTTGGCCACCCAGATCGCCGGGCGCGAAACTCATCGTACACTTATAGGACGTGATGGAGAGAATAGTTCGCCCGCATCTCGTGGTCGTGCGGTAGCGTTCTCGCTTCCCACGCCCGGGTTCCCGGGTTCGATTCCCGGCGGGGTCAGGGATTTTCTCTGCCTCGTGATGGCTGGGTGTTGTGTGCTGTCCTTAGGTTAGTTAGGTTTAAGTAGTTCTAAGTTCTAGGGGACTTATGACCACAGCAGTTGAGTCCCATAGTGCTCAGAGCCATTTTTTAGAGAATAGTTCGCGCATAAAATCCTGCACTGGCAACACTTTCCAATTGTGGACTCCAACAGAGGCAGCAAAGCTCAGTATCTCTGCAGGGACTTAAAACTACTTGTTGAGTCCATGCCACGTGAAGTTGCTGCAGTATGCTGGGCAAAAGGAGGTACGACACGGTATCAGGTAGTTTGACGACGTTATAGGTGCATCCTCTGGCGAAACTCTGTACTGAATACAAAAAAGTGTTTTTATAAAATTCTGTTAATACGCAGTATATAATAGTGAGAAAAGGATTTTTACTAACGACTTTTCATTTCATAAGGCTAGAGAGACTGTACGATGTCCAATGCCCAAATTTTAAAACGATTAATAACTGTACGTAGCCTGTTAAAAGATGGGTCATCAATGGTTAAACTTGGAATTTATATACTGGTGCAATAAAATGTCATGGGAAGGACAACAAATTATTGCAAATTAGAACATATAGGGCAGAAATGGCGGTAATGGGCACTTTGTGTTGAAAGCTATTTTTAAGACTATTTTGGAGAATATTTGGGAGTTTCTTTGCAGTAACAATGCATAATATAACCTGTAGTTTCCCTGACTACAAAATAATAAATTTATGATTTTTTTGTCTAATACTTCCATTGTTATAAAGGGTACGTGATGATGGTTCTTGGACCGACGGTAATTGTATAATTAATTTTTATCAGCAGGCCTGTACGGTGACTCATGACATTTTTCGGAAATTGATAATCCCTTGAAAAGACGTTATAAAATGAACAGCAACAAAAGAATAACAGGGACAATGGAATGTAGTCGAATTAAATCAGGCGAAGTTGAGGGAAATAGATTACGAAATAAATTATTGAAAGCAATAGATTAATTTTGCTGTTTTTGACATCGAAATAGCTAAGGATGTCAGATATAAAGAGGATATAAAATACGAACCGGCTGTAACATGTAAGCATCTCTGATAAATAGGTGTATGTTAATATCTAACGTTAACTTAAGCGCTGAAGGTATTTGTCTGGAATGTAGTCCTGTACGGAAGTGAAAGGTGGATGATAAGCAATTCAGATAAGAAGAGAATAGAAGCTTTTGTTTTTATGTATGCGAGTCGGTAACAGTTACGTTCCGAGGAGCCAAATGTTACGTCCTCTGTTAATGATAAATGGGTGAAACATGGCCAACGGATCTGTTGTGACCGTAGGAATCCGGACAGGCATGCAAAAGATTAATTGCGAAAAGTGCACTTTAAATACATATAATTCACTCACCTTGTGCGAAAGGACTGCTACACTGTTGACAACTTGTGGCAGACGCGGCAAGCTATAAGCTGAGGCCCGACAAAGGCGTGCGTCTAATTCTAAGTACACTGAATGTTTGCCGGTACACAACACGGTGTAACGTTCGGTACCAACTATCAACTAGATGTAATCTTGTACTATAAGACTGATGCCCGGGTGCCCGCCGCTTATAACACCGTCCTGGCGGTCTTCATTGGTCGGCGGCCTGGAGGTTCTTCATTGGCGGAGCCGTTCAAAACGCCGTTTGCGGCGCCAGCAGGAATCTTCCAGGCGTCGGCCCCGGCAGTATCGATAGACTAGAACATCACATTTGAAAGGTTGTGCTGCAGAAGAATCCTGAAGACTGATGGACGTGTAACTAATGACAAGCTATCACCTTGGGGAAGAAAGAAATCCATGAGAGAACTTGGCTAAAAGATGAGTCGATTGATAGAACTACTCTGAGGCGTGACGTAATCGACAACTTGGTAATGATGGAAAGTGTGAAGGGTAAAAATTGTAGAGGGAGACTAGGAAATGAATACAATAAGCAGTTCAAATAGATGTAGGTAGAGTAGTTATTCGGAGATGAAGCTTCTTGTATAGGATCGAGTGTCGTGGAGAGCTACAAAAACCCAGTCTTCGATGTGAAGATCACAACCGCAACAAGACGTAGTGATATTCAATGTAAGTTTCTCTCTCTGTCGCACGGCTTCACACATAACTTCCTACCTATGGTTAACACGCCGATATTTATAACTTCTGTTGATCCGGTAATTCTATTGCGCTATTCTGCTGATACTTTTGGCTTTCGAAAGACGTATGTACTACAATGGAAATTATTCTTAGTTGATGTTTCCACCACATCATACGGCTTCGTTAGACGCCAAAGGTGTATTACATACTTCGGTGCAATACGACGTTATAACAGTGCGCCGTTCTTGTATATCGCTGTAAACTTACGTTAACTGCCTGAGTTAGTAACCATCTCACGTATCTGGCCCTCCCCATAGCCGGTATATGACGTGTACTGCTTCATAGGCGTCATATCAGTCCAGGCGGCCTCTTGCAGACTTATGATGCCGCGTTACTACAGGAGGAGTAACAGTTTATAAAGCTGTAGATGATGTTGAGTTGAATGCTCAACCAGTAAGTGGACAACCGTTTTTGCACTGCCCTTCAGATTTTTGTGGAGCTGTGTTTAATTTTACTTTGGATAACCTTGAAGCAAATGACCATGGAAATGGTTGGGTGACCGTAGCTATTGTGCGGTATCCAGCAGACAAAGTGTCCAGTGTTGGAGGACTGGAGAGCTTTAATGAAAAAGACATTATTGCTGTTCGGACCTTTCAAAGATTTCGAGAGAACATGGGGAAAGTCTTGTTTTATGTCTTCAATGCCGTTAGTTCTTCGCACAAGGAACCGTCGCAAAATAAGTGAGCGTGAATCTGCCTGTATTTTTGTTAAAGGTGGAGCTAATTGTGCAAAAATTAAGGTAGTGGGAGATCTGACTTATTACTACTTCCTACCTCCACTATGATCTTTGTGCCATAATCTCTAAGGACAGCACAACGCGCGGCGAGGTAGCTTATGTACCGCCAGTGAGAAGGTGTTTATTATCGCCAGTTGTTTGAATACAGCACTAAACTGGCGAGTAATTAGCTGTACTGTAGCTGATGGATCGTTTGTTGGAATCAGGGAATCTGCAATAGTCCACTGTAAATCCCGCGATCGAAAAGTTGCTTACTGCTATAGCCTGGCGACAGTGTTTCTTTTTTTCAGAACCGAGGTGCTCAGAGTACACCGACACGATGATAGCACCCGAAAAGCCCCACGACGACAGTACCTCGGAAATGAGATCTAGCAGGAATCGAACAGTCGAGATGCGATCGCTTTCAAATGTTCTGATATCGTCCCCCTTGCCATCCTGCGCACAGTGTCACTCTGACGGTCAGTATGTGGGCTGACGACAAGCCACTGACGTGACACGCGCATCTGTCCGTTGCTGACTGGAACTCTCTTTTGGAAGACAGCAATAATCTCTAATTATAAGGATTATATGCCTGTTGGATTGCACAACTGTTAGTTCCTGTCCACCACACCTTGTCAGCGTTTAATTCCACTATTGATTAAGTTAACGTGATCATCTTCAGATGGCATGCGTACGCTGTAATACCACAAATACACTTTAAACTGTTTCATAACATTCACTATAGCGACGTGAGGGATTTAAATCATATTGTAACATCTGGAGTGTAAGAACAAGTACACGTACACACCATCGGCGATTAGCTAATGATTAAAAGGTTCTAATGGCTCAGAGCACTATGGGACTTAACATCTGAGGTCATCAGTCCCCTAGAACGTAGAACTACTTAAACCTAACTAACCTGAGGACATCACACACATCCATGCCCGAGGCAGGATTCGAAACTGCGACCGTAGCGGTCGCGCGGTTGCAGACTGTAGCGATTACAACCGCCCGGCCACAGCTAATGATTAGACTTTATAAAATGTGTCACTGCAGTGCTGACTTTATTTGCATTTTATTCCCGTCATAAACAATATTCACTTTTCTGTACGAAATACAAAACAAAATATCAAAGCAAGCCGGTCGCTGTGGCCGAGCGGTTCTAGACGCTTCAGTCCGGAACCGCGCTGCTGCTACGGTCGCAGGTTCGAATCCTGCCTCGGGTATCGATGTGATGTCCTTATGTTAGTTAGGTTTAAGTAGTTCTATGTCTAGGGGACTGATGACCTCAGATGTTAAGTCCCATAGTGCTTAGAGCCATTTGATTTTATCAAATCAAAATGCACAAACGAAATGAGAATGAGCTCACAAGGTTATTTCAAATGTAACAACAGAAAAAAAACAGAAAAATTACTTACGTCGAAAAATTAATCAGAGCCAACATTACATATGAAAACTAAAAGTATCGTTGATTTCGAACATTGCAATTTATTACGATGAGCTCTGGCCTTGTAATCCTAGGGTATGTCTCGCCTTGCTTCTCTTCAGGTAGTTGCTCTTCATACAGTTATCATATATGAAATGTTGGACATGAACAATAACTTCATCTTTCATATGTAATGTTGACTGCAGATTAATTTTTCGAAATAGTTAATTTTTCGACGTAATTGATTCTGCATTTTGACATGAATTTGAAACATGGCGACACTAACGATTCCGCTGACTTTCGCATTATCGATATACTGCGTATTCCTTTATTTTAATTAAAGATTATGTAATAGTGATTGCCAATACATGAAGTACTTGCAGGTGTTTTATTTCTTGTGAATTACGTTTGGCTGGGCTGACAATTGCGCAGACAATAGGTCAAAGCGGGCCGAAGGGCACCAGTAATTTAACGCAGGTTGTAAAAGATGGCGCCGATGCCAAATAGGACAGCGTTCGCTGGACGCTGTTGTGTGTACTGGATAGTACAGGGGGGGGGGGGGGGGGACGCCCCTCGCAAGCCTACACAATGCGGACAGCAGGTAACGCCGCGATTGTCCGGACGGCTGCGAGGTCGTTGGAATTCTGCACGAGATGACCGCCGTTCCTGCGTTCCTAAAGCGTCGAAAAGTACAGTACAGCTCCCAGAAGGAGGGCAACAATGAGCCTTGGACGGGGAATGCAGAGAAGACGGCGCAGTTCTGCCGATAGGAGAGCGATGTACCGGTAGACATTATGCAGGCTCTGTGAAAGCTATGCTCTCGGCGTGACACGGAAGGCGAGGTGTGAGGATTCTTTAAGTGTGCTATGTCACGGACCGCGCGGCCCCTCCCACCGGATGTTAGAGTCCTCCCTCGGGCATGGGTGTGTGTGTTGTTCTTAGCATAAGTTAGTTTAAGTAGTCTGTAAAACTAGGGACCGATAACCTCAGCAGTTTGGCCCCTTAGGAACTCACACACGTTTGAACGTTCGAATCTTAGGAGGGTCGTAAGAAACATGTTAACGCGCTCCTTTGAGACACTGACAGCACATAGCCAGAACACATTCTTTTCTATAACTGTAGACCTCTGGACGCGAAAATGAGGAATATCATTGGTTAGCGTGGTATGACGCAGTAGGAGAATTGACACTTATCATTGGGTGACTGCTTGGCAGAGGCTAGGATTGACTCTCAGAGAGGGAGCGAATGTTACGAAGAAAGGAACTAAGGTGACACTTCTTCCGCTGCTAGTGAGGGGATCACATGGAATTCTGCTTGCAGAATTCGGTATGAGAAGTTGTCGTTTCACTTTGCAGCTCCGACTGGAGCATGATGTAAAGTTTGGGTTAGGTAGATTTTCGGGATTCACAGGCATCGTCTGACGCAGCGCCCGCCGACAGCAACACTGGCGGACGATCCAACGACTCTTTAAGATAGATAAAAAAGTAACATCTGCTATCGGCTTCAGCGTGTATAGTTCGCAATGTTCTCAGTAAAAGTGAGAGTGTTAATTAGTAGGAGGCAGAAGCCCTTCTAGCATGCATAATTTTACGAACTCAAATTTTGGCAATGACTGTCGACAGTCTGCGGAAGCGGATAAGTGTGCTAATAATGTAGTAAGGTACCTGTCGGTTCCTTGTCTTGAATCTCCGCCAACCTTGGTTATTTGTAACAGTTTCATGTTCTTGTGATAATTTGTCACTGAATAGGGTGTTATCAAACATGTTCTTGTTATTCGTGTTGTACTTCAGTGCAACTACTGCCCTCGTTTTATGCGAGGATATAAAATAAGCAATAGAACTTAATGGCAAATTTGACCTTCATTTCGTATGTATATCACCTGGTCACAAAATAAAATTACAGTGTTACTATTCCACTACCCTTTTGAAGTCTGTAGGGCCATAATTGAGGGTTAATAAAAAATCCTAGGATATATTTTACGTATTGTGACTCTGTTTAATTTTCGTGCATAGTTGGGAAATACACTCCTGGAAATGGAAAAAAGAACACATTGACACCGGTGTGTCAGACCCACCATACTTGCTCCGGACACTGCGAGAGGGCTGTACAAGCAATGATCACACGCACGGCACAGCGGACACACCAGGAACCGCGGTGTTGGCCGTCGAATGGCGCTAGCTGCGCAGCATTTGTGCACCGCCGCCGTCAGTGTCAGCCAGTTTGCCGTGGCATACGGAGCTCCATCGCAGTCTTTAACACTGGTAGCATGCCGCGACAGCGTGGACGTGAACCGTATGTGCAGTTGACGGACTTTGAGCGAGGGCGTATAGTGGGCATGCGGGAGGCCGGGTGGACGTACCGCCGAATTGCTCAACACGTGGGGCGTGAGGTCTCCACAGTACATCGATGTTGTCGCCAGTGGTCGGCGGAAGGTGCACGTGCCCGTCGACCTGGGACCGGACCGCAGCGATTAGGGACACTGTTGCTCCTGGGGTATCGGCGAGGACCATTCGCAACCATCTCCATGAAGCTGGGCTACGGTCCCGCACACCGTTAGGCCGTCTTCCGCTCACGCCCCAACATCGTGCAGCCCGCCTCCTGTGGTGTCGCGACAGGCGTGAATGGAGGGACGAATGGAGACGTGTCGTCTTCAGCGATGAGAGTCGCTTCTGCCTTGGTGCCAATGATGGTCGTGTGCGTGTTTGGCGCCGTGCAGGTGAGCGCCACAATCAGGACTGCATACGACCGAGGCACACAGGGCCAACACCCGGCATCATGGTGTGGGGAGCGATCTCCTACACTGGCCGTACACCACTGGTGATCGTCGATGGGACACTGAATAGTGCACGGTACATCCAAACCGTCATCGAACCCATCGTTCTACCATTCCTAGACCGGCAAGGGAACTTGGTGTTCCAACAGGACAATGCACGTCCGCATGTATCCCGTGCCACCCAACGTGCTCTAGAAGGTGTAAGTCAACTACCCTGGCCAGCAAGATCTCCGGATCTGTCCCCCATTGAGCATGTTTGGGACTGGATGAAGCGTCGTCTCACGCGGTCTGCACGTCCAGCACGAACGCTGGTCCAACTGAGGCGCCAGGTGGAAATGGCATGGCAAGCCGTTCCACAGGACTACATCCAGCATCTCTACGATCGTCTCCATGGGAGAATAGCAGCCTGCATTGCTGCGAAAGGTGGATATACACTGTACTAGTGCCGACATTGTGCATGCTCTGTTGCCTGTGTCTATGTGCCTGTGGTTCTGTCAGTGTGATCATGTGATGTATCTGACCCCAGGAATGTGTCAATAAAGTTTCCCCTTCCTGGGACAATGAATTCACGGTGTTCTTATTTTAATTTCCAGGAGTGTATTTATGCATTATTCAAAATAAAACATCTATTTTTCCGTTTTACCCATACTCATCACTTCCAGTGTTTTTATTATTGTAATTCACATAACACCTTCAGTTATTTTGTGCCGCTAGTGTCGTACGTAACGAACTTTATACAAGTTGTCATAGTTTCTGATTGTGTCGCCCTATTGATCGTTGTATTAGACTGTCATTTAGACACTTAGTAAGTTCACTGTTGCTGTTTTAGCTTTACAAATGCATTTTATTTTGTTTTAGTGCAGATGTACAAAGGTCTTGCAGGAAATTCATGTATGTACATCTACATGAGCATATACATCCTCTCTCTACAAAGTACTGTGAAGTTTATGGCAAACCGAACGTCCCACTGTACAGCTTCGCGAGTGGATTGCGGCTAAAATGACTGTTTAAACGCCTCTGTGAACACTTTAATTAGTATAATCTCGTCTCTGCCGCCTCTACGCGAACAGTGTGTAGAGAGTTGCAGTATTTCCTAGACGCTAAACTTAATAATGGTTCTTGAACGTTTGTAAGCTTTCATGAAATAACTGACGTCTGTCTCCAGGCATCTGTAGTTTCACTTTTCAGCATTTACCTGACACTCACTCGTGGATCAATCAAACCTGTGATCATTCCTACCTTATTTTTTGTATGCGTTCGGTATCTCCGTTAGTCGGTGGATATGGGTGACACACAATTCAGCAATGTTCTAGGATAAGTCGCACCTGCTTTGACTATGATCATTCCGTCCACAAACTGTTGTTTGATCCAACTCTCCATGCTGCTCTATCCTGTGCAAGCCTCTTCATCTTTGGACAACTGCTGCGATTCTTCTCAATCTGCTCACTGTATTCATCTCTCGGTGTCCCTCTACGATTTTTACCCCCCCCCCCCCACACACACAGACACACATCCCTGAAGTACTAAACTGGTGATCCCTTGACGTCTCAGAATGTGTCCTGTCAATCGATCCATTCTTACAGTCAGATTGCGGCACAAATTTATATTACTCACGGTTCTATTCAGTATCTTCTCATTAGTTAAGTGATTTACTCACGTGTTCTCTAGCATTCTTCTGTAGCACCACATTTCAAACCTTCCATGCTATTCTTGTTTAAACTGTTTATCGTCCATGTTTCACTTCTACATGACTAAAATCCATGCACATACTTTCAGAAAAGCCTTCCCGACACTTAGATACATACTCGATGTTAACAACTTTCTTTCCTTCACAATTGCTTTTCTTGCCATTGCCAGTCCATATTTTATATCTTCTCTAATTTGGCCATCATTAGTTATTCTGCTGCCCAAATAACAAATCTCGTCTATTATTATAAACGTCTCGTTTCCTAAACTAATTCCCTCAGCATCACCTGATTTAATTCGACTACAATCAGTTATCCTTAGTTTTCTTTCGTTGGTGTTCATCTTATATCCTCCTTTCAAGACATTTTCCATTTCGTTCAACTGCTTTTCCAAGTCGTTTGCTGTCTCTTGACAGAATTACAATGTCACTGGTAAACATTAGTTTTTATTTGTTCTTCCTGGGCTTTAATTTCTAATCCTAATTTTTCTTTGTTTTTACTCTACTGCTTGCCCAGTGAACAGATTGAATGACATCGGGGATAGGGTACAACCCTGTCTCACCCCCTCCTCAACACTGCTTCCCTTTTATGCCCTTGGATTCTTGTAACTGCCGTCTGGTTTCGGTACAAGTTGCAAATAGCCTTTCACTCCCCGTATTTTACCCATGCTACCTCCAGAATTTCGAAGATGATATTCTACTCACCATTGTCAAAAGCTTTTTCTGAGTCTACAAATGTTATAAACTTAGGTTTGTCTTTCATTAACATCATCTAAGAGAAGTCATAGGGTCAGTATTCTCTCGCCTCTTCCTTCATTTCTTCGGAATCTAAACTGATCTGCCCATCGCTCAGCTTCCATTAGTTTTTTTCTGTAGATAATTCGTTTCAGTATTTTGCAACCGTGACTTACGAAACTGATAGTTCGGTAATATTCATCCATGTCAGCAACTGCTTTCTCTGGAATTAGGACTATTACATTCTTCTTGAAGTCTGAGGGTATTACGCTTGCCCCATACGTCTTACACACCAGATAGAAGAGTTTCGTCATGCGTGGCTCTCACAAGGCTGTCATTAGTTCTGACGGAATGTCGTCTACTCCCAGGGCCTTGTTTGGACTTAGGTCTTTCTGTGCTCTAACAAATTCTTCTCCTATTTCTATAATATTCCACTGAAGTATATCTCCCTTGTACAGACGCTCAATTGCTCCTTCCACCTTCCAGCTTTCCCTTCTCTGCTTAGGGCTGTTTTTCCATCGAGCTCTTGATATTCATACAGATGCTTCTCTTTTTTCCAAAGCCCTTTTTAATTGTCCTATAAGCGGTATCTATCTTTCCCTAGTGATATATGCTTCTAAATCCTTACATGTCCTCTAGCCATTCCTGTTTAGCCATTTTGCACTTCCTGTCAGTCTCACTTTTTATACTCTTGTATTCCATTTCGTCTGCTTTGTTTGCAGCAAATTTTATATTTTCTTCTTTCATCAGCTAAATTAGATATCTCCTGTGCCATCTAAGGGTTTCTAATACACCTTTTAATTTTACCTGTTTCATCCTCTGCTGCCTTCACTATTTCATATCTCAAAGCTACCCTTTCGTCTTCTTCTGTATTACTTTCCGCTGTTCTTGTCAACCGTTACCAAATGCTCCCTCTGAAGCTCTCAACAACCTCCGATCCTTTCAGTTCGTCCAGGTCCCGTCTTCTTAACTTCCTACCTTTTTGAAATTTCTTCAGTTTTAATCTACAGTTCATAACCAATAAAATTGTCCACATCTGCCCCTGGAAATGCCTTGCAGTTCGAAATATGGTTCCGAAATTTGTGTCTTACCTTTATGTAATCAGTCTGAAACTTTCTGGTGTTTCTAGACCCCTTCCACGAATACAACCGTCGTTCATGATTCTTAAACCAAGTGTTAGCAATGATTAAGTTATGCTCTGTGCTCCAATTTTTACACTCTAGTATTTTTATGAGCTAACTAATCCTAGTTGTGATATTTCTCACCCGATACCACGTTTTTACGTTTGTTGATGTGCAGCATTTTATATTTATAAACAATTATATCAAGTTGACTGTTTTACCTTGTAAAGTCCGCAGCTCGTGGTCGTGCGGTAGCGTTCTCGCTTCCCGCGCCCGGGTTCGATTCCCGGAGGGGTCAGGAATTTTCTCTGCCTTGTGATGACTGGTTGTTGTGTGATGTCCTTAGGTTAGTTAGGTTTAAGTAGTTATAAGTTCTAGGGGACTGATGACCATAGATGTTAAGTCCCATAGAGCTCAGAGCCATTTACCTTCTGAAGTTCTACTTTTGTGCAGCTGCATCACGTCATACACTGTATCATGTACGTTATAGCTCATTAATTTGAATGATCCATTGTTAGTTTCTAATTTCCACACCTCTGTAATTTTATTGAAGATGAGAACCAGCCTCTTCAACCAAAAAGGAATCGAGTAGATGAGCAAGGAACGTCTCCTAAAAAATTCACCATCATACATCTTACGTATTTGCTAATAAACTCAGATTTACTAAGGCCCGTTTGGCTGCACGTGTCGGCTCTGACGCGCTACGCAGAAATCAGCTCGAATATTTATTGACGAGCGCTGAGTGCATTTCCACACGGCTACAGGCGCTGTGAGCTCTGACTGTCGGGTGTTCCTATTCAGCACATTCAACGGATTTACAGCGCGTTGCCCCCGCCGCCACGTGCAGGAAATACATGCTTGGGCGCTTCCACTTCCCGCCTCGGCACAGACTGATAACAAGCCCAAGCGGTAGGCAACCCAGCGCGACGCCACTGTGCTTTGTGACTGCTTGTGCGAGTAGAGAGTACGTTACCTTGCGAGCTAACATCCCAAAGATGTTCGGGTTCATATTCAGTTACTCTTAGTCGAAATGTCTTGGCTCAAACTAGGGACTGAACCGCACGTGTCGCATTACACGCCCTAAATTAGACACTTGTGACCCTTTGGTTAAATTGTCTGACTGATGGCAAGTTTGCGAAATATAAAGTTAATAGACATACAACAACAGTAATAATAATATCGGGAACTAAGTTAACGCCCCATAAACGATGTAGGCCACACATTTGCGATTTTATTAGAATAATGTTTATTCCGAAAGCAAACTAGTAGCGAGAGTGGTCGTATTTAGAGTTACTATTACACTCGAGCGCATATCCATTTGACACAGTTTATCATTCACAATCTCGTCGCAAAATACAAGTGTAATATTCCTCCTCGTTATCTTCACGAAAAGTTAAAGAGTTCACACCAGGCGCTCGGCTGCTTACCGCTCAGAGTCCCGCGATACCACACAACGCGACACTTTCTAAGTCATTTCACTTCCTAGCTGGCTAAAGACCGACTCCCCGCTTTCTCGTCTCAATCTTAACTGCCCCTTTGGTGTCCCCGGCCGCGTTTCCGGCGCGCCGAATATCCTCGCTCAACTGACAAGGGCAGTGCCCTTTTCTGAGGCCGCTCATCTGATTGGCTACAGCTTATTCTACATTATTTTACATTTTTAAATAATCAAAGCTTGACCACTTTCAAGTTCTAAATAAAGTAACAATAATATCCATTACATAATAAACGTTAATTCTTTTACATAAAACCAATACAATTTCCTTTTTAACTTTGAATGTCACGGCCAGTTGCCTAGCACCAGTGTGCTTTCTGATAAATAAATAAAGAACAAAAGTAACTATTAAGCACTAAACTTTACAACAAATATTGTATTACCTAATGATTCAATAAGGTGCCATGCTGTCATCGTTCAACGTGTTTTGTGTGGGGGAAATGATGATCTGGTGCTTAACTAAAAAGAGTGATAATTTACATTTACTATATCTTTTAAACAAATGAAGTCACAGAGTTGATATTTACAACGTTTTTCAGGTTAATGATGTCCTTTTATATAAAATATCGATCGTTAAGATCGACCAAAGCGTTCAGATTTTAGCATTCAGGTCTTTGTTACAGAACTTGTTAATTTCACATTAACGTTAAATCCTAAACTATTATAGATATGATCAATATTCAAGTTTTATTGGGATCACCATAAAATTCTATGGAGGATGGCACATTAAAATTAATGTGGCTTCATTCCCTGAACTACCACAGACTTAAATAGTTTTTATAAATGTTTCCCTTTACGTCCGACCTTTGGTCCGCCGTATTTAACACAGCTACGTCTCCTCGGCCACAAATGGCTTCTACTGGGTTTCCCTATGACGTAGGTTCTCGGCTGTCTCACTCACACACTACAGCGCTTAGGCCTCAATAGACAATAGACGCCTGTGAGTTTCCCCATCTGGTGGTGAATCTGCGCCTTTCGTGGCATCCAGTCCTTGGCGACAGGGTTCGTTTCACAATTACTGAAGGGTGACTCTTTCGGCCATATACTTAAATGAGAGAGCCATGCTCGTTAACTCACAACCTTCAGTTAAACCACTGTTAACTGCTCGTCTAAAAACGTTGATTACTCATTCAGCATTTATTCTGTGGTATCTGTTAGGACTGGTGTTAGAACAGAAAAACAATTATAAAATAAGGTTAAAAAGTTAAATCGACTATAACCACAGAAATAGCCGACTTAACTACCAGTGCGTTTCACTGAGATCTGTTTCTTCTTCTTTCCAAGGTGGTGTTGACCCCATAAGATTACCACACAAGTGATTAGGCGGAGTTTTGACATTTGGGTCTCAGATTCAGCAGGAACAATCAGGGCAAGGAACGCTGTCGTTATATTTGTTAGTTTAAGATAATTATCACATGACGCGATCAACAGAAATCTGCTCCTGAAAACTTGGGAAATACCAGAATGGATAGAGGCAAGTTCAACTTGTGGGGGGCAATGTGTACCACTCTAATTCGGACAAGAGGCAGACAGGACGATTGCCTGCCGCCAACCTTTTTTAAACTTCATTCTAGACCAACTGAAAAAAGAGCTGAGGGTTCGAACAGATGAGACCTGAAGGTGAGATACCTGACATAACCGTAGGAACAGGATAATCAACTACCAATACTTCTCCCTGATAGACGTTTTTTCTATTTTTCTAGGGTGGTAATGAACATTGTATAAGAGCATGTATGTCACCAATCAAGTGAATACTTAATTACTAATGAAGTGACTGCAGAATGACTAGCGAAAAATGAGGTACACGTGGAGCAAACTCAAACTTATTGCAGAAAAGATATGATTCTTGAAAATCTGACGAGAAAAGTTCATAAAAAATTGACAAGGTGTAAAAAAGCATCTAGATCTAATTTGATTGTATCTGAAAATGAAATCAGGAGAGCGGACAAATTGGAAGATATTTCACAATGGATATATCCCAACGGCTCGATAATGAAGGAAACAAATTAAGAGTTGGGAAGATGGAGCTAGCGCTCGATGTAGTTCTGAAGAGGTGCAACAACAAGGCGAGATTTTACAAAAAGAAAAAAGAAAAAGTGGTTAAGCGCAAATAGGCCTCGCGTTTTCAGGGTTCTGAACGAAGTTAGTTATGTACATAGATAATGATAATAAAAAATTGGCTCAGTGTCCATCTACGAGTCTTTCTGCAAGTCTTGTGTTCTTGGACGCCCTTGGGCGACTTATGTGTACCTATCCTACCACAGTTATATAACTGGGGAAAAGGGACGTAAAGTTTAACGGGGATTCCGAACCATGCTGACGACACTTCCCATTGTTGAGAGGTAAATAGTAGGTTAAAAGGGAACAGGAAAATCTGTGGTCCGATCGGGATACGATCTACCGACCTCTCATTTTCCCTGTACGCACTTTACCGCTAGATCACCTGACCCGACATTTATGTGTATAGTTCATCTATAGGTTTCGATGAGTAAGTTTGCGAGTATCGAAATATGTGGCATGTATGACCGAATCTTTTGACTGCATTAATTTCAAAGCTTAAAATTTTTCACACTGCCAAAGGGCCGTAGACCTTGGTATTTAACATAAATTTCAACTTGATACCTCTGCCGGTTCCTGAGAAAAAGGAGTCTTAATAGTCATGCTGATAGACCGATAGATGTTCGGTAAAGTGACCCTATAAAGGTTCCGCTTTAGCGATTAGAATACAGAACCCTAAAAATTGTGTACTGTGGAAAGCATCCGAACAAAAATTATAAGGAATTGTTTCAAACGAAGATATACAACTTCAGGGGGTTACAATAAAAAAAAGAAGAAACATAACCTAAAGGCCACTAATACAGGGTCAGAAGAAAGGAGGCTGACCTTTTGTGGTGGAAGAGGATAAGAAGTGACAAAAGTGGTCCACAGTACGCCAGATTGACAATACAGGAAGGAGAACCACAGGTTTTGTTACGTATTTACCATTCGACATCACTAATCGAATTTCACCCAATGATGAAACAACTTATGTAAATAATACGTCTTTGTAGCAGGCTAGAGTTTGTGGGATTCCTTTGTTTCTGCGTTTAGGATGTGATAATAACTTGATCCTGGGTACCAAATTCGTTGGCATTGTCTGAGCTTGATATATATTGTATTACTCAGAATTCATTCGAATGTATTCAAACTTAGGCTCAAGTGTACCTGTATAGTCTCATCCGAGAAGTAAACTAGTGGTTTCTCCTGTCTTTTGGTTTTAGTAATCATCCGCAGCAACGGAAACGCAGTGCACCGTGAAAAGTTCGTAACATTCACCAGAACAATGCATATATGTTCATCTCTCGTGGCAATTGTGATTGTTTTTACCACTCCAGTAGGTCATGAGCCATACCACTTCAACTCCCAACAATAAGTACTGTGAATTATTCAGTCAATTGCATCAGCAGCAACAGGGTTGTATCTGAGTATCTTGTATCTGAGTATCTAAAAGCTGCAGTGTGACGGAAGATTGTCAGAATGTCAGTTGCTAAGGTCGTCATATTGATCAGTACAGTTTATCCGACGATTTTTCTCTCCTGGGAGAAAAATATCCTTTTCAATCGACTACCGCATTTATTTGTGCTAATTCAACAAAACGTCACCCGAGTAGCAATCGTAGAATCTGTGAGCGAAATGCACGGTTCAAGAGTTGACGTCTATTCATCCTTCTTGACACATTAGGCGGATGATCTATTTCCCACGCTATCATACGGTATGTGCAGCGAATTTGCATCGATTCCCGCGTCATAGTGGGTTGAAGATAGAGCCTTATGGCTTAGAAATCGATGTAATTTAAGCTTTAAAACAAATAAAGGTGAGTGTTAGAGAAATAATAAAATGAAATAAGAGACATTTATTTTCCTGCACATACATTTAACTATGTGGTTCTAATTTATGTTTACTTAACACTTAGCATAAGTTAACTGTTGGTTAACAATATTTGCTTCACCATGCTACTGCAACCTCCAAGCTTTGCGTTCAGCGCCGTGGGATAATTAGGCGAATCCTATAATTAGTTACATATGAAAGATACACTGACCTAGATGGTGATTACATCATCGTGATTTTTTCATCCATCTCCATATGGTACATTGATCCTTTTAGCGAGTTTCACGTCACTATTGACGGACGCACCGGTTTTGTTTTGAAACGATCGTGGTTGGTCCTCTGCGGTTGTATCCTGCAGTGGCAGGGCACGAACGTCACGTCAGGGAATGCAACGCCAATCTACGAGGTACATATACGAGCGGGATGTGCTCGTCTGTGAAGTGTGTTCTTTCATGGTTTAAAGGAAATCCTTATAGACGTTCTAAGGGGCCTGTGAAAGCGTAAGAGGTCACTTTCATCGTTTACAAAGGAGTCTCTGGCAGTACTGCCATGTTTAATTCTCGTACCACTGCCATAATGAGTGACAGTGGCGTTGAGAAACAGCTGAAATGGGTGCAACTGAACGAAAATCCGGGTCCTGATGGATCCTTGTCAGATTACATACAGAGGTTATATCTAAGTTACTCCTCTTTTCACCATAATATACCATAGATCTCTCGAACAATGAACTTTGTCCAGTTGTTGGAAGAAAACACAGGTAACACCTGTCTAGAAGAAGATTAGCAGCAGTTGACCACAAAAATAACTTTCAGTGTGTTTGACATTGTTGTGCAGTCTTAGAACATATTTTGAGCTCAAACATAACGAGGTATCCCGAAGAGAAAGTGCTCCATGCCAACTAGCAAGGATTTCGCAAATAAACGTCATGTGAAATCGAACACACGTTTTTCTCACATGAAATCCGGAAAGCCACAGAGAAAGACTCAGTAGAGGCAATATTTCTTGACTCAGTTCCATACCTGTGCTTATTAACCCGAATACTATCGTATGGGGTATGAAACATGTTTTGTGTCTGGATTGAACCTTGTGAAATTTAAAACTTTCCCACCGTAGAGATTGATCTAAAAAAGTCGCAGATTAAGTAGGTGCTAGAATTCAGTTCATTGGTGGAATACTGTGAAAACGCAATTAGTTTACAAAGGAGACTACTTATTAAACATTGGTGTGCAACATCCTTGAGTTCTGTTCAAGCATGTAGGACCTATACGAGTAGGGTATTGAGTGTACACAAATAGGAGTAGCACGAATGCTCATAGGTTCGTCGGAGAGCATCACCGAAATGCTGAAATATCTGAACTGAAAGAAGTTGTAAATAACCGCCAACTATCTCACGATAAATTATATCTCATGAAAGCCTACCTACAAAACTTCACGAACCAGTACAGTTGGATCTCAGTGGCACACATGGTCAAATACCTTTTGTCATTGGTGAGAACACAGCCTTTTTTTAGAACAGATCCAGGCAAGCCTGGCCCCTGTTTAAAAAATGTCCCCAATAATGTAGAAACTTCTAGCGTCAGTTCACAAAAGCTAGTTTCCATCACAACTAATAGCTTCCTTGCTAGGTATCAGAAATATGATACAAGGACAAGTTATTCCGTAATTCATACAGGTCTAACAATTAGTCCTTAATCAAAACATTCAGTCAATAAAAATGAAATAAACAACTTTAAGTTTAACTTCAGTCCTTAAACTGTGCAATAATCTGCGTCACAGACTACTGATTTAGAGATAGAGGAATCCTCTTATTGTAGGAATAGTAAAAGGGTGAATATATGCACAAAAAAGAATAATCATTATTTGTGTGTGCCAGACACCTAATGGAAGTACACCTTTCTTAATAAATCAACTGATGTTCTGGGAAAAGTTTTAGTACCAAAGAAAAATATTTTTTATCTGGACAGTTAAATATAAAACATCGTGGAGGAAACCAGTAGCAATCTCAAAAACGTTATTAATAGTTTTGGTACATCACAGTTCTTAAAAGGCTTAACAAAGATTGAAAAAAAATTCAGCATCAGTAAGCAGATATACAGGGTGTTACAAAAAGGTACGGCCAAACTTTCAGAAAACATTCCTCACATACAAATAAAGAAAAGATGTTATTTGGACATGTGTCCGGAAACGCTTAATTTCCATGTTAGAGCTCATTTTAGTTTCGTCAGTATGTACTGTACTTCCTCGATTCACCGCCAGTTGGCCCAATTGAAGGAAGGTAATGTTGACTTCGGTGCTTGTGTTGACATGCGACTCATTGCTCTACAGTACTAGCATCAAGCACATCAGTACGAAGCATCAAGAGATTAGTGTTCATCACGAACGTGGTTTTGCAGTCAGTGCAATGTTTACAAATGCGGAGTTGGCAGATGCCCATTTGATGTATGGATTAGCACGGGGCAATAGCCGTGGCGCGGTAGGTTTGTATCGAGACAGAAGGTGTCCCGACAGGAAGACGTTCGAAGCAATTGATCGGCGTCTTAGAGAGCACAGAATATTCCAGCCTATGACTCGCGACTGGAAAGACCTAGAACGACGAGGACACCTGCAATGGACGAGGCAATTCTTCGTGCAGTTGACGATAACCCTAATGTCAGTGTCAGAGAAGTTGCTGCTGTACAAGGTAACGTTGACCACGTCACTGTATGGAGAGTGCTACGGGAGAACCAGTTGTTTTCGTACCATGTACAGCGTGTGCAGCCGCTATCAGCAGCTTATTGGCCTCCACGGGTACACTTCTGGGAACGGTTCATTCAACAATGTGTCAATTCTCATTTCAGTGCAAATGTTCTCTTTACGGATGAGACTTCATTCCAACGTGATCAAATTGTAAATTTTCACAATAAACATGTGTGGGCTGACGAGAATCCGCACGCAATTGTGCAATCACGTCATCAACACAGATTTTCTGTGAACGTTTGGTCAGGCATTGTTGGTGATGTCTTGACTGGGCCCCATGTTCTTCCACCTATGCTCAATTGAGCACGTTATCATGATTTCATACGGGATACTCTACCTGTGCTGCTAGAACATGTGCCTTTACAAGTACGACACAACATGTGGTTCATGCACGATGGAGCTCCTGCACATTTCAGTCGAAGTGTTCGTACGCTTCTCAACAACAGATTCGGTGACCGATGGATCGGTAGAGGCGGACCAATTCCATGGCCTCCACACTCTCCTGACCTCAACCCTCTTGACTTTCGTTTATGGAGGCATTTGAAAGTTTTTGTCTACGCAACCCCGGTACCAAATGTAGAGACTTTTCGTGCTCGTATTGTGGACGGCTGTGATACAATACGCCATCCTCCAGGGCTGCATCAGCGCATCGGGGATTCCATGCGACGGAGGGTGGATGCATGTATCCTCGCTAACGGAGGACATTTTGAACATTTCCTGTAACAAAGTGTTTGAAGTCACGCTGGTACGTTCTGTTGCTGTGTGTTTCCATTCCATGATTAATGTGATTTGAAGAGAAGTAATAAAATGAGCTCTAACGTGGAAAGTAAGCGTTTCCGGACACATGTCCACATAACATATTTTCTTTCTTTGTGTGTGAGGAATGTTTCCTGAAAGTTTGGCCATACCTTTTTGTGACACCCTGTAGACAGGATACATTGTGTTGTTGATATAAAAGATCTAGGAGTCTCTGATAATTTTTGCCAACTAATGACAGCAAAAATGGCATTCGATAAGCCACCACACTAAGAACTTCCAAAAGACCTCTTTCTAATCCAAAAGTCCAAGATTTTTCAACGGTATTATTAGACCAAAGCTGGGATGAAGTATATACAGAAATGAATGTAGATGAAAAATTCATTAAGATTAGTACAATATTTAAACTAAATTTTGTATGTTCATTTATGAAAGACACATCAACAGCAAATAAAAATAAATGGATAATAACAGATAAAACAAAGTTTTCCCTGACCATGAACTATATCAGTTCTTTACGAAAGAACTGCAATTCCTAAACTATTATCAAGAATACAAAAAGATTTACAGGAAGGTTCTGCTCGCTGCAGCAAGTCAGCAGATGACAAAACAGTATGAAATATTGAAAATAAAAACAAAATAGTCTCGAAGGCTGTACAACTAGAACCAGGACAACAGAAACAGAATCATAATAACTCACAGATAAAAGAGATAGGTCGATAAACGATCCACATAAACTAAAAAATTTTGTGAATGAATATTATTCATGTATAGCAGAAATAACTTGAGCATACATTCCCAAAATCAAATTTTGTTACTGAAAAATATTATGGAGTATGGACAATGAAGTTAACCATCAAATTGTAAGAAATGAGAAAAACAATACATAAATTAAAAAATAAAGTGTCAGAATGCATAGATGAAGTGCAAGTCATTGTACTTAAAGAAGGCAAAGGCAGAATACAGATCCCATTAACCAGTATAATAAATGAGTTTTCAGCTCAAGTAACTTTCCGGAGTATGGAGTATATGAAACACGCAAGACTTGTGCCTCTGATAAGGAAGGGTGATGCAGTAGACATTGAAAACTACAGGCTCATGTGACTGGTGTAACAAACCTCGAAAGTGATAGAATCCAATATGAATTACAGATTACTTCCTCTGAGAAGCACATTTCGATTTTCAGAGTGGCAGAAGTACAGAATCAGCCATTGTAGAATTTACAAAAGTCGTAAACACACTACACAAGGATAAATGTGCCACAGGTATATTTTTAGGTCTATAAAAGGCCTTTGACACTGTTGACCATAAAATTACACTAAAAAGCTAGACCCATTAGGGATAGAAACACTGGGTAAAGATAAGACAAACTTCAAATAAAGAAAAATATTTGGTACAACACATATCAAGTTCCAAGTATATTAACATAGGTTTCTCTCAGGGCAGGATATTGGGACCAATGTTCCTTTTCACATACGAGGTGCATTCAAGTTCTAAGGCCTCCGAATTTTGTTCTCTGGACTGGAAAGAAATAGAAACATGCGCATTGTTTTAAAATGAGCCCGCATTCATTGTCAATACGTCCCAGAGATGGCAGCACCATACGGCAGATGGAATTTTACCGCCAGCGGCGAGAATGAGAACTGTTTTAAATACTTAAAATTGCGACGTTTTCCTTATTTGAACCGCGTGCAAGCATTCGTTTTCTGAATTTGCGTGGTGTGAAACCGATTGAAATTCATCGACAGTTGAAGGAGACATGTAGCCGACCGGAGTGGCCGAGCGGTTAAAGGCGCTACAGTCTGGAACCGCTCGACCGCTACGGTCGCAGGTTCGAATCCTGCCTCGGGCATGGATGTGTGTGATGTCCTTAGGTTAGTTAGGTTTAAGTAGTTCTAAGTTCTAGGGGACTTATGACCACAGCAGTTGAGTCCCATAGTGCTCAGAGCCATTTGAACCATTTGAAGGAGACATGTGGTGATGGAGTTATGGATGTGTCGAAAGTGCGTTCGTGGGTGCAACAGTTTAATGAAGGCAGAACATCGTGTGACAACAAACCGAAACAACCTCGGGCTCGCACAAGGCCGGTCTGACTACATGATCGACAAAGTGGAGAGAATTGTTTTGGGGGATCGCCGAATGACTGTTGAACAGATCGCCTCCAGAGTTGGCATTTCTGTGGGTTCTGTGCACAGAATACTGCATGACGACGTGAAAATGCGAAAAATGTCATCCAGGTAGGTGCCACGAATGCTGACGGACGACCACATGGCTGCCCGTGTGGCATGTTGCCAAGCAATGTTGACGCGCAACGACAGCATGAATGGGACTTTCTTTTCGTCGGTTGTGACAATGGATGAGACGTGGATGCCACTTTTCAATCCAGAAACAAAGCGCCAGTCAGCTCAATGGAAGCACACAGATTCACCACCACCAAAAAAATTTCGGGTAACCGCCAGTGCTGAAAAAATGATGGTGTCCATGTTCTGGGACAGCGAGGGCGTAATCCTTACCCATTGCGTTCCAAAGGGCACTACGGTAACAGGTGCATCCTACGAAAATGTTTTGAAGAACAAATTCCTTCCTGCACTGCAACAAAAACGTCCGGGAAGGGCTGCGCGTGTGCTGTTTCACCAAGACAACGCACCCGCACATCGAGCTAACGTTACGCAACAGTTTCTTCGTGATAACAACTCTGAAGTGATTCCTCATGCTCCCTACTCACCTGACCTGGCTCCTAGTGGCTTTTGGCTTTTTCCAACAATGAAAGACACTCTGCGTGGCCGCACATTCACCAGCCGTGCTGCTATTGCCTCAGCGATTTTCCAGTGGTCAAAACAGACTCCTAAAGAAGCCTTCGCTGCTGCCATGGAATCATGGCGTCAGCGTTGTGAAAAATGTGTACGTCTGCAGGGCGATTACGTCGAGAAGTAACGCCAGTTTCATCGATTTCGGGTGAGTAGTTAATTAGAACAAAAATCGGAGGCCTTAGAACTTGAATGCACCTCGTACATCAATGACATTCCAGACAATGTTAGACACATGGAAAAAAAGTCTTTTTGCTTATGACTTCAACATTGTAATCACAGATGAAACACCAGAACTCGTAGCAAAACCTACACTGTACACAGGAAACATTCAGCATGAATTTCTGCTTGAAGGGAGAAATTAATTGTATATATTTAAATGCAGTTGCAAATTTCAAACATTGTATAACAGACTCTAAATTTTTTGGAATGAAAATTGTTTGGAATTAATACTGTCACTTGAACTGGAATGAATGAACAATAATCCTGTTACCTGAACTGGATTGAATAAACAAATACACTACCAAAAAAATGTCAGCATGCTATCCTATTAGAATCCTGTCATCAGTTTGTTACAGGCCATGTCCCATAGTTACATGTTATTCCTATATAAACACCACCTTTAGGTAGGGAATCGTTTTATGGGGGCCCCACTTCAAAGTACAGGAAAGAGGTCATTCGAATAATAAGTAAAGGTTGTTGTATCAGC
Organism: Schistocerca cancellata; assembly: GCF_023864275.1. Classification (NCBI taxonomy): domain Eukaryota; kingdom Metazoa; phylum Arthropoda; class Insecta; order Orthoptera; family Acrididae; genus Schistocerca; species Schistocerca cancellata. Next base: position 330,354,110 of record NC_064630.1, on the reverse strand, counting down.
TATTGTGGGAGTCAGCACCGACACAAACAACAAAGGAGAGAAGTTGTAATGGCCAACAGCAGGAATCCAAAAATCATCTGTACATTAAACTTTCAAATTATTACAATACTTTATTTCTAAAAAGAAAATAAACATAAGTTCTCTTTATGAAGTGACTCATGTGCCTCCTACTGGCAGCTGCTTGTATGGACTATTACTATCTGCAGAACGCAGGCTAAGTATCATCTTCCCAATACTCAGTATTGATAATCTAGAAGTCTGCAACCGAACTGGGCCGACCAGCGATGGGCGGCTGTTTGAATCAGCGTTGAAAGGGGGTGGTGAACTCTTGTTTTCCTGGGGGTGTGGCGGTGCTCGCTCTTTCCAACGTCGCGCCCGTCAGCGCCTCCTTGATGCCGTTTCGCGGCGCGGCGCTAGTCGTTGTGCAGTCCATGATTTAGGATTGCGAATAAGTGGTGACCAAGATCCCTATAATAATTTGCTAAACAGCTAGAGATCTCAACTGCACCACATGGGTACACTTACCAAACTATTATGCACATAAAGAAATACATCAAATCTCAGAAACAGTAGCATTCATTATCGTGGAACGATACTCAAACTAAGTTATGTTTGCCACGAGTAAACAAACAGCAGATACTAAACAGCATTTTCTGCAGAGGAATACAGTTCTAGAATAAACTGGCCTAAGCGTTTAAAGATACAACTCAAATCCATATATTAAAAAATAGTTGAACTGTAATATTATTTAATAATAAACAACTGGTGTTTTGTGGTGCGTTAATGAGATATGACAACAGACGACTGACACAAGTGCCATTGCTAACAGCATGAGATCGCCTGCACCACCTCTCCTGCGCTTATGACCATTTAGGTGGGACTCTAGTTGACTGGAAAACCAGGACCTGTCCAGATGAGTTCCTATTTCAGTTGGAAAGAGCTGATGGTAGGGTTCGAGTGTGGCACGGACCCCAAGAAGCCATTGACACATGTTGTCAAAAAGGCACTGTGCAAACTGGTAGTGGTTCCATAACTGTGTGAGCTGTGTTTACATAGAACAGGCTGGGTCCTCTGGATGTTCGGCTACTTGGAGATCATTTGCAGCCATTCATGGTTCATGTTCCCAACCAATGATGGATTTTTTATGGCTCACATTGCACCATTTGACCAGGCCACAATTACTCACGTTGATTTGAAACACATTATGGGCAATTTGATCGAAGTATTTGGTCACCCAGATCGCCTGACATGAATTCCATCAAACGCTTTCGGGACATGTTCGAGAGGTTTGTTCGTACCTAAAATCCTGCAATGGCAACATTTTAGAATTATGGACATTTATAGAAGCATCATCGCTGAATATTTCGGCGTGGGACTTCCAGCGATTTGTTGAGTCCATGCTACATCGAGTTGCTGCACTACGTTCGGCGAAAGGAGGTCCGACACGATATTAGGAGGCAACCAATGACTTTTTTCACCTAAGTGTAATTGTTCTTATTGTAAAATACTACAGCAAGGACTTAATGAACAATTCTAAGCTTTTTCCATTTTCTTGATTTCAACATGTGATGCATTATGTTGAGGTGCTGACTCAGCTTTTTCAGACGAACCAAGGGGACAATTTGAAGAACTTAATACAATGGTGAAATTATCATCAAGGTCCTGACTGGAGTTTGTGTGTGTGTGTGTGTGTGTGTGTGTGTGTGTGTGTGTGTGTGAGTGAGTGAGTGAGTGAGTATGTTTGTGTGTATGTAACCCCTATATATTATTCCCATTGTGACGGCGAAAACAAGATTAGAGTGATTACAAAAGGCATGGTGTATTTATGTAATCATTCTTGCAGGGCTTCCTACGTGAAATGATCAGGAGTAAACCCTTAAATATGGTAACCTGCTAAGAGCCCTCTGCCATGTACACCACAGACGTTTCCACCAGTGTAAGAAAGGCAGATACCACTCTTCATTCCCCTAACGTTTATCACGTTAGTAAGAAGCCAGCATGTGCAGAATAAGGCAAAACTTATTTTGTTATTTCACTTGTGTTCCTGGCGTCCTAGTCACCAAGGTAACGCTGGATTAGCCGAGTGGTCTAAGGCGCTGCATTCATGGACTGTGCGGCTGGTCCCGGCGGAGGTTCGAGTCTTCCCTCGGGCATGGGTGTGTGTGTTAGCCCTTAGGATAATTTAGGTTAAGTAGTGTGTAAGCTTAGGGACTGATGACCTTAGCAGTTAAGTCCCAAAATGTTCAAACACATTTCAAGATTTTCGTCAAAGTAACCTAAGCGACGGAAGTCGTGCGTGTGTGTGTATGTGTGTGTGTGTGTGTGTGTGTGTGTGTCCTATAAACGGTTTTCTGGGTATTATCGTATTTTAACTGTTTGCGTAGCGTAGTCCTTGAGGAAAAATTTGGGGCCAGCCCAGGATTTGCCCAAGAGCGTGAAAAACCTTCAGTTTATTGGGCGTATCAGTCTACGGGTGTTAATCCGCAGTGTGGATTTGATCTCTGTCTGGCTTACCCCTACTCTCGCAAGTTAATGCGCTGCGCGTTACGCTATACGAGCAGGTGAGTTACTACACAGATATTCATTAAAGCAATCTTCAGGAAATGTAATTCACCACGAAGATGTAGCTTAGAAAACCCTTGTTCGACCGATTCTTGAGTATTGTTAGTCAGTCTGTGATTAATAGGGAAGATACCAAGAACAGAAGTGAGCTTCTTTACGGAATTCGCTCAGTAAGTGCAAGATTGTCGCGCGCGATGTTCATCCGGACACTACAGGAGAGGCATGTATCATGGAGAGTCTTACGTGAAAATTCCTAGTGTGCACTTTATTAATAGAGCCCGGTAACGCTTTACTTTCACACACACATTTCCCACAATATGACAAAAAATTACGGTAATACTCAGAAAATATTCGACACAAACACAGAGAATTACCAAAATTTGCTCTTTGCGGTATGGCACCAGTGAAACATGTTTAGACCAATACACACAGTATGAAACTTGCACAGTATATCGATGTACAGAATGTCCACAAAGTTCCACTAGCATTTAAAAAAATCAAATCTTGAAAACTATTAGAGATAGTCGTATTGTTGTAAACATGGCTGCGCTTCAGCAACGGTTAGAGATCAGTAAATGAATCCAAAGGGGACAAAAATAAGTGGATTTATTTATCTCTTGACCGTGGTTTCGACAGATGTAAACCCATATTCTTCATAAATATATGTAACCTGGAGACAATGTAACAGCAATAACTACATAATACATGTCAAAATTACGCGTCACACAATTTCCAATGAAAATATGCTGTCAGCGTACATCGTGGTATACGTTATTAAGTATGCTGCCCTCTATGTTTAGAACTTGTCAAGTAAGAGTAGTTAAAATCCAGAAATAAAACCAATTAAATAAAATGTCAGGTCGCGTAATGAGCTGCACGCCATCTGACAGGAAACGGAGAGCATAAACACCAGGGAAACAAGATTTTAGGCACAGTATAGATTTGAAGCCTTCAAAGAATTGTCTTCAAGCAAGATGCAGCTGCTCATTCAGTAAATTTTGATCCCGAGCTCTAGATGGTGGAGACCTGTAGTTTCTCCCGAAGATCCAACTTGCGCCCTTTAACGTCTCAGTGCAAAATAACTGTGTCCACCAAATTTTTCTGGGTATGATGAGCAATCAGTAAGTGTTCCGTAAGGGTAGAATCATGTACATTCAAACCTTTCTTTTCTAACAGAGGATCTTCACAGACCTGTCTGTTTGACCGATGTAATAGCATGTGCAATCATTACAGGACAGTTTATAGACGCCTAAAATGGGAAACCAATAACCACTATTTTCCACTGTATGCAGAAGCTTTTTCTTCGGACTACTGTCTGCAGAGAAGGAAACATTGCAGTTATAACTTGTCACTACAAAAAGGTTCATCTTGTAAGAAACATTCGCCAGGAATGGAACGGATATAAATTTACTAGTATCTTTCAATAATAGCGCACATGGTAGTAAATTCATATCATTCTTCGCTGTTATTGGACGATACTAGTAAACTCCAATCTGTTCCATTCCTGGGAAATGTTACTCTGAGGATTAAGCATCTTCTAGTGAAAAATTATAAGTGTAATGATTCCTTCTGTACAGAGTGACTGGTTTTCGATTTCAGGTAGCTATAAATTGACCTGTAATGACTGCCCACGCTATGCTGTTTGCGTGTTTGTAGTTATTGCTGTTACGTTGTCTCTGTGTTACATGTATTTCTGAAGAAGACGGATTTACATTCGTCGAAAACATGGTCAAACGTTGAACCTTTTGTTGCAACTGGTTGGCTGCTTTAGATTCATTTAACGAACCGTAGTGTTGTAGAACTAGTTGCAGCTCTCAAAGTTTTATTTTTGTCATTTGTTGCAGGCAGGACTTAAAACGTATCAAAATGGTGACAGATCAGGAGATGTCACAATGTGTCACTTAGTATGAAGAATCCAAATCTGTGATAACAGTACCATGGGAATGTCCACGCCACTACGTGAGGTCACCACCGGCAGAAACAAGCATAATGATGTGGTTTAAAACCATTAAAGAGACGGGCAGTGCGCAACAGTTTCCTCGAAACAGACGTCCCCTCCCGTGTCAAATGGTTCAAATGGCTCTGAGCACTATGGGACTTAACATCTCTGGTCATCAGTCCCCTAGAACTTAGAATTACTTAAACCTAACTAACCCAAGTACATCACACAACACCCAGTCATCACGAGGGAGAGAAAATCCCTGACCCCGCCGGGAATCGAACCCGGGAACCCGGGCGCGGGAAGCGAGAACGCTACCGCACGACCACGCGCTGCGGACCCCTCCCCTGTCAAGAGCGTGTAGACAGAGTGCAAGCTGCGTTTCAATGCAGCCCCCACAAGTCAGTTCGTCGTGCATCAAAAATTTCAGGAAGCAAGATCAACCGTCTATAAAGTGTTACACGGGCTGTTACCCCTACATGCACATGGAGCACAAACGGTCCAACCAGGGAAGCCGAACGATCGTCCTCTGTAGTATGGATTGTGTGCTCAATGCTGGCCTTCGTGGGTGCTAACAATAACTGCTGAAAGGTGCCTGATTTCAGATGAATCAACGTTCCACACTTATGATCATGTGAATCGTCTCGACATTAGAATTTTGGGGTCAGAAAACCCACATAACACGTGTGAACACATGTGCTATATCGCGAAGCTTACTGTTTGGTGTGGCCTAGTACATGGTACGACGATAGGCCCATTCTTCTTCGCAGAGAAAACCGTAACGATGAATCTTCACCTGGAGATGCTCGGACAACTTCTGCTTCCGCAGATCAAAGATCTGCAGCCATCCGTCATCTCCCAGCATGTTGGGGCAACTTAACAGTGGAGTTCAAACGTGCAGGATGCGCTGAATGACATATTCCTTGAGAGGTCGATGAATCGCCATAGTCCTATTGCATGGCCTTCGTGCTCTCCCGAGGTCGCGTCATTAGTATTACATTTGTAATGTTACTTTAAGGATTGCGTATACGAAAACCAGTCACTGATATTGCTATCATCAGTACACGAATCAATGAAGTAATCAGAACTGGTGATGCTACGATGGTGACCGTAAGAAGGGCAGACCTCGAACATCGCCTTAATTTTATACAAGAGAAGAGTTGTTGTTGTTTTGTTGTTGTGGTCTTCAGTCCTGAGACTGGTTTGATGCAGCTCTCCATATTACTCTATCCTGTGCAAGCTTCTTCATCTCCCAGTACCTACTGCAATCTACATCCTTCAGAATCTGCTTAGTGTATTCATCTCTTGGTCTCCCCCTACGATTTTTACCCTCCACGCTGCCCTCCAATACTAAATTGGTGATCCCTTGATGCCTCAGAACATGTCCTACCAACCGATCCCTTCTTCTGGTCAAGTTGTGCCACAAACTTCTCTTCTCCCCAATCCTATTCAATACTTCCTCATTAGTTATGTGATCTACCCATCTAATCTTCAGCATTCTTCTGTAGCACCACATTTCAAAAGCTTCTATTCTCTTCTTGTCCAAACTATTTACCGTCCATGTTTCACTCCCATACATGGCTACACTCCATACAAATACTTTCAAAAACGACTTACTGACACTTAAATCTATACTCGATGTTAACAAATTTCTCTTCTTCAGAAACGCTTTCCTTGCCATTGCCAGTCTACATTTTATATCCTCTCTACTTCGACCATCATCAGTTATTTTGCTCCCCAAATAGCAAAACTCCTTTACTACTTTAAGTGTCTCATTTCCTAATCTAATTCCCTCAGCATCACCCGACTTAATTCGACTACATTCCATTATCCTCGTTTTGCTTTTGTTGATGTTCATCTTATATCCTCCTTCAAGATACCATCCATTCCGTTCAACTGCTCTTCCAAGTCCTTTGCTGTCTCTGACAGAATTACAATGTCATCGGCGAACCTCAAAGTTTTTATTTCTTCTCCATGGATTTTAATACCTACTCCAAATTTTTCTTTTGTTTCCTTTACTGCTTGCTCAATATACAGATTGAATAACATAGGGGAGAGGCTACAACCCTGTCTTACTCCCTTCCCAACCGCTGCTTCCCTTTCATGTCCCTCGACTCTTATAACTGCCATCTGGTTTCTGTACAAATTGTAAATAGCCTTTCTCTCCCTGTATTTTACCCCTGCCACCTTTAGAATTTGAAAGACAGTATTCCAGTCAACATTGTCAAAAGCTTTCTCTAAGTCTACAAATGCTAGAAACGTAGGTTTGCCTTTCCTTAATCTTTCTTCTAAGATAAGTCGTAAGGTCAGTATTGCCTCACGTGTTCCCATTTTTCTACGGAATCCAAACTGATCTTCCCCGAGGTCGGCTTCTACTAGTTTTTCCATTCGTCTGTAAAGAATTCGTGTTAGTATTTTGCAGCTGTGGCTTATTAAACTGATTGTTCGGTAATTTTCACATCTGTCAGCACCTGGTTTCTTTGGGATTGGAATTATTATATTCTTCTTGAAGTCTGAGGGTATTTCACCTGTTTCATGCATCTTGCTCACCAGATGGTAGAGTTTTGTCAGGACTGGCTCTCCCAAGGCCGTCAGTAGTTCCAATGGAATGTTGTCTACTCCGGGGGCCTTGTTTCGACCCAGGTCTTTCAGTGCTCTGTCAAACTCTTCACGCAGTATCGTATCTCCCATTTCATCTTCATTTACATCCTCTTCCATTTCCATAATACTGTCCTCAAGTACATCGCCCTTGTATAGACCCTCTATATACTCCTTCCACCTTTCTGCTTTCCCTTCTTTGCTTAGAACTGGGTTTCCATCTGAGCTCTTGATGTTCATACAAGTGGTTCTCTTATCTCCAAAGGTCTCTTTAATTTTCCTGTAGGCAGTATCTATCTTACCCCTAGTGAGACAAGCCTCTACATCCTTACATTTGTCCTCTAGCCATCCCTGCTTAGCCATTTTGCACTTCCTGTCGATCTCATTTTTGAGACGTTTGTATTCCTTTTTGCCTGCTTCATTTACTGCATTTTTATATTTTCTCCTTTCATCAATTAAATTCAATATTTCTTCTGTTACCCAAGGATTTCTACTAGCCCTCGTCTTTTTACCTACTTGATCCTCTGCTGCCTTCACTACTTCATCCCTCAAAGCTACCCATTCCTCTTCTACTGTATTTCTTTCCCCCATTCCTGTCAATTGTTCCCTTATGCTCTCCCTGAAACTCTCTACAACCTCTGGTTCTTTCAGTTTATCCAGGTCCCATCTCCTTAACTTCCCACCTTTTTGCAATTTCTTCAGTTTTAATCTACAGGTCATAACCAATAGATTGTGGTCAGAGTCCACATCTGCCCCTGGAAATGTCTTACAATTTAAAACCTGGTTCCTAAATCTCTGTCTTACCATTATATAATCTATCTGATACCTTTTAGTATCTCCAGGGTTCTTCCATGTATACAACCTTCTATCATGATTCTTAAACCAAGTGTTAGCTATGATTAAGTTGTGCTCTGTGCAAAATTCTACCAGGCGGCTTCCTCTTTCATTTCTTAGCCCCAATCCATATTCACCTACTACGTTTCCTTCTCTCCCTTTTCCTACACTCGAATTCCAGTCACCCATGACTATTAAATTTTCGTCTCCCTTCACTATCTGAATAATTTCTTTTATTTCATCATACATTTCTTCAATTTCTTCGTCATCTGCAGAGCTAGTTGGCATATAAACTTGTACTACTGTAGTAGGTGTGGGCTTCGTACCTATCTTGGCCACAATAATGCGTTCACTATGCTGTTTGTAGTAGCTTACCCGCATTCCTATTTTACTATTCATTATTAAACCTACTCCTGCATTACCCCTATTTGACTTCGTGTTTATAACCCTGTAGTCACCTGACCAGAAGTCTTGTTCCTCCTGCCACCGAAGTTCACTAATTCCCACTATATCTAACTTTAACCTATCCATTTCCCTTTTTAAATTTTCTAACCTACCTGCCCGATTAAGGGATCTGACATTCCACGCTCCGATCCGTAGAACGCCAGTTTTCTTTCTCCTGATAACGAAATCCTCTTGAGTAGTCCCCGCCCGGAGATCCGAATGGGGGACTATTTTACCTCCGGAATATTTTACCCAAGAGGACGCCATCATCATTTAATCATCCAGTAAAGCTGCATGCCCTCGAGAAAAATTACGGCCGTAGTTTCCCCTTGCTTTCAGCCGTTCGCAGTACCAGCACAGCAAGGCCGTTTTGGTTATCGTTACAAGGCCAGATCAGTCAATCATCCAGACTGTTGCCCTTGCAACTACTGAAAAGGCTGCTGCCCCTCTTCAGGAACCACACGTTTGTCTGGCCTCTCAACAGATACCCCTCCGTTGTGGTTGTACCTACGGTACGGCTATCTGTATCGCTGAGGCACGCAAGCCTCCCCACCAACGGCAAGGTCCATGGTTCATGGGGGGGGGGGGGGAAGAGAAGAGTGGGCCACAAAATTCTGGCATAAAAGAAAAAAAAATGGAGCTGCTAAACGTTTTATAACAAAAGACAACGCTCCGTCCCTGATGGTTTCCTTGTTATGATTTTATGAAGTGACAGCGGCACCCTGTAGGCATTTTCTTCGCAGCCTCACTTTGGTGGCTGAGTGTAGCGCCCCGGCATCTGCACGTTTAGCGACCGGAGCGGGCAGACATCGTGTGGATAAGGTGGGAGAATCGGCGGCCAATATAGCGGCCCCTCGCTGATAGGCAGCCCAGAAAAGCAGCCGACCGTGCAATCAATATCTGGAAGGGGGCGAAGGAGGGCGCTGCTCCAGGCGAGCGAGTGGGACAAGCTCCGGGCTGGAGGTGACCAAGAAAGAGGGGCTCCTTTCAGACACTCACTACTCGTCATAGCAAACTTGGTCTACCTCTATTTGAAGATGAGTTTTCCAAGTGCAGTACAACTTCCATTATTTTTCTGTGTGATATTCCGGAAGATATGAAGTACAACAGCAATACTTTCTGTCATTGATGTAATACTAACAGTTTTATGTTATCTTAGTAAATAACGAGGGAAGTGAAAGCATTTGAAGCCATTTTGACTATTTTTCGACCGTGACTGTCTCAAGAAATATGTAAAGATTTTTTTTTTTTTTTAAATTACCGCTACCAGTCACAAACTTTGTCAACTATTGTATTTCTTATTTATTTAGCGACGTGTTTCGAGGGTTATACCTCATCTTCAAGCTAAATGGCATTCCAAAAACAACTTTACAACAAGGTCATACTGATGTTACATAGTCTTTTCGTAAATGCTGTGGTCATCTTTGTTCTTCTGGCGTGGCAGTCTCGTTGTGATGCGTTGAGGTGTTTCCATTTCCGTGGCTCTCTTGGTCACTGTTCACAAATTGTCACTAGCATAGCAGTAACTTGGAAACACGATCACAAACAGTTCTGTAGTGCAGTGGTCCACTCTACGCTTTCTCAGACTTATTTAGAGCTGGCCATGAGTAGACTGTTCCACCTCGTATGCAATTTATACAGGGCAGACGAAGTATCCTCATATTTTAAGCAGAATGTAATAATCCCAGTTGCAAAGAAGACAGATGCTGACAGCTGGGAATATTATCGACTCATCAGTTTAATAAATCATGGTTGTAATTTGCTGTCACGAAGTATTTACAGAAGAATGGAAAAAGTGGTAGAGGCCGACCCCACCTAAAAATTATTCTGGAATTCCATTTTCAAATAGCATTTGTAGATTCAGAGAATGCTATTGAAAATGTTGACTGGAATACACTCTTTGAAATTTTGAGGGCAGCACAGATAGAATACAGGGAGTGAAAGGTTATCTACTACTTGTGCAGAAACCGCCTTAAGTTACAAGAGTCTAAGGGCATAAAAGGGAAGCAATGTTTGAGAAGGGAGTCCGACGGGATAGCGGCATATCCCTGATGTTATTTAATGTAGACGTTCAGAAAGCAGTAAGGGAAACTAAATATAAATTTGGAGAGGAAATTAAAGTTCAAGGAGAAAAAAAATGAGTTTCTCCGATGCAACTCTGTCAGAGACTATAAAAAATTTGGAATATTAGTTGAACGCTATGGGCAATGTCTTTAAAACAGACTTCAAGATGAACATCATCAAAATTCAAACAAGAATTATTAATGATGATGAGGTCCCATACTCCGAGGAGAGTAGGAGAATATGTGGGAGACCCGCATCACCGTACTAGGTAAGGTCCTAGCGGAGGTGGTTTGCCATTGCCTTCATCCGACCGTAATGAGGATGAAAACGACACAACAACACCCAGTCATTTCGAGGCAGGGAAAATCCCTGACCCCACTGGGAATCAAACCCAGGACCCCGTGCGCGGGAAGCGAGAACGCTACCGCAAGACCACGAGCTGCGGACAAGAATTATTAGATTGATATGAAATGAGACGCTAAAACAATTAGCAAGACAACAGAATGGAAAGTCAATTACGTTATGCAAGGAAGTGTAGAGGCTAAAAATTGTGGAGGCAGACGAAGACCTGACTACACTAAGCAGGTTCAAGAGAATATAAGTTGCAGTAATTATACAGAGGTGGAGAAAAAAAAAATAGACTAGCGTGGAGTGCTGCAACACAGTCCTCGGACTGAAGACCGCAACAGCGGATACATTGCAGCCTCAGTTTTACAGCATCCTCGGCAGTAGTAGTTCGTACCTCCGGCTCAGACGTCGTGAAGATATTGGGTTTTAACGTGCCAAGGCCGTAGAGGGAGTACCTCGATTCGGGGACACAGCCAGAGAAAACTGAGTGGGAAAGGAAGAGTGGACCACAGGACTCACCGACGACTATCGCGGCTACAAATTGACGTGCAGTCGAGTCCCAGTGCGCTTGCCAGTTGAATGACTACAGGTGCGCATCTTCTCAGAGGTTATCAGTGACGTGCTAACACCAGTATTTCACAGGCGACGAAATAATAAAGCTGACTTTGACAGATGACTCTGCAAGGTGCTGTCACCAGGATATCGCAGTATCGAAGTCAAACGCCAAATGCGAAATCACAGTTGTTATTCCCAAGAATAAGCAACTTTCACTCAGTTAATATTCTGCAAAAATCAAACCTGAATTTTTAATCGTACTTCCTTAACTCTTGTGCAGAAAGGTGTGCAGTATACTGCTGCATCCATTTTCAATAAGCTACCACTCGAATTCAAAAATCTTAGCAGTAATCCACGCGCTTTCAAATCGAAACTGAAGAGATTCCTCTGGGTCACTCCTTCTATTCTTTCGAGGAATTCCTTGAAAAATTAGGCTGAATCTTGTTGTATTGTTGATTGCGTTTACTTAAACTTATGAACTAAAATTTTTATGAACCCGAAAAAAGTCATTTTTTATCTATTACTTTTATGTTGTAATTTCATCTACTGACACATTCCATGACCTTGAACATTTGCTCCTCAATTGGGTCCTAAGAAGCTTGACGTGTAAATAAAATAAAAAACATTGCAGAAAACACTGGTGGATGATGGTGTACAATTCACTTGTTGCTTCCTCGGAATCCATTGACATCCTGAACATACAGAACCTTGGGAACGATGCACTGCTTGTATTCCGTCGCCCCTCCGTGTAGGCGACGATTTTTACTTCGCACAAGTGAAACGACAGTGATGTAGATGTTTTGAAACTCCAACATCTCCACCAAACAGTGTCACTTCAGAGCAGCACTCAAGCCAAGTCCCAAAGGAGTGTCGTCAGTGAAGTGCAACAGTATTTATTACGGTCACCAACGTACAGCTAGGGCAGAACTGAACTCCTGGATGGAAAGTGCTGCTCTGTATAACGACATGAATATCCGACAATATCTAAACATTAGAGGCGTAAGATATTTCGAGAACCTTCCAGAAATGATAAATACTAAGTAGTAAACAACTGCTAAGGATCAAGTTTGAGATGATGACCCGCAGCATGTCAGCCAGGGACCCTAACAATTAGACCACACTTCATTCGGCAGTCCTAGCAGTAGTATGACCACATAAGGCGATGCGTGTTGGTTGCCATCAGGGCATCGTTCAGGCCTCACTCTCTTTTGGGGGTGATGTCTGCATACGATGCATACGTCATCGATCTCTCACGATACAGGAAACCACTGTATGATCACCTGCACACGTCGCTTACAGCACCTAGCTGGTGACATAGTATTGAACACAACAATGCATTATTCTTTCTTTCCCGAACAGAGTCAGAATGGTGTGAAAAACGAATAATTTGATGTAGATTGGTTTGAGAAACTGATAATACGAAGCTTGAGTTTTGCTTTTCCTGCTTGTCATTTTATCTCAGCCTTATTAAGCACATCTGCACGCTGTAGATGTGAGAATCTTGATCACAGTAGCGACTGGTCTCAGTGAGTGTGGGCAAGAGTTAGGTGCTCCTGGATCAAGACTAGTTCTCCAGCGCTTTCGTTGTTTCTTGAAGCCCATGACACAAAGCTTCGATGCCGTCTTCAGTGTGAAAGGGGGAACTATGACCATACAACTACGTAGATGTCTCTAATTTATGTGCTTGTGAAAATATTTGGACATGAAGGCAATACACTATTCGCTTGCTGCATGCATAATGAAGTTGTTAGACTGTCTTGCTCAGAACGGGACTCTCTGACTGGGGTCTTGGCTTTAGAAGAGTGAAAAAAAGTGCTTACAAACAGCGGTTAACTGAATTTAAATGTAATAAAATGGAACACCTACAGCCGCCCTTACGATATTATTTATTATACGGCTACCAGTTTCGGCCCTTCAGTACACCATCTTCAGGTCGTAACTGACTCTGAGTGGGTTAACTCCACTCGTACACATGATTCATCAGAGGCCAACATCTACGAACTGGTTTTCGGAGTCTACCTGAAATTGGTAGTTGATGCTTGGAGACACAACATCGTTGTTACAGGTAGTCTGCCAAAAACCAGTTCATAGATACTGGCCACAGATGAATCGTGTATACGATTGGAGTGAAGCCCCACAACGTCAGTTAACGCCTGAAGATGGCGCACTGAAGTGCCGATACTGCTAGTCATAAGGACGGCTGTAGGTGTTCCATTTTATTACATAAGTCGACGTCCCTTAAACCTCCAATGAGAAGGATGGACATACAAAAATTTGAATTTAAAAGTGGTCGTAGCATCTTCTGTCCAGGCAGATATCATCCAGATGAATGAGAAAAAGTGTAATGACATTTTATTGTAGGACCAGTAATTTATTTAATAAATTATGTATTGCGCCACTTTGGTGTGATTTGGTTTAAGGCTGTGACATACCGCCACTGCAGTCATGCGGCGAACGACTTCGCCTCCCTAGAGTAACCTACGCTTTGATCGTAGCCGTGAGCCGAGAATACGAAGTGTATAACAAGCTAATACAATGTATCATTCGCAGTATTTTATAACAAACTATAAAACTGACATAAAATATTATTATTTGTTACGTGGGATCTGTTTGGATAAACTTTAGGTTCTGTGTTGCCGGTAATCCCGTGGGACGCCTCGCAGATGAATGTAAAACTGCGCTCTTCTGCACCATGTACAGAATACAAAAGCGTCTTTCGCACAATTGCATTATTACAAAGGCAATTCTGCAGAGATGCATACTTGATTGAATTTACGTAAGATTTCTTTTCCGTGATCGTTACTTGTAAACCTTCATGTAAACCATACACTTTTTTATCATCGTGATTTCGATCTGTCACTTCTCTATTTTGAATAATTAATCGCTCGCATTTTATTATCGCTTCGGGAACTTTTTCATGTATTGGAACCTATATGCGCCGTTTTGGTTGCCACAAAAGTGTACATATCGCAAATATCAATTCCAAGTGCAGCTCGCCATATTTTCTTCTTCCGGTTCTTAAAACATTTCGTCGCACACATCGTGTTGTGATTGTTCGCTCCACGACTCGAACAGCAACAAGAGACGTTGCCTCGATACACATGGCCTTAGACCAAATTAAGAAATTCTTCACGTATCACTGTCTGACATTTGTCGGACTTCGTGCACTCCAGTTGCACCCAACTCCCTTTGCGGTGTATGAACGTCATTCCCAACTCTTTGATCAAAAGCGAGATCTAAGTTCTTGAAGATTTAAAAAACCTTCGCAAAGCGATTTGCAGACACAACAATATCATCAATCGCCATACATGAACGGTTCATTTTCGTATAAAGTGGTTGCAGCAACTCCTATAGTTTCTTCTCCTTGAAAGAAGCACCCACGGTTCGGTTCCACTTTGTAGTAACTTGCCGTCTCAACGTCTAGATGACGTTATTCGATTAGAATAAATAAAACTTATCGTTAGCTGTTGCTGGAAGACTTCAGCCGTTCGAATCGGGTCCCCCAATGAGAGAATGTCTTCCTTGTTTTTTATATCAGCAAGGGTAAGGACAATCATGCCGTCTGCAGGAACAGCTTGTCAATACCAAAATACCAGTTACCCAGCGCAGTGGCGAAGCAAATAAGTTTTTGATTCCTGTCGGTGCGATTTGCCTTCAAGCAAAAACACACACCGCTACGACCAACTTTCACATTTAAACAGTTCTTCGCTTGGTGAAAATTTTATAAAGCCAAGATCACATAAATATTTCTATATTCACAAACAACCTGTTTCGAAAGACTACTCTCATCTTCATGTGTTCAGAAATTTATCTTACAAACTGTGTTCGTTTTGAGCTGGACCTCGCGCCAAGTTTGTTGTGTCTAAGAAGCCAGCTTACTCGGACCGCTAGACAAACATTCAAAGAAATCGTATTAATGAGTTTTATTACAAAAAGATAATTACAGTACTTTTGCAATTACACAGATGTGTCACAAGCAAAGGGTGACATACAAAATAAGCAATCTTCTTCAGTATAGACAATCTGAAACCTGTGCTACATAGAGTGTACAAGCCAAGCAACTAGTGTTGATGCTGCTATGGGCGTCACGAATCGGTCGCGGCGCTTATGTCCTCTTCGCATAGGGGCCGCTGCTGCTGCATTGTCATCCTGGAGGGAGGTCGGTCAGCGTGCGATTGGCTGACTTTTCTCAAAGCCTTCTCTGCTTTGTCGTTACCGACTGACGTGCCAGCCTTGACTTTACGCCGTAACGAAGTTGTCATGATAACTTGGCGTGAGGTCCAACTCAAGATCAACATATTTTATAACATAAGTTTTTGAAGATATGAAGATGCCAGCAAAGTATGTTGAATCCGGTTGTTCGTAAAGAAATAAATATTTTTCTGATCTTGGCTTTAGTAAGTTTTTACCAAGTAAAACAGATCTCTCCTTCTGATTTTTCAGCATGAGAAAATTCAATTAGTCTCGTTTGGTGTAGAAAACCGATAGTGGGAAACGTTTACAATATGTGGAAACACTACGTCCATGCAAATGCATCTTCTTGCACGATTGGACAGCCAAGTTTCCAGTCAGAGACTCCCCTTGTTATGTACCTGGTTTTCACAGCCACCACGTGGAACACTCAAGGTATCACATTCGCAAGAATGAATCTCAACTGACGTACCTGTTCGCTGTGGCAAGCACTTCCTGTGGTGACATTGAACGGGTAAAAGGACGGCGCTGCCCTTCGTGGCACAGATTAATCCCACCAGATTAAGGACTGCTGCCCCATCAACGTAATTAGCGAGCGGCTGTCCGAGGAAGCTGTGGCTTGGGTGAGAGGGACTGAAAACCACCAGGAATATATCCCACTAGATGGCAACAACAAGCATTCTGTTCTCAATAAATTCAAGCAAATACATTAACTTCTCGTAATGTGATCACTACTCTTGTTGTTAGAATATCAGGTTTAAAGGAATTTGTCAATAAATCAGGCAACATGTTACACATTAGGTATCATACGTCGGAATATTATCTTTGAGCCAGGGTATAATACATTGCAATAACTTATTTCGATGCTTAGTATATCTTACCAACATGTTTGAAACCACAGCTGCTGGTTGGTGACACTGGTGCAATATATCGTCGACACTGAGTGAGCGACACAGTGGACTCGCATTCTGGATGACGACGGTACAAATCCGCGTCCGGTCACCCACATTTAGGTTTTCCGTGATTTCCCGAAATCGCTCCAGCCAAATGCTAACATTGTTCCTTTCAAAGGGCACGGCGGATTTCCTTCCCCATCTTTGACAAAGTCCGAGCTTGTGCTTCATTTCTAATGACCTAGAAGTCAACGGAACGTTAACCGCTAAGCTTCCTTTCTTCCTAACACCGTTGAACCTAATTCCAGGCAAGTTTAATAGCTTTAAGAAAGGAGAAATTCATTGGCAGCAGCATTCAAATGATATCCTCAAAATTTATTGAGTTACTGAGCTGTGTAAATGTGTCGGCTGCTACGATCAACGTTATACGACGAATCTACTGGGTCTAATATCATTAAGGTGACAAACATCACATTCACTGAGACAACTGTAATTTGGCGTGATACTTCGTTACATATTAAAACAGTGCGCCGAAATTGCTACTAGACCGTAGAATTCACCTTTTGTACGAAATTCTAGCAGCAATTTATATCAAACCGCTGGAACAGGGAGATATTTCTAGTCACCAGCGGTTTCAACAAGGGTCGTCGGACAAGTGCACATTGTTGTAAACTGATGTCAGTGTTCTGTTGCTTCATCGGCGTTTGACCCGAAATGTAGCGCCGTTCGCTTTTTTTATTTTGTGTCTCCACTTGACGCGATCTTGTGCTTGATGAGGCCAGAGACCTGCTATCTCGAGTCTATACATGGGCTATATAGCCAAAGTTGCCTCGCTCTACCAGCAGGATGCTCGCCACCGACTTGCAACTAAAACCCGCATTTTGATATTGTCCTGGTGTGCTCGAAGTACGTGCCCATACCACCGTAGACGGCTTATTCCTCATCTTCTCAGCAATAGATACCACTCCGTGCCACCTGCGTATTTCATCACTTTCCTCATGATGATGAAGCAGTATCCGACACCCACCGAACCATTTTGGTTTTCATTACGTCAAGTAACTGCTCTGCTTCGTTTGTCGTGAGCCAACTTGTGTAGCGTACAATGCAACTGGAAGCACTACAGAGCTGTGTGTTTGCGAGTTGAGTCTGTCCGGGATCTCCTTACGACAAAGCACACAAGTGATTGTCCGCCATTTAAGTCATACATCGCTAACACGGTTTGTGATTTCAGGAACGATTCAGCCGTCTGTAGAAATTTTTGAGCCAAGTTATTTGAAAGTGTTCATCTTTCGCAGATGTTGATTGTGGCAATTTTGTTTGCATTTGTTGACAGGTATTGAGTTTCCTTTATATTAAGCCGTGGTTCGGAGTGTTAATGCGGTTCTTCTACGCTTGGACTGATGTAAATCTGTCGTAGAATTATATTACACGCATTCTGTTGTTTTTAGAAAGGAACACTTCCTCTATGAAAACAACATGGACGTCACAAACAGAGGTCTTGTGGAAATCAGCTCGCACAATTAGTCCATGAGATTCAGAATGCAGCAGACAATGGTGCCCAGATTGATGCCGCGTTCCTTGACTTACGGATGGTATTCGATACAGTTGCTCCTTTTCGTTCATAAACAAAACACGATCTCACCGAGTATCGGACCAGATTTTGACTGGGTTCAGGACTTTCTTGCAGATAGAATGCAACATGTTCTTAACGGAATAAACTAGACAAATGTGAAGGTACGCCAATTTAGGGATTATCCAGAGGGACTGTTTTAGGCCCGTTACTGTTTACAATATTTATTAATGATCTAATGGGTACTGAGCCAGATTGTTGCTAGCTCGATCTCGAGTCTGTAGCTCGATTTGTTTTACGTGTGCTATCATTCGCCTAAATTTGCCAGCGGAGGCTCTGATGGAGCCGCCATGGGTTTTGGCGAGGCATCTTCTAGCGGTGTCTTGAGGCGCTCTCGAGGAGTCGGCCTGTGAAGCGGAGCTGCGAAGTTCTGCCGCAAAGCGATGACCTGTTGTCGGCATCGGTCAGTGTTTGTCTGTGGGGCTGCGCGCAGGGTCCGTAACGAGTGTAGACGCAGCCGTGGAAACGTTGATGTCCGAGTCTGCTAGGTGCAAGGGGCAAACCTCATTCTCGTTCAGCTATGGGCAACCTGTGTATTCTCGTGCCCAGCATTACTTGTGATTTACGTTACCGAAAGTGCTGGACTCATCGTTTGGCAGGGTACTGTTTGCAAAACTTCGCGTATGTTCGACGCATTAGCTGTTCGCTTGAAAAGTTGTGGCACTCAGAATTCTTGTTGGTCTCATTGTGAACTATGGTGCAACATCACAGCATCATGATTGGGCATTGGCACGTAAGCTGTTTGCTATAAATCATTTGTCTCCTGCAGTGCAACTTCAGAGTTATTGATTTGGCTGCAGAGGTGAGGTTAGTTAAATTCATGAAGTTGAAGTTTTCCAGTAGGTCATTATTATTTAAATATTCTTAAAGAGTTCATTACCTACAGATCACAAGTCTTAAATTTTTCTTGGTGCTTACTTTATTAAGGTCCATTGTTTTAAAGATTTTGTTATTATCTAGCGCTAAACTTAAAGGTTTCATTCTTTACTACCTTGTTGCTCAGTTGTTAAAAGGAATCCTTAGAATTTTACTATCCAAGTTATTTCTGGCCGATTCTGGCTGGCATTAAGATTTTATGTTTTGCACCTTTTGCAATGTACCTTCTCAGTGTTTTAGTTGTGCCTTAACTGTCCATCAGGCCGATCTGAGAATCCATTCCCTGAGGGTCGGATCTGCGTCAATGTAAAATTAAGTGTTCTTCCTGTAATAAAATGGTAAATTTGATAACGATATGTTTCCCTCTTTGTTCATTGATTCATTTGTGCTGGTATTAAATAATCTCAAACATCGATAAAGAGACTGTTTTGTTCTGTTAAATATTTTCGTGGCCTAGACCCTTACCGCCCAACCTAAATCCTCGCTACATATCAGATACAGTTGAAAGCTGCGTGAGGTTATTCTCGGAAGGTGATGATGTCAATAGAGAAGTTGCCAGACAGCTGTAACGAAATGCAACTGGAAGATGCACAGAGGAACGACAAATGGGAAAGGGATCGGCAGTTGATCCTGAACATAAATAAATGTGACGTGTACCGCATAAATAGGCGAAGAGTTCGATTTCTATGAGATCACACTATTAAAAGATCACTGGAAATAGTAGCAATAGCTTGTATTAACCTTCCGGAGCCATCTAAAGTGGACTGATCACATAAAACTAATTACATATTCTCGACGTACTGCCGATGGAACAGCAACCAATACAGTACTGAAAAAGCATAATGTTTGTGTCTCCGGTCGCAGTTTATTTATTTTTGCTACCAGCTACAGGTTTTGGAATACAGCACCACTCTCAGGCCATCCCCTGGCACGGTGTCGTCGCGTTTGCTTCCCGGGTAGGTGTGTCAGAACTAATTGTAGGAAAACCAGACGCCAGGAGAATCTGAAAAAAAAAATGTAATTCACCCACAAAAAAGTTGGCTTAGAAGAGACTTTTTCTACCGACCCTTGGGTATAGTCTATCAGCCTGGAACCTTAACGGTTAATATGAAGAGATAGAAAAGATCTAACGAATCGTTTAGTCAGGGGATGGGTTAGTCGGTTAGAGAGCGTTGCGGAGATGCTCAGCACACTACAGTAGCAGAAACTACAAGAGAGGCGTTGTGCGTCCCTGACACGTCTGCTGTTGAATTTCAGAGAGATTACGTCCGAAGACGAGTCGGGGCACATATTGCTTCCCCCCACATATTTTTAGCGAAATGATCACGACGACAAAATCAGCGAAACTTTCTTTCAAAAGACCATATACGAATGGATGGGGAAAGAGACAGTGACGCTAGAAATACCCTCCGCCAATCGCAGTAAGGTGGCTTTTGGTATGTTCATGTAGAATTCAAGAGAGTTTCTCTGAAGGGTGGGCATTGTAAAAGTGGTACTAGCAAAATGGAAGCTGTGAAATGGGGGGGATGGAGGAGGGGCAGCCGAGGGGGAATGCTGGGTGACGGATATCTCAGTTCATAACAGTGTTGTCTGTAAAAAGTAAGGTTCTGGATTCCAGTTTCGGTTCGGCACCCAGTTGTCACTTTAATCTGTCGTAAGGTATGAACCCTTACTGCCGAAGCTGTCTGTCTTACAAGAGGTGACACTGCACTGCGGGGTGAAATATGTAATCTATTTGGGCTGATGTTTTGTATCCCATTGTTGTTTGCAATGATCTCTGAAATTAAGATTCATTCTGCTGTATACTCCGATGGGTTTTTAAGAAGAGTCAGTTGATATAGCCATACGACAATAGCTTTGCCCAGATATTCTTCCAGTAACTATCACTGTTGACCAAAAGTCTACAGGCATCAAAACTGGAGGTCGCTCTCTAGGTATGTTATAACCCATTCTGCAACTGCGCCCTCCCATTTTTATAATTCCGGAGTGTCAAGTTTCTGGAAAATGAGACCATTGTTAACAACGATTACATCTGGAGCTCCTGTAACTGAACGCACGATCTCTTCTTGAGGCAGCGTCATTTCCTCGTAATGTAGAAATCATGGGTTCGAGTCCCACTTCGTGCACGTCTGTCAGTATTAAATGAGACCTTTCTCCATGTTTCTTGCAGATACAGAAGGATCGGTGACAGCAAGTCGTGGGATACTGCGTGAGATGGGTGCAGACAGACAACAACCACGATCTGCAGACCGAGTCCACCATTCACAGACCGGTCTATGAATTATTCCGTGCGCAAAAATGTAGGGTTTGTCTTTTCTATAAATTCTTCAAGTCATATGGGGAAAATAAAAAACTCCAAGCGGTCCTTAAATATGATAAAATATTTCTTAACTTAGTTCCTTAAAAGTGTGTTTCAGTTACACGAACCAATGAATGTCGACTGTTAGTGTACAACACTGTAATAAAGACGAATTAAATAAGCAAAGATTAGTGCGACTGATGCGTCTGACACGGGTGCAGATATATGTAGTGTAGAGTCGAGAAATATCTTAGCAGTGTAGTTGGTTGGAACTCGCATATGTAGAAGGCCGAACTTTTTGCGCAATTGTAACGTTTTAACGTGATAAACAGCAGCAAAAAAGGTAACTGTAAAAAATTCAACGAAGAGTAGACAACACGACATTTTTACAGGTATCACTGATTAAGCTTTGAGCGTAATTTGCAATGAAGACATCACAGTTTTGTAGGGAGCGCGATCTCAAGGTTCATTTTGATAAAGTAAACATTCTCCGGTGAATGTTCCGATAATGCTAGGACGCAACAATCATGTTAAATGATGGTTTAGCCGAAATATTAGGAACATTCTTTACCAAATAGAGCATAAACGATCAGACGAAGATAAAAGCTGGTTTTGTTATGACGTATAACATAGTTAAAGCCCAGAGGGCATTTGTGACCAATGAGTTCTTCGTGAAATGCGTGCTTGATGCGGCCAAAACCGTTGGTCCGAAAAACAAAAAAAATTTGAAAGCGTCAGTTTATGTACGACAACAGCGATACGTCGAACAAAGGACACAGAAGACAGTTTGTGTGACCACTTGTTGTGAAATGTAAGCAATTTGACTGGTATTGTGTCACACTACGTGAGAACACAGACCTCCTGACAATGCACACATGCGTTTTTTTGTTCATCTATGGTGTTGTTGACGAATTCTGTACAACACAGGAACTGCTTTTGCGCGATTCATGGAATGACACCATAACAGGAGAAAGTTTTGTCATTGAAGTTAGAAAGATGTGATCTTTCGCGAGGAATTCTGAGGAGCCCTTCTAGTAACCGATTTCCAAAGTTTTCCAGCAAAAGAACAAAGCTTCTGAACAGTATCCAGCAAACTGCTCATGAAATACCTGCGGAGCACGAAGTCACACTTATTTTGGAATTATATAAGAGGAAGCGCAGTGCAAATTGTATTGCACATTAACCATATTGTACATAGTGTCTTAAAAATTTGTGCACTTCATTAGCGCGGGAGTGTTCAACCACCGGCAGTGTATCTCAATTTCAGTGGATACTGAAACGGATCATAAACATGTAGAGTAGCACATAAATATTCGGTGGGTCATCTTAGGAAAAACTTCTAGGATAGCGTGGCAACTGCGACATGTAACAGTTGTGTACGAGTATTTGGGAATAAAGTGAACAGACAACTATTTCCGCCAGGTTTCTGATCTCCAGGGGCGTACTGATTTTTGCCTTCCTTGTTAGTGTCTATCATTTCATTAAACTGAATTTGACTATGCAAGGCATACTCTTATTCAAGAGTTACGTTTCACCGTGGACTTATTGACAGAAAACTTTAGAGCTTTTACGAACAAGTGAACTAAATAAATACAACGTTTCCCCATTCTTAATTTAATGACAGTTGGTGCCTGTGAAATAGGGAAATAGAGAGAAACGTGGAACGGTCTTCGAGAGATTTGGAGACGATTTAGGGTTTTCCTAAAATTGCAAAGCAAGTTTCAAAACATCGTCGAATCCTTTTACCCTAAAAGTGGAACGTATGGTTCACGTAGTGTTTTAATTGTTATTTGCCTTTTAAAATATTTTATATAGAAGTTGAGTATCGATTTTTATGTATATGCCAGCCACTTCTGTCGCAGTTTCACCTGCAAAGTTTGGTTACTAACAGAGTCCAGTGCTAGATAGGGGAATAAGCTGTGCCATCTATTTCAAAATGATATCGTGATCCCGGTTGTATATATTTTCGTGTAACACGAAAGGTGATAAAACGGTTCCGCGTGAACGCACTTGCCCCACCATAAACCCGTGCACACGAACGTCCGCGATCTGGACGGACGAAGAACCTTTTCGTACTGATAGTGACTGCAACGAAACCGTACTTCACGTAAGGTTACAGAAGCCTGAATTTCATTACTGTCAAACAGCTGTTGAGGCAGCACACGGTCCATGTCTCAGATGAAATGTTGGTTTCCAACACTTCCTGCGTATTTCCTATTGAAATTGCTTTATACGGCTGAAGAACACCTTTACAAAGATGTTCTGATAGCACTTGTTGGGCGTGTAGTCGGAATGATACGAAGGTGTGTGATCAGACTGTCTCTTGTATGTAGCTATCATAGTGCAGAACTGTTTCATCACTGGGGACAGTATATGTCTCCAGATACTTCCCTTCTGTTGTTAATAAAGTAAATTAATTCCTGGAAGAAGTCTGTGGTCATTGCGAACTCTTGAAAATAACTCAGTGTAGAGCGCTTAACGATTATTAAAAATTTATTACGTTATTTCATAACATGTTTCTGATCCGGCCATCTTCAGATCATAGCCTAGAAGTTGTGAGATAAAGATCAGTAGCAGTGTTCAGTTTAAACTCTAGCGAAGCGGAGTGTCAACTGCTAGCTCCTTTGAAATCAGGACGCGAATCGCCGACTCTGGTCCTTCATCTGTCGATTGGATTATGTCAGCTTAACACATTCAGGTTAACTTCCTAGTAACAGCTGGTTTAGTACCGACGAAAGCAACAGGTAGTTACAAATATGAGATAACGAACGATGTATGGCGCAAGCTATTCGCAGATCACGCACGCCAGCTACATGTCCATTAGCGTCAGTCGACTACTGTACGTTATTGCGGCACGAAATTAGCAGTCTGCAAAATTATTGTTCCTAAGTACAGTTCAACTGCTCCGATTAGAATCTGTGGGATACGGGAAATACTGAAAAATTAATTATCACTTTTAATGTCTAGCACATTAACAAATACGTCGCCATTCTAAAATGTGTGGAAATTTGAATATTTAACTTAATAACTGATTATAATCAGTTAGCTTTTGGTGGCAGTCTCCCGCAACAAGTACTGAAATTATTCGTTACAAGACAGTAAATTTGCAGACTCTACTGGGTTTACTATACTCTGGCACGCCAACAAAATTGAGCACATTGCTACAACATTAATTACAGCTCTTATCTAGGAACCGAGTGGAGGCAAATATACGTAGTAAATCCATAATCTGAGTATCTGTAATAAGAAGTTAGGCAAGGCAGATAAGCGAGTTATAGAAAGTGTAAATTATTGACCGTCCATTTTGGAAACAGGCAAAATGCCGCTGAACATTTCACGACATCAGTACTAGATTTCGAGATACAACTTAGCAAGATGAAGCGGAACTGGAATTCTATCTAATACAGCGTGTTTTCAATATATAGTTTTAGTTTCGGTAGTAAGAAAATTAGACAGTGATGTAGAAAATTACGCAGCAAATTCTTGGGAAAAACTGTTGTTGAACATTACGTGAAACCCATGGAGAAGAGTACCTGGAATGTGGAACAGTTACGGACATATATTTCATTTAGGTGAAATCAAATTGGTTACCTTCACGAAAGATTATCCTTTTACAGTGCTAATATCAATTATATTACTACTTAATGCATTAATTTTCGAAGATTCTCTGAAGATACTGTTAAATGACGCACAAGGACTTGCGCAACAGAAAGGTCTTTTATTCATGAATGAAAGCTTGACAAAAAGCTTGGATATAACTTAGCGATAACTGAATTATTGTTATTATATTTTTTATTAAAGTCCTTCGTAGAGTTTGTTTTTGTAGTGATTACTGATTTCATTTAATTTCTGAACATCTTCAGATCCACTTGAGTTGCTTAGCAACTTGTCAGTTTTCTGTGCTGCGTGCTGCATCCGTAAGGCACTAATAATTCATCCTTAATATTCCCAATATTACCTATAAGACATTTAATATATTCCGACAGGTTTTTGAATTCATGTGTACCATTGTATCTGAATCCTTTCTCTACTAATGTTAAACATTTGAAGCCTGTGTCGAAGTTATTTTCGGTCTTAGAAGACATTCATGTTTTAAAATATGTTTTGAGAAAACAGAAATATGGGTAAGGTCAGGGAACATCAGTGAACTTACACAATCTGAAACAACAATGTTTAACCGTTTAAAACTTGCATAACGAAAAGAATCGCGATGCGCCTCGACTCCACGTTGAAGGAGGGGCGCACTATTCTAGAAAATGTATAAGAGATATGAAACAAAATTTGAAAGTCTGTGCTCTTCGGGCCAACGATAGTTGATACCAGAGCACGTTGCAAGATATAGGAGTTACTTGGAGATAATTTGGAAATTCCGTCCAATACAAATCCATCGTGAAGTTCCGTATGAGTAAACTGTGCTCTGTATATTCAAGTAATTTACAGAAATGGGTTTCTTTGACTACCATCAATAGGCCTGGGAATTACGCATGTATGTATTTGTCTGAGACATGATAAGAGAATCTTAGTCACTACAAGCAGCTGGTTTTATCGATAACCGAAGAGTGACATATCCTGACAAAAGATTTCTATTTACACACTTGCATAACAGCTGAACGGGCTGCTGTAGATAGAGGTTTTTCACAAATAAAATACGCCGAATCATAAGCGCAACAAGACAAGATTTCTCAGAAAAGGAAGACATACTATTACAGCAAATAAAAGTCGGCACCATGAAGTAATATTACAAATTTTTTGATACAGTTACATAAAATGAGTGCTAAGTGTTTATGGTTTCAGCAAGGCGGTGCCATCGTCTCAAAACTCTTGGGACAGCCACCTTGTCGTATGACGAGTTTCCAAGCTGGTCCGTTTCATTCCCTTGTGACAAAACAGACCAACTTGATCTTTTCAGGTGTTCCTCCATGGCTGTCAAGTAGATAGCAGATTTGCGCAAAGAAACTTCAAGCTTTGATCGAGTGCAAGCTAGAGATGTGAATCACAATCCGCAATATCGATGAACAAGTGTGTGAATGAATGCTGAGAAATTCCATGTACTGCATTTGGAGCTAGTTTGAGGGATTTGTATTACAAATATTCCTTTTTCTTTCTGTACGGGAATATTATAATAACCAGATAAGACTAATTAGGTACGTTGTGCTATAGTTACATCGATTTAAACACTATCAAAACTGGTGCATTTCCCGAATAATCTAAGCAAACAGTTTGCGATGGAAAACTTATATGTACCTAAGAAATCTATTCAGTCCATCATCTGGAATTAAGGTCTACGTTTTCTCACGTATCCGGTGTCGTAACAGAACTAATACTTTTTTTTCACGCTGTATGCTTCCACAGTCTATTCTCGAAGTAGACTAGCGACCATTCGTCAGCGAATTATTTTGAAGCAATAGCAGATTCATAGCAGAGTGGTGTGATGAGTAATATCTTGTCATGATTCTGAAAAATTCCACGATTTTTTGCTGGGCTTCGTAACTCATGATTTGCGAGCCGTATCTTGTGTGGCAGAACATACAGTTAGCGTGTGAAGAGTGGTTTACAATGTTTGTCGCGGCTCACACCAGTCGCAGAGCAAGGAGTTCTTTATGGATTTCTTCCGTGACGACGGCGATACCTGATTTTCCGGTGCAATCAAAAATGGTTCAAATGGCTCTGAGCACTATGGGACTTAACATCTGTGGTCATCAATCCCCTAGAACTTAGAACTATTTAAACGTAAGTAACCTAAGGACATCACACACATCCATGCCCGAGGTAGGATTCGAACCTGCGACCGTAGCGTCGCGTGGTTCCAGACTGAACAGCCTAAAACCGTTCAGCCACAGCGGCCGGCCCGGTGCAATCCATTCGACTATTGACGGTCTCTGTAAGTTAGGATTCTTGGTTGCCCTAGTTACGTTTGGACCGAGGATGTTACACAGTTTCTAGTTATATGTACTAAGTAACAAACAGCTGTTTTTTTTTCATTTTAAAGAACTATCAGAAGACCTGTGTGGCATCAGATGCTTGTAAATGTCTAATTGCAATAGTATAGGAAAGAACAGAAACTGTGAAAAGATTAAGGAGACTTTTCTACCTAGAAAAAGATATCAACTTGGTTAGACTAGATAAGTATTTATATTCTAAGAATAAAGATAATTTCCAGGGTACCCCTAGGAAGTGCGATAGGAGCATTACTGTTTACGATGGTTATAAATGATCTAGTAGAAAGCGTGAGTACTTCTTTAAGACTTTTCGCAGATGATGCGGTCGTGAATATGAAAGTAGAAACGCCAGAAGACAACTGCACTGTTGATGACAAATTGCTGGAAACAGTAGCCTCCATCCAGAGCGACTTGAAGTGGAATTACCACATAACACAAATAGCAGGAAAAGCAGACGCCGGAACTAAAATTCATAGAAAGAATCTTAAGAAAATGTAACTCATCCACCGATTCTTGAATATCATTCGTCACTCTGGGATCCTTACCAGGTGGGACCGACAGAAGACATAGAGAAGACTGAATGAATACCGGCGCGTTTCGTCACGAAATCGTATGATCAGCACGAGAGCGTTACACAGATGCTGAACAAGCTACAGTGGCAGACGGTACGAGAGAGGCGGAGATTTTTCTTATTGTGGCTTAGTGAGGGTACTTTCCGGGAAGAGTCGGACAACATATTACTTCCTCCCACATACATCTCGCGGAATGATCACGACGAGAAAATTCGAGAAGTTAGAGCTAATAAAGAGGTTTATCGTTCTGCCAAGGTGCCATTCGAGAGTGGAACGGGAAAGCGGGGATCAGTTAATGGTGCCAGAAGTATCCTCCACCACACTCCATCACGTGGCTTGCGGATTACAGATGTACAGAGAATCGAGTACAGAAAAAGGCGATTAATTTCCAATATCAACAAGCACCAAAGAAACCAACTGGGAATTACAAAAGTGGAAACTAGGGAAATTCTTGCTAGGAAAAATTTAAGAGAGGTTTGCAATTCGTCGCTGGGTGTTTGTGGAATAAACAAAGAAATCAAAGGAAATAAATTACAACTTAAAAAAATATTAAGGGGAAAAATATCAGTGATAAGATTCGCAAACGGTGTGACCCTTCTGGTCGTAAGTAAGGAACATTTAAAGGAAGGTTGTAATAGAAGAACAGTTCATTTAGCATCGAATTTGGTGTACACATAAACAAAGCAGGAATGAAAACGATTGATAGTCGTATAAAAATTAATCTGTATGTTCATAAGCACGAAAACTGCCAAGACACAACAGAATAAATCAGAGAATTCTGCTTTCTAGGATCCACGGTCAGGCGCGTGGGGTAGCCGCGTGGTCTAAGGCGCCTTGTCACGTTCGCGTGGCTTCCCCCGTCAGAGGTTCGAGTTCTCCCTCGGGCATGGGTGCGTGTATGTGTGCGTGTGTATGTGTGTGTGTGTGTGTGTGTGTGTGTGTGTGTGTGTGTTTTATCCTTAGCGTAAGTTAGTTTAACTTACAAGGGAATGGTCAGACTTGTCATGCTGAAACATGTATTGATTTTTTTAGCACTGTTATTTAACTGTGCAAAAGGTCCGTTTGCAAAATTGTAGCTGCTGACATGAACTGGAAGTCCCTAAAAAAAATCACGAACATGGCTGTTTCCTGCTTGGCGCTTGCAGTGACGGCTGGCCACCCCTGGAAATGGCGAGTCGCGAGCGTTGTGCGCATGTTCGGGAGGTACGGCCGTCTTATCGCGGCGTTCACTAAAGAGGAATATGGCTGCACGGTTTTGATGCACGTCCTTTTAATTTCTGGTATGTATTTCGAAACATACTGTCCTGAAACTAGTTAGAGATATGAAAGATGTTCTGTACATGTTCATCTGTACTCCACAAGCCACTTTACGGTGAACATTCAATCTCCCCTCACAGGTGATGGTGAACCCTGTAAAATTTTTGCTGCTTGCCATGGAGATATACCACAGACGCCAAATGAAGCAATCAACAGAAAACACGCGTGAAGACTATGTGTTGTGTGACATAGTTGTTAAACTTCTAGACGAGCATGTAAATGGCGCAGACATGTGGCTAGAAACAACTGGAACACTCGATATTGCAGACTGTGAATCTACAGACGGCGAAGACACCGACGAAAGTTGCACTCATGAAGACTCTTCGAGTGATAGTGCCACGTACCGTCATCAATTATCTCCGAAAGTAACACCAGCAACTACAATTACATTATCAGACAAAGAAAAAGGGGTGACGTATTGGTTGAACGAAAGTGGTAAGAAACGCCTACGTGTCAGTACTGTTCAAAATAAGTATCGCTTTGTCTGTTCTGAACGTGAATTGTATAGATGGAAAAAGCAAGTCGCTCGACGACGTAATAGTCGACTGGAAATTGCAACGGAGATAAATGCGCGACTTTTTGAGCTATTTACCGATGCCAGACAACAGTCATTTGGTGTGAGCAATACAACGTTGCGTGATTGGGCGTTAAAGATTGCCAACGCGATAGGCACTAAAGAATTTACAGCTTCTCAAAGTGGGATTAGTCGCTTCAAAAGATCACATAAAATTGTGGCAAGAAAAATAACAAAATTTGTATCGAGAAACAGGTCGGAAAATGAAGTGAGACAAATCGAAATGATAGAAGCTTTTCTTACGAATGCAAAAAATAAGATCGCTAGTTTTAGTGAATCATACGTGTACAATGCAGATCAATCAGGTTTTCAAAAAGAAATGCGTGCGAAAAAAACACTGTCGTTCAAACGGGAAAAACATATTGAGGCGATTGCGCAGTCCACGACTGCACTCACCCATTCATACACTATAATGCCCATAATTAGTCTGGATGGTTCATTGCTGCCTAAAATATATGCGTGTCTTCAAGAACCAACTGGACGTTTTGGACCACGTGTCAAAAGAACAATGTTCTACGCAAACAATCTTGTAGTAGACGCATCGAAGTCTGGAAAAATGGGAAACGAAAACGTTACACTTTTCATGCGTCGTGCTTTTCTTCCGTTCTGCGGGAACAAATCTCTTCTCCTTCTAGACTCGTGGTCAGGTCATAAAAGGTCTGATTCATTAAAAGCTGTATTTCGAGCCCACCCTGACAAAGAAGTAGAGATACTTCAGATTCCACCCGGCACGACGAACGTAATTCAACCTTTAGACAGAGAATTTTTCCGCCAGTGGAAGGCATTTTACAGAAAACTAACAGAGAAAATTATTGTGTGCTGATCACTGCAATTTTCTGTCTATCACCGTGCCAATATTCTAATGCTGCAATCAGTAGTACATTATCAATTTTCCTCCCCACGATTTGGAATTTGATTAAATATGCGTGGCACTCCTCGAAATATGCTGATATTAGGCCTGATTCATTCCTAACACCAGCCCAGTTTTGTCTACGGACATCTAACAACGTCTGTGATTCGCAGGGCTGTCATATGTCGTCTTTGCTTGTATGTTCTTGGTGCACAAAAAACCTATGTTTTGAACATTGTATCAATGTTTCACATTTTTGCGGTAATTACAAGAAATAAAATTTGGACGTGTTCTAAACCGTATATTTATTTGTGTCTATTTCATAGCTATTTGAAAGAATGTCGTAGATAACATATCAGCCATATTTGTCAACGAATGTTTAATTATCATACGATCGCTTTCACTGGGGGAATCAGCTCTCTCACCGCTGTGGCAAGAGAGCGGCGCGTAGCTAACGCCACCTTGTCCCTAGATGGCGTTGGTATAACGTAGCGAGAGAGGTCAGGGTTGTACAAGAGGCAGTTATAAGCGTGGAAACCATGCGACAATAATGTCTTACTTCATAAAATTGTTTACAGACTTCCAGGTCATGTCAGCAGCTAAAATTCTGCATACAGACTTCTTGCAATGTTAACTCACAGTGTTAAAAAAAGCAACACAGGTTTCGACATGACAAGTCTGACCATTCCCTTGTTAGATTAAATAGTTTGTAAGCTTAGGGGCCGGTGACCTCAGCAGGTGGTCCCAGTGAACCTTACCAGATTACATACACAAACATAAAAGAATCCACGGCCTCACAAACTGGCCTAGCAAGGAAAACACCTCAGGTCGAAAGACTGGACAGTATAAAAATCACTAACAAATACGGAGTTATGTTTGTTCTCGTACCTAACAACATCATTTATGTGCAAAATTTTGTGTTTGTTCACTCGATATCTGCGAACTAAAGGATCTAAAGACAACAGAAGCATACTTAGTTGAAGAAACAATACCGTGTAACAGATATAAAAGGCATTATTTGGCAAAAGCTAACATTTTCTTAAACCAATAGTGTTATCGCATGCAGTATCTAAGGCGTTTTATTCCTCAAAATAGAATTTGCTGTGATATCGTATGTTCTTCCTTGTTCTTTATCGTAGTGGATTGTGGAGTTTTTGTGAAGTGATTAAATATAATGGAATCAAACAGAATAGTCCCTCGACAAAGGCAGCATTTGGAAATGCTAAATTATTTTCTTTTCACCCACCTTGAAGCAGTCCAGTATCGAAAGCTTCACTGATAATAATACGAAATAATGCAACAAGAATATAAACTTCGTAGGCAGACCTTTGCACAAACATTTTAACATAGTTCTGTATCTCAGAACAGAAATCGTTTGTTTCTGGACTAAAGAGTGAAGAAGAATGACGAAATATAGATTATGTGAACAGCGTTTGACAGTTTTTGAGAGTACCAAATGAACACGATTTGTGGCACAGAGTTTGTAATGTTCAAGAGACTGGCAGCTTTTGGTTGTCTTTGGTGATAATATTGTAGCGTTATTATTTTTGGGAAAATATTCTTCAACGGCCGGAGACTAAAAAGTAATACACCTCTCTGACCACGTAAAAGCCTCTTCATGTTCGTTTTAGTCATATTTTCCGTTTTTTCTCACTGGATAATGGATGTTCTGTAGACACATTGCTGCCAGTTTCTTTGTAGCCTGAGGCCCAAACGACCCCTGTTTTTCCTACAAACAAATGTAAAGATTCTTCGCTAATTTACCACGAACGCATCCAACATCAATTGCGTACCTGTTTGTGGACCTATGAAGAGACTACACTATATCATCTGTAAAACTTTCCCCTGTGTGCAGTAGTGCTGAAGTCACTATTCCACACGCTAATGAGCATGTTGACATGTGCTACAAATGCTTATGTCTGCGTAATAATATGGCGTTCTTTAATCACTTTGCGAGCCATGATCATAATTATATGTCTGGAACAAATGTTACACCCATCTCCGAAGGCAATGAATGAACATTTGAAATTGTCCAGTGCAACCGATCTAGCAGCTTTCAGAGGCATCGTTTGAATGTCCCAGTAGTGGACTAGCTTCGTGAAACTGTGTTCTTAGAGACTCAATATAGATGTTTTATTTCGCATGAATTGCTCATGATCTTGCGTGTCACATAATCTAAAATTACCTTGCATTTAGATTTTCACCGAATGCATCTACAACGGCTCTTATACTTTGACGTGACAGTCATCGGGTAACGATATGCATATGTACGGATGGCGGCAGTGTCGCGTACACAAGTTAGGAAAGGGCAGTGAATTGGTGGAGCTGTGATTTGTAATTAGGCGGTTAATGTGAAAACGTGTCAGACGTAATTATGGTGCACGACAAGAATTAACAGACTTTGAAAGCGGAATGGTAGATGAAGCTACACGCATGCTACATTCCATTTCGGCATGGTTAGGGAATTCAATTTTTTGAGATCCATAGTACCAGGAGTGTGGCGAGAATACCGAATTTCAGGCATTACCTCTCACCGCAGAAGACGCAGTGGTCGACGGGTTTCACTTAACAACCGAGAGTAGCAACGTTTGCATAGAGTTGTCAGTGTTAGCAGACAAGCAACATTGCGTGAAATAAGAACAGAAATCAACGTGTGACTTACGATGAACGAACCAGTTAGGACAGTGCGGCGAAATTTGTTCTTACTTGGCTATAGCAGCAAATGACCGACGCAAGTGCCTTTGCTAACAGCACGACATCGCCAGCAGCGCCTCTCCTTGTCTTGTGACCATATCGGTTGGACCCTAGACGACTGGAAAATTGTGGCCTTGTCAGATGAGTCCCGATTTCAGTTGGTAAGAGCTGATGGTAGGGTTCGAGTTTGGCGCAGATACCAAGAAGTCATGCACCTAGGTTGTCTACAAGGCAGTCTGCAAGCTGCTGGTGGCTGCGTAACAATGTGCGCTATGTTTACATGAAATGGTCCAACTAAGCTGATCATTGACTGGAAATGGTTATGTCCGGCTACTTGGCGACCTTGACCTTTCTCATCTCAGCGTAAGTGTGGTCACTACGCTTACAAAAATCTTGATAAATATTGTGAATGTGCGGTCCTCAGCATGTTTTAGCAGACGTATTCAATATAAAACTGCCTATTCATTTTGACTCGTGATTCATTCAGTAGCTGGACGTAATATTTCAGAACTGCTGAAACACTAATACCCATGTGAAGCTTCTTCTCCGTCGTCAAATTCACCTTCGGTGTGTATTTCTGTTAAGTCTTCATAGCACTTTTGCTTTATGACGCCATGTGACAGGCAGGCAAACGACTGATTCTCCATTCCTTTTAATCCTTACTATTCAGTGTGTAAGTCTGACGTTTCTTTTCGCGCAACAGATTAACTGCTCTCACGGGAATAGTTGGTTTCTGCTCATCTCATGTCTGCACTTCACTTCCGAGCACAGGAACAGCCCCGCTCCCAGCGTGTCTGCAGCTGCAACGCGGCCACGCCAGTACACTGACTTTCACATGGCACTTGTGAGCGCACACGTAGTTTGCAAACGAATAGGACTGACAGCTATTCAGACAGTAACGGCGTTAAATTCTGAGCGCAATTCCAGTCCGTTTTAGTCTTCGAATTCCGACACTTTCTTTGTAAGCAAGGGAGATACGGCTAGTGGTTTGGTTCAAAAATGGTTCAAATGGCTCTGAGCAATATGGGACTTATCATCTGAGGTCATCAGTCCCCTAGAACTTAGAACTACTTAAACTCAACTAACCTAAGGACATCACACACATCCATGCCCGAGGCAGGATTCGAACCTGCGACCGTAGCGGTCGCGCGGTTCGAGACTGTAGCGCCTAGAACCGCTCGGCCACACCGGCCGGCAGTAGTTTGGTACAGACGAAGAATATGATCTTCAGCGAAACACCTGTATCAGTATATACCAAATACAAATGCAGAACAGAAGAAGTAGTTTCTAAAGCTGTAACGCCTGTAGCAGTATTAATAGAACTGAGACGTTAATAGCGCGAAAAGGGTGAAGAAGTCACTGTTGTGTTTTTAAACGAGGTATAACAGACGGATATTAAAATGTACCGGAACAGGTAAAATAAAATTTGTCAAATGTTGGAGGCAGCTTTGAAGGAAAAACACACAGGAAATTCTTTTCAGAAGAATGAACAGTTTAGGGGGGAGGGTGCATTTACTTTAACAGGGAAAGCCTTGCAGACAAACAAAAATTACGCGAAGCGAAATGTAGTGTGAGGAGGGCTATGCGAAAGGCATTCGATGAATTCGAAAGTAAAGTTCTATGTACTGACTTGGCAGAAAATCCTAAGAAATTTTGGTCTTATGTCAAAGCTGTAGGTGGATCAAAACAAAATGTGTAGACACACTGTGACCAAAATGGTACTGAAACAGAGGATGACAGACTAAAGGCCGAAATACTAAATGTCTTTTTCCAAAGCTGTTTCACAGAGGAAGACTGCACTGTAATTCCTTCTCTAGATTGTCGCACAGATGACAAAATGGTAGATATCGAAATAGATGACAGAGGGATAGAGAAACAATTAAAATCGCTCAAAAGAAGAAAGGCCGCTGGACCTGATGGGATACCAGTTCGATTTTACACAGAGTACGCGAAGGAACCTGCCCCCCTTCTTGCAGCGGTGTACCGTAGGTCTCTAGAACAGCGTAGCGTTCCAAAGGATTGGAAAAGGGCACAGGTCATCCCCGTTTTCAAGAAGGGACGTCGAACAGATGTGCAGAACTATAGACCTATATCTCTAATGTCGATCAGTTGTAGAATTTTGGAACACGTATTATATTCGAGTATAATGACTTTTCTGGAGACTAGAAATCTACTCTGTAGGATTCAGCATGGGTTTCGAAAAAGACGGTCGTGTGAAACCCAGCTCGCGCTATTCGTCCACGAGACTCAGAGGGCCATAGACACGGGTTCCCAGGTAGATGCCGTGTTTCTTGACTTCCGCGAGGCGTTCGATACAGTTCCCCACAGTCGTTTAATGAACAATTGTGTGATTGGATTGAAGATTCCTAGATAACAGAACGCAGCACGTCATTCTCAATGGAGAGAAGTCTTCCGAAGTAAGAGTGATTTCAGGTGTGCCGCAGGGGAGTGTCGTAGGACCGTTGCTATTCACAATATACATAAATGACCTTGTGGATGACATCGGAAGTTCACTGAGGCTTTTTGGGATGATGCTGTGGTATATCGGGAGATTGTAACAATGGAAAATTGTACTGAAATGCAGGAGGATCTGCAGCGAATTGACGCATGGTGCAGGGAATGGCAATTGAATCTCAATGTAGACAAGTGTTATGTGCTGCGAATACATAGAAAGAAAGATCCCTTATCATTTAGCTACAATATAGCAGGTCAGCAACTGGAAGCAGTTAATTCCATAAATTATCTGGGAGTACGTATTAGGAGTGATTTAAAATGGAATTATCATATAAAGTTGATCGTCGGCAAAGCAGATGCCAGACTGAGATTCATTGGAAAAATTCTAAGGAAATGCAATCCTAAAACGAAGGAAGTAGGTTACAGTACGCTTGTTCACCCACTGCTCAGCAGTGTGGGATCCGTACAAGATAGGGTTGATAGAAGAGATAGAGAAGATCCAACGGAGAGCAGCGCGCTTCGTCACAGGATCACTTAGTAATCGCGAGAGCGTTACGGAGATGATAGATAAACTCCAGTGGAAGACTCTGCAGGAGAGACGCTCATTAGCTCGGTACGGGCTTTTGTTAAAGTTTCGAGAACATACCTTCACCGAGGAGTCAAGTAGTTTATTGCTCCCTCCTACGTATATCTCGCGAAGAGACCATGAGGATAAAATCAGAGAGATTAGAGCCCACACAGAGGCATACCGACAATCCTTCTTTCCACGAACAATATGAGACTGGAATAGAAAGCAGAACCGATAGAGGTACTCAAGGTACCCTCCGCCACACACCGTGAGGTGGCTTGCGGAGTATGGATGTAGATGTAGATGTAGAAATTTTCTACGATTGGCCAGAGGCTAGAAAGCAAATTAACAAGGATAGTATGTGTAACAGGTATGCAGATACAAGTGGTTATCATATGGTGGTTTGATATGGAGAGCTTCATCAAGCAACTGAAACACAGATTACTGAGTAACAAAGGGCGGGGAGGATACTGGCAACTTAATCTCGCCATGTTGTGTTAGAAAGCCACACGCGGGAGAAAAAAAAAATGAAGTACCGTTTGTTGACAGTGGCTTAACGTAGATAAGTGAAGATTGGAAATAGAAACCATTCTTAGTCCCATTTTCGCACAAAACACGGTGTCTTTGCTGTTGCGTTCTCGGTACTCTGCTACATGTCCCTAGACTTGATCCAGGAGAAAGTCTTCCACACATGCATGGGTAGATGGCATGTGATTTTTCTCCCAATCTGTGCTTCCCTCTGTAGTCGGAAAATTCCAGATATGTAAGACGTGGTTTTTGTTGACTACAGTTGGGCTAATTAAAAGCTTAATGCTGTATTTCTGTGCTTTTACTACCACAAATTAAACGTTGTGCATGAGCATTAATGGCAGTTGGAACAGAAACTTTCCTCGATATTTTGTCGAAAACCGACATTTTTTTCGGAATGTTCAAAATTCGAACTGGTTCTTGAGCAGAATAAAACACCAATTAGACACTGTTGATAACGCTGTTTATTCACAAAATTCGTGCCGTCATCGGTTTTCCACCTCGTCCTCTGTCCATTTCCCCTTCTCCCTCTCTCTGTCCATCTTCTTCGGTCCCCTATCTGTGTCCATCTCATCCTTCCCCCTTTCTGTGCATCCACCTCCTCCTCTTACCTTCTCTTTCCATGTTATGAGCGGAACACCAATAGGAAGTTGCTAGTTCTTAGCCCCATAGAATTTCTTTCCAGATTGAAGGTAATATGTGTACAAAATTTGGTTGAGATCGATTCTCAAGTTTAGGAGCGCCTTTTTACTTGTGGCTTTGCCCGGGTACCCATATGTCAAATTTTAGATATATTTAACGTATTTCACACGTATTTGTGCACATATTTCACCCGTATCTCTACCGAATTTCGCCCAGCAGTTTAACTATCGCGGAGCTCAGTGTTTACGGCGTTATATATCTTGAACTGTATGTTGTACAAAGATACTGATACATCCAGTTGTATGTATGGATACAGCCTGAAAAATGTCTCTCGACTAGAGTTAGTAACAAAGATGTAAAACATTTAAACGTCATGCGTGATGCAGCAGTTTTCACACATATCAGTGTTTATGTCGTAATGATTCCTGAACTACTTCCCGTACAATGAAACAGATTTGCTGGTACATTCAGTGGTATATGTCCGCAGAATACGTCGCGAATACAGTTAATCGTAAACAAGTAATATATTAAAACGTCATGCCTGAAGCGTCAGTTCTTCTGCATGAAGAACGAAAATGTTGTAAGCGACGAACTTTTTTCCTTTCATGGGTTAGTGGAGGTCATCAACGAGAAAAAGTTTCGTAAATGTTTTAAATTATGTACAACGTTTGTTACAATACACAGAGTGCTTTCACAGTCGAATACTGCACGAATAAATTCTGTGAATTCGCGCATCGTGGGCTACACTCCTTTCTCATCCCACCTTTTTGATAATTAGATGGTTCTCACCCCCACAGCGATTCTTTCGAGACGTAAGGGATTTGTGTAACCCCCAAGTTTGGTTGATTTTTTAAATATATGTTGTGTGTAGAAACAGTGCCCCTTTTTTTTCTTGCATTCTGCTGACAAGTATTAGGTTTGGTACTTGGAAATTTTTACATTCCCGTTCTTGAAATATACTTTATACAAGAACGAATTAGTGAAACATAGCCCAGCTGCGTTGGTTTGCACACACAGTAAGACAACAGCGGCAGAAAGAACCCGTGGTCGTGTCTCGTTGGCTCCTGACGAAGATCACGTGCTGGATTGGGCTGCTGCCAGGCTGTCGCACTCGTGCAGCTAAACCCGGTGAAGGGCTTAGCGGGATCTCTGGGGGCAAGAGGGAGGCCCCTTGAGGCTTGGCCAAGTTTGCCGGCCATAAGTCGCCTGCAGCGGACAGGCGGCAGGAGGAAAGAGGGCGCCGGAAATGGAATCTGGGAGCGGCGGCGCCGGCGGAATGAGGCCACACAGCAGGGCGCGGGCTGCCAGCGTCGGGGATCACGGCGAGAGGGGTCGCCAGCTCATTTGGCTCCCGTACACAGCAGCAGCGACCACACCAAAACACAGGACAGGCATGTGGGGAGACGTCACGACGCTGCTTACGGCTGTTTCGCGACAGCTTTTATAACTTGTGACAGTGACGTGCGACATTTTGCTTGAACGTTAACCCTAGATTTCTAAACTCTGTTACATTTGCGAATGCATCAGGGTATTAAATAAGACATTTTATTCATTTGATATGTAACATTCCATTTGAAATCTAGTAATGGTAATTAACTACTGCATAACTTATAAATTGTGACTTCTTTTGTATAAAATGTGGAGTAGTAAACTTTTTGATGGTGTAGCGCCAATGTAACATTTTCTCCCCTTTAGTGTTCTGGGGTTAAAGGATCTTAAGCTTCCGAAAGTTATTTTGTTGTCTTCTTCTCGATCATCCCTCAGGCCGGCCGCTGTGGCCGAGCGGTTCTAGGCGCTTCAGACCGGAACCACGCGGCTGCTACGGTCGCAGGTTCGAATACTGCCTCGGGCATGGATGTGTGTGATGTCCTTAGGTTACTTAGGTTTAAGCAGTTCTAAGTCTAGGGCACTGATGACCTGAGATGTTACGTCCCATAATGCTTACAGCCATTTGATCATCCCTCAAGTGTTAGGAAATATATCCACCAGATATCAACAAATAATTATTTAAATAAAAATAAATTTTTAATATAACACGTTTTGAAATTGGGCTAGTAAGTATAAAATAATTTTTCTTAGTTCTGTTCAGTTTCTGGCACCGTATAGATAGTTCTGAAAATTGATGCTTGTGACTTCTTACTTGTAAGATTTATAAGAAAAAATTCACTTCCTAACTATCCTCTGTTGCATGCACCCCATGTTTTTATTTGTAAGTCTTGTAAGTATTGTCGTGGGCTTAGCTATTAAAAATTCTCAAGCACATGTGTTCTGTATCGGTTTAGCCATCTGTATAGGGGCTAGAAGAAACTATTGTACTTTTTAGTCCGATTTAAAAATGTGTGACATTACAAATTTATTTTTATTTTAGTAATTATTTTCTGCTTTCAGAGCTTGTGAAATTTGTCAACGGATTTTAAACCTTTTTATATGCCCTCGCATTCGGGAGTATGACGGTTCAAACCCACGTCCGGCCTCGAGATTTAGGTTTCCCGTGATTTCCCTAAATGGTATCAGGTAAACGCCGGGATGATTCCTTTGAAAGGGCACGGCTGACTTCGTTCTCCATCCTTCCCTAATCTGATGGTCCCGATGACGTCGCTGTTTGGTGCCCTCCCCCAAATCAACCAACCC
The DNA here is from genome assembly GCF_023864275.1 of Schistocerca cancellata. Lineage (NCBI taxonomy): Eukaryota > Metazoa > Arthropoda > Insecta > Orthoptera > Acrididae > Schistocerca > Schistocerca cancellata. The sequence continues at coordinate 330,314,108 of NC_064630.1, read as the reverse complement.
ACCAGTTTCTCTCTGTCCATCTCTTCTTGCCCCCCCCCCCCCCCCCCCCGCCCCCGCCATCCTGCCCGGCAGTTTCCATCCACTCACATTTTGCCTGGCCCGGATCACTTTCTGATGCCTCTTTTATGACGCATGGGTCCTGTGGGGCAGACGAAATGTCAGGCATTACTAAACTTTCTCAACGAAGGCCCACCCCCTATCCCTACCCTACCGAAAACAGCGACAAGAAAGCGAATTGCATTGTCATCCAGTTCTATGTTTGTAATTTCAAGTGTTTAGCTCATCAGGAAGTTAATTTAAAATCAGCTGCAAAATCTGTACTGAATAGACAGACAGACAAGAAAGCGAGCTAGTACAAAAGTCATAAAGTAGCATTTGCATCTGCGCCGCATCTGCAATTCCCTTACCTAGAACTTATATTCGCATCTGCAGATATTAGAATATTGGAAAACGCTTTAACCCATTCGGTAGCCGGATCTATAACGGCAAGCTTGTACCTGGCCTGAGTTTTCATCTGCTGAATTCGGACTCGTAATTCGCAATAGTCTAGAGGCCGATGACGACCACATTTTAATACAACAATTGATCACATTCTTTATATGTTATTCAACTTACAAAAATCTGCCATTATTATTTAAATGAATTTTGAGAAACGTTCTGTAGAATATTTCCCATGATGAGGTCGTGTTATAAGTTGTTGTCATGTCTTTGGTTCTGTTAAATGTTTGACATATATTCCATCATCTTTCGGGCGTGCATCCGGGATATTATTAATTCTCGTTCCGGCTGATAACATGACACAGTCTCAAGGTTATTCGCCTTCATTGTTTCTGAATCACTTAACACAGTACTGTGGAGTAAACGCTAACGGGCCAAATATAACTGTTTCTAACAAGAGCGTCAGTCATAGGTAAAAATTTATGAGCCTAATAGTAAAACAAATCATGGAGATCCCTCATTTCAAATGTACTCTCTCAAAGGAAATGTTATAAATTTTCACTGTCTGGCATTCCAACATTTGGCATCCATAATGATCAACCACATACTTCTTTAAGTACTGTGGATTTTTTCTGACTCTGCGCGTCCTTTGTTTTACTCTTCGACGCATGAAGTTTTACCTGTGACTGACGGTGTTATTACCAACAGAGTTGGTATGCGCGTTTACACCACAGTATCGTGAAAGTGATTTAAATATCTAGCAAGCGATTCGCCTTGAGAATGTCGGCATGGTTTTCAGCCGAAATATCGGGACAAGAAATAATATTATCCCGAATACACGCCAGAAAGATGATGGAATATTCTATCTGCGGAAAAAAGTTAAAGAAATATGTTAGCCATGCAGTTCGTTTATGAAATTGACGTGCTATACTTTACAATGTAATAATAGCTGCGTGTAATTTTAAATATTTTTAAAGGAATTAATAGATTAATTGTGTTTATACCGAACGTTGTTTATGTCGCAAGTAGTACTTAAACAGGAGTCTGTCTATGGGTCGAAGACTGAAATGGGTAGAGTGTCCTATGACAGCCTCTACGTGGCTTTATGGCAATTCCCAGCAGTTGCGTAAGTGCCCTCTATTACCGTAAATGAAATAGGAAGGGCTCAGCCGTAGGGCGGAAGCTGGTGACGACGGCAATAGTGGGCGCGTACGATTGTGCGGAAAATCACGAAGATCGGCATTCGCCATCTGTAAACCGTCTTCAGTATACTGCACGTTCACACATATTGTAGTTTTCCATCCTGAATGAGTAATAATAACGATTCAAACAGTAATAAACTTTATTATCGAAAGTTTGTAATGAAAATCGCTATACTGACGCTGTCTGTCGACTTTTAATCACAAATTATTATTGCAAATATCTGCGGATAATAATCTGCATCGGTGCAGGCTTTCAACTGCTAAGTCAATATCCGTCGATATATCCCCTGTAACTGCAGCTCTAATCTAACTTTCTGATTATGCCTCTTCTATAACCGTTAGTTAATGCTAGATTTGTTCTGTATTTGGAATATTAGTGTTCAACGTAAGTTAAATCCTTCTCGATGGCATTGCTTTAAACATCTCATTAGAAATAATATGACTTAAAAGATACCTATGCAACGAGCGGTAGCTGAAAGAAATACGCTACTGGCCATTAAAATTGCTACACCAAGAAGAAATGCAGATGATAAACGGGTATTCACTGGACAAATATATAATACTAGATCTGACATGTGATTACATTTTCAAACAATTTGGGTGCATAGATCCTGAGAAATCAGTACCAAGAACAACTACCTCTGGCCGTAATAAACGGGCATTGAATCAAACAGAGCTTGGAAGCGTTTAAAGGTAGAGCTGCCCATGCAGCTTCAACACGATACCACAGTTCAACAGGAGTAATGACTGGCGTATTGAGACGAGCCAGATGCTCGGCCGCCATTGACCAGACGTTTTCAATTGGTCAGAGATCTCGAGAATGTGCTGGCCATTGCAGCAGTCGAACATTTTCGGTATCCAGAAACGCCCGTACACGACCTGCAACATGCGGTCATGCGTTATCCTGCTGAAATGTAGGGTTTCGCAGGGATCGAATGAAGGGTAGAGCCACGGGTCGTAACACATCTGAAATGTAACGTGCAGTGTTCAAAGTGCCGTCAATGTGAACAAGAGGTGACCGAGACATTTAACCAATGGTACCCCATACCATCACGCCGGGTGATACGCCAGTATGGCGATGACGAATACACGCTTCCAATGTGCGTTCACCACGATGTCGCCAAACACGGATGCGACTATCATGATGTTGTAAACAGAACCTGGATTCATCCGAAAAAATGACGTTTTGCCATTTGTGCACCCAGGTTCGTCGTTGAGTACACCATGGCAGGCGCTCCTGTCTGTGATGTAACGTCAAGGGTAACCGCAGCCACGGTCTCCGAGCTGATAGTCCATGCTGCTGCAAACGTCGTCGAACTGTTCGCGCAGATGGTTGTTGTCTTGCAAACGTCATCTGTTGTTTGAGGGATCGAGACGTGGCTGCACGATCCGTTACAGCCATGCGGATAAGATGCCTGTCATCTCGACTGCTAGTGATACGAGGCCGTTGGGATCCAGCACGGCGTTCCGTATTACCCTCCTGAACCCACCGAGTCCATATTCTGGATCTCGACCAACGCGAGCAGCAGTGTCGCGATACGATAAACCGCTATCACGATAGTCTGCAATCCGACCTTTATCAAAGTCGGAAACGTATCGGTACGCATTTCTCCTCCTTACACGAGGCATCACAACAACGTTTCACCAGGCAACGCCGGTCAACTGCTGTTTGTGTATGAGAAATCGGTTGGAAACTTTCCCCATGTCAGCACTTTGTAGGTGTCACCACCGGCGCCAACCTTGTGCGAATGCTCTGAAAAGCTAATCATTTGCATCTTCTTCCTGTCGGTTAAATTTCGCGTCTGTAGCACGTCATCTTCGTGGTGTAGCAATTTTAATGGCCAGTAGTGTATTTAAGACAGTGAGACTGTCCACTCAATAGCGTGCTACCATGCATTTCTTTTGATCTGCGGTAGTATGGCGGAAAAAAGAGACCCGTTCTCCCTGCTCCGGTTGTCGTATTGCCACAAAAGGGCAGAAGTGTATCGCCATAGCTTATTCCGTATGAGGATCATAGACTGTAATACTACGGGGAATGCAGCTGGTTTGTGAGGGACGGCAGACAGGTGTCAATAGCATTCGCGGACAATGCGCCCGGCGGACATCACGCGCGCCGTGACCCCAGGCGGGCTGCAGATAGCAGGCGAGCTGTGCCACCGGCTGTGACAGCCATTGTGCCTGTCGGGTTAAGGCCGCGGAGAGCAACAGCTATCGGCGCGCGCTGCTGCAGCAGACTCGCAACCCAGGACCGCATCCTCTGCGACCTACCCGTCTGCCGTGTACCACAGACTAAAGCAAGGTATGATGCAGGGCGACACCCTGGAGGCGGACAGTTTGTAAACAAACATTATTCGGACAATTTCAAAATTAATGTTTGTTTATTGACATTAGATCAAAGCCATTTAATGCACGCCACACTTACATGTGGAATATGAGGCGACGCACAATAAAAATCTCTTCTCTAAATGCCCTAGCACATGGAACAATGTCCCTGCAGCAATGGCAGGAATATCTCGAATGATTGCATTCGTCAACTAGTCCATACTTTGCGGTTTATGGTTATAGACACTACTCTTGAGGTAGCCCCACAGAAAAAAATTCACGCACTGACAATTATAGACCTATATCGTTGACGTCAATCTGTTTTAGTATTATGGAACATGTTTTATGCTTAAAAATTATAACGTTTTTGGAAAATGGACATCTCTGTAAAAATCAACATGTATTCCGCAAACAGAGACCTTCGAAACTCAGCTCGCTCTGTTCCTTCATGAGATCCACAGCGCAGTGGACAACGGCACTCAGGTTGATGCCGTGTTCCTTGATTTCAGTAAGGCATTTAACACCGTCCCACACTGCCGTTTAATGAAAAAAATACGAGCTTGCGTGATATCGGAGCAAACCTGCGAATCGATTCAAGACTTTCTTGCAGATAGAACTCAACACTTCGTTCTTAACGCAACTAAATCGACAGATGTAAAGGTAACATCCGGATTACCACAGGGAAGTGTGATAGGATCGTTGCTGGCCGGCCAGTGTGGCCGAGCGGTTCTAGGCGCTCGAATCCTGCCTCGGGCATGGATGTGTGTGATGTCCTTAGGTTAGTTAGGTTTACGCAATTCTAAGTTCTAGGGGACTGATGACCTCATATGTTAAGTTCCATAGTGCTCAGAGCCATTTGAACCACTGTTTCGACCGTTGCTGTTTACAGTCTATATAAATGATCTAGTAGAAAGCATCGAATGCTCTTTGAGGCTATTCGCAAATGATGCAGTTGTCTATACCAAAGTATCAATGTCAGAAAATAATAAGAATTTGCAGAACGACCTGCAGAGAACTGATGAGTGTTGCAGGCTATGGTAGTTGACCCTGAACGTAAATAAATGTAACATATTGCACATACACAGGAAAAGAAATCCACTACTGTACGGCTACACTGTTGATGACAAACAGCTGGAGACAACGTCTGCCTAAAATATTTAAGCTTAACTAACCAGAGCGCCCTTAAGTGGAGTGACCATATAAAACACATAGTGGGAAAAACAGACACCAGACTCAGATTCATCTGAAGAATCTTAAGGAAATGTAACTCATCCACGAAAGAAGTGGCTCATAAGGCGCTTGATCGCCAGATTATTGAGTATTATTCATCTGTCTGGGATCCTTGTCAGGTAGAGGAGATACAGAAGATCCAACGAAGAGGGGCAAGTTTCGTCACGGGATCGTTTAGCTGGCGAGAGAGCTTTACGGAGATGCTAAACAAACTCCACTGGCAGACGTTATAAGAAAGGTGTTGTGCATCACGGAGAGATTTACTATTGAAATTTCGCGACAGCATTTTTCAGGAGGAGTCGGAAAACATGTTACTTCCCCCTACGTACCCCTCGCGCTTTGACCATGAGGAAAAAATTCGAGAAATTAGAGCCAATACAGAGGCTTACCGACAATCATTGTTCCCATGCACTATTCGTGGGTGGAATAGGGTTTGATGGATCAGATAGTGCTACTGAAAGTATCCTTCGCCACATACCATTAGGTAGCTTGCGGAGTATGATGTAGATAAGTCTGGGAAGTTCAGATGCCAAGGAATATTGCCAAAACGTGAGGTACACAGGAAACATGTGTCGAAGGACTTCGCGGAGTGCGATGTGGTGCCGTCCCGCTGGAACAAAACATATTTTAAAGGACTTCTTATCAGTTCTGGTCCCAAGAAAGTTTCAAGCATATGAATGTGTCGAACTAAATTAACAGTGTCTCTGGTCCCATTTTATTCGGAAAAACGTCTACTAACACAGAAAGAGCCTAGAGCACGTCAGAGTGTGACTTTTTCAGAGTGTAAAAGACGCTGGTGAATAAGGTGTCCATGATCAGGTGCCCAGTAACGCAGGTTCTGTTTATTGACAGCTCTGTTTAAATGAAAATGAGCTTCATTGCCCGTAGATCACATTATCACTTAAAATCATGTGCATTCTGTGAGCAGTCTTCGCGTACAGCAAAATCAATTGGTTTAAGTCGTTGCACAATAAGAAGTATGTACAGGTGGAATTTTAGTGCGTGCAAAATTCGTCTAACCGATTAATATCTCATTGCTAGCTCATTAACATCAAGTCTGGCTGGATCGTCCTTAGCTTCGGACTATCACTTCCTCACCCTCACAACGTTTTCTGGCGTCGTTACACCGCGTGTCCGGTTTTACGCTTCTTACCCGTTATTTAACCAGTTAATTGATGTGTCCCACTCTTCTGAGGATTGTGTTACGACTCGGAACAACTCGGTGTCGGACAAGATTGAGTTGTACACGAAACATTAACTGGGTAATTGTAACAGACTCACCACTTGAAACGAAACTGTCGTAGACGACAAACAACGTTGCAAGTACCACTGCTCCACTGTAACTGAAATAGCGTCTTGTGTGGAGAAGAACTACCTCCACCACGACCTTCTCCCGCCACCGCGTTCTTATGCCACCGCGTTCTTATTACTACGTAGTTCAAAACCGTCCGACTTCCGTGTCTCACTCTGTGTTAAATAACAGAAGAAAAGTGTCTGCCATTGAAGTTACTTGAGTATCTCTATAAGCTCTCGCGGCTATTATAGGATTCAGAGGTATAAAGCGCCGTTCTTCGTTGGATCTTCTCTATGTCTTCTATCAGTCCTACCTGGTGAGGATCCCAGATTGACGAAGAATACTCAAGAATCTGTCGAACAAGCGCTTTGTAAGCCAGTGAATGAGTTACATTTCCTTGAGTTACGGCCTATGAATCTCAGCTTGGCATCGGATTTTTCTACTACTATTTTTATATGCTCACTCGATTTAAGATTGCTCTGGACACTTACACCTAGGTATTTTACGGTAAATACTGTTTCGAGCAATTTCTTATCAATACTACAGTTGTGCTATAATGGATTTTTTTTCCTGTGTACGCAAAATAGCTACATTTACTTACGTTGAGGATCAACTACCAGAGCCTGCACCATTCATCAATCCTCTGTAGGTCATGTTTCAAATCGATACCGTCTTCTGGCATTGCTGTGGTCTTATAGACAACGGCATAATCTACGAACAGTTTCAAAGAGCTTCCGACGCTGTCTACTACATTATTTACATATATTGTAGACAGTAACGGTCTTATCACGCTTCATTGGAGTACTCCGAAAATTACCTCGACATCTGACGAATTTGTTGCATTAAAAGCAATTTCGTAGAGTTCAACAATGTACGCTGGGTGGTGTGCTTCGAAACATTTGAGCTTGCACCAGCGTTGCACCACTCTCTGACATACACTATGTGATCAAAAGTATCCGGACACCTGGCTGAAAATGAGTTACAAGTTCGTGGCGCCCTCCATCGGTAATGCTGGAATTCAGTATGGTATTGGCTCACACTTAGGTTTTATGACAGCTTCCACTCTCGCAGGCATTTGTTCAGTCAGGTACTGGAAGGTTTCTTGGGGAATGGCAGCCCATTCTTCCCGGGGTGCTGCACTGAGGAGAGGTATCGATGTCGGTCGGTGAGGCCTGGCATGAAGTCGGCGTCCAAAACATCCCAAAGATGTTCTATAGGATTCACGTCAGGACTCTGTGCAGGCCAGTCCACTACAGGGATGTTATTGTCGTGTAACCACTCCGCCACAGGCCGCGCATTATGAACAGGTGCTCGATCGTGTTGGAAGATGCAGTCGCCATCCTCGAATTGCTCTTCAACAGTGGGAAGCAAGAAGGTGCTTAAAACCTCAATGTAGGTCTGTGCTGTGATAGTTCCACGCAAAACAACGAGGGGTGCAAGGCCCCTCCATGAAAAACACGACCACACCATAACTTCAAGGCCTCCAAATTTTACTGTCGGCACTATACGCTGGCAGATGACGTTCACCGGGGATTCGCCATATCCCCACCCAGCCATCGGATGGCCACATTGTGTACCATGATTCATCTCTCCACACAATGGTTTTGCCCTGTTCAACCGTCCAATGTTTACACTCCTTACACCAAGCGAGGCGTCGTTCATTTGCTGGCGTGGTGTGTGGCTTATGAGCAGCCGCTCGACCATGAAATCCAAGTTTTCTCACCTCCCACCTAACTGTCATAGTACTTGCAGTGGATCCTGATGCAGTTTGGAATTCCTGTTTGATGATCTGGATAGATGTTTGCTTATTACCCATTACGACCCTCTTCAACTGCCCGGCGGTCTCTGTCAGTCAACAGACGAGGTCGGCTTGGTTAAAAAAAAATGGTTCAAATGGCTCTGAGCACTATGGGACTTAACTTCTGATGTCATCAGTCCCCTAGAACTTAGAACTACTTAAGCCTAACTAACCTAAAGATATCACACACATCCATGCTGCAGGCAGGATTCGAACCTGCGACCGTAGCGGTGGCGCGGTTCCAGACTGTAGCGTCTAGAACCGCTCGGCCACCCCGGCCGGCAAGAGCTCGACCTGTACGCTTTTGTGCTGTACGTGTCCCTTCATGCTTCCACTTCACTATCGAATCGGAAGCAGTGGACCTACGGATGTTTAGGAGTGTGGAAATCTCGCGTACAGACGTATGACAAAAGTGACACCCAATCACCGGACCACGTTTAAAGTGCGTGAGTTCCGTAGAGCGCCCCATTCTGCTCTCTCACGAGGGCTCATGACTACTGAGGTCGCTGATATGGAGTACCTGACAGTAGGTGACAACACAATGAACCTAATGTGAAAAGCGTATGTTTTTTGGGGTGCCCGGATACTTTTGATCACATAGTGCATACAGTCGCGACGCTCAGTCCTGTCTGTCAGTTGGAATGACTCTAACGCCCCTAGCGGCGAGAAGGCCAGATGTAAGATAAATGTTTGCTTTTAATCACTTTTCTACTTAATTAACGAAATAGTTTCTATGTTATGGCGTTCCAAGCATTAGACAGCCGAATACCGATGTTTCAGTGACATAAGTTACATCTTATTCATGATAGAGTACTTTCGTGTTTGACTGTGATTGTACTCTGTCGTCCTATCTGCCACAGATCACTGCCTGTTCTTCGTCAGAGAGCGGCCAAGCCTACAATCTCCACGTTCTGTGATGAGGCGTGGACGTCCAGCACCTTATCGCCTTTCCGTTGTTTCACAGTCCTTCAAGCGCTGTCCACAGATGCCCACGACAGCAGCACGCGAACACCCGGCCATCTGCGCCTCTTCCGAGACACTTGTTGCCAGGCGTCAGGTCATAACAATCTGTCCTTTGTCAAAGTCGCTCATGTCAATGAATTTCCTCACTTGCGACCCCTGTCGTTGCCAGAATGATTCCCAATTCGTCTCTGCTCCGCTTACATGCGTTCCCCGCCACATTACGTGCCCACAAAGTCATTTTCGCGGTGGGGCAGTGGCCATAATTGTCGGCTCATTAATGTTCATCTCACCTAACAACCACAATACCGACGTTAGCGTCGGACGCGTGCGACAGTGTGCTGACCATCTTCCTCCCCGCGCACCATGTGTGAATGGAATAGTGTCGAGAGGGGAAATGAGACTGATGCGCTACGTACCCTCTGCCACACATCTCGCGGCGGCTTGCGGAGCACAGCTGTAGGTACAGATAAACATTTGTTTGTTTCAGTTTTCTCGGCCTGGTAAGTTTGAACACTACCATTACGTAGATTGTTATTTTAGGCTCCACATTGATATACAAAATCCTCATTCCAGCACAATCCACAATGTGACAAAAGTATTCCCCTTCCTTCAGGTACTGCTTAAAATGGCTGGTCAAAAGTTAGCCTTTATGACCTGTGGGACTTTGTCAAACGCTCTCTGTAATTGTCTAACAGAAAGACCGCAGCATTGCTATTTACCACAAACAATTCGGTGTAATATGTTCTGAATACTACTGTACATTTCTTACAAAGTTAGTTAACTACGGATAATTAATTCCCTGTACTTTTTAATCGACACGGGCAGTAATGTGATCGGTAAGAACACTAAGGCCCCATTCGTCTCTTCACATTGCTAAATAGTTCAATGTTTCATAAATTCGTGATGCCAATATCTTAGTTTTGCTTCACTCATGGCTCAAGGCCCGTAGAATTCGCAAAGAGAAGTTAAATCACTGACCTTAATTCACGGCTTTTTGTATCCGCACTCATGTTAAAGACTTATCACGCAAGGAGGAAGTATTAAGAGAATGAAAATTTCTGGTTTTGCTTATCAAGACTACAGAAACAAACGAGTAGGCAGATATTAGACGTTGTTCTATCATTGCGAGGCCATTCTCGTGTGCACTAATATCCTCATCCAAGGAAATCTAGGACATGATATAATTCTGATTGTTACGTGCAAGTTTGCTTCTTCTGTACGACTGAGCACATAGCGTGTAACGCCGGAAATGCATATCCTCCTATTTCCATCTATTGTACTATTTTTTTTTTCCTTGCTTTGTTACCTCAAGATATGATATTTCTGTCTCTTTGTATATTGTAATTGTTTTACTATTTGTATATTTATGCATTTATGTCGATGTATAATTGGTTTGTTTCGTAAATATTATTTGTATTTTTACGCTGGGTCTTGCCTAGGGAAAACTGCTATCGAACGATTACGTCGATAGGTCGTGTGAAGAATCAAAGTGTGTAGGATCTTTGGTAGTGTTAACTCTGCCGCGTGGAGCGCGGGCTGAGCAGAAGGAGTCTGGCGGGAGTAGCGAGTGGAGCAGGTGCGTTGTGTGACGCTCCCGCGAGTTGCCGCGCTTTCAGGGTTTGGCAGCATGTAATTGCGCTCGACTTGCGATGATAGTTTCTGACATGGTGTCGCGGACGGGAAACATTAACTAGCGCACATCAAGAGCCCGTTTCGTCTGGTGACCGTGTCGAGAAGAAGGCGCGCCAACATCCAGCTTCTGCAACAGCGACGGCCGACAATGAGTGACTGTCGCCACCTCCTCGATCGACGGCTTCAAACCTTCAATCAACCATCAAGGAAGACTGGAAGCAAGTAAAGTTTTAGAACTGTATGGCAGACCTCAGCTTTTCAAACTGTACCATTTTCGTAACTATAATAACAGCAACTTAGCATGAACCTTTGTTGCTCATTGTCCCAATTGCATTACCAAGCAGGGTCCCTTCCTTTTCCGAAATGAACCCGAGTGTCGTTGAAATTTAAACGCCAGCACTAAAGTAATATAGCTAATTCTATTTCACTGCTTTAATTTCAAAGTTCAGTTAGCTGGCTACAATATTCAGATTACACAAGCACAAATTAAGAGTGCGAGTTTTGTTATCGTATTTTAGCTTACCTGTGACTGCAGCTCAGCTTGGTACGTACTAAATTTTACTATTGTTAATTGTTCAGAATCATTTAATTCAAGTTCAAAGTTAAATCTCTTATTTCCAAATTGCGTAGATTCAAGTAGTTTTTTGAAATGATTGTTGAGGTAGTCCAAGACTAACCGTATTTTACTGAATTTCGATGTGCTTCAGAAAGAAAGCTCACTATTAACTTCAGTCACTAAATTAACTTTCGATTTTTCGGTTTTATTAATTCTTTTGCTAAATTAAGTCAGGGTGTAGCGAAATTTATTACTTCTGACAAACTTTCAGTTTTCACACTACACGTGTCAACCTTCAGTTGCCACGCTTCTAGTGCTAATTATATGTGTAATAACCTTTCTTTTTCAGTTACTATAGTAATTGTCCTTAGGACTGGCGACCGTGATTTCCCCCAAATCTCAAATACCTAATTACCGCTAGTTAATTGTTAACGTAATGGCTGCACATTTACTTTCTTTATTAACTTTACCCCTTTTCAAAATTAATTTCCACCAGTTTCATTAGCACATTTCCGTTCATCTAGATGTAACCCTTTCCTCCCTCTTTACCGACAGGTTAACTTCGGTGACGATTGCTTTTCCAAAACTCCCATTAGGTACACGCGGTTTCATTTTTCACTGTCATTAAGGTCGGAAAGTGAGGGGGAGGTTACAAGCGGATGAAAAGAAAGAATGGCATCGTTTCAGGAGCTATGCGTGAAGTGGATCCCTATATGTTTCATTTGACTAAACGCATTCACAAGGGCATAGAAAAGATACATGTAATCTAAGAGGATCGAATATTTAATGTTTTTTCTGTTGCGTTTTCTCCAATCCGACACACAACTCAAACAGCATCTTATACCGCAGTTACAGGAAGTACCATCACGAATACGAATCAGCACTGAGGGAAACTGATAACTGAAACAGAACGTGGCTGAAAAGTGCGTCAGTCTATCTTCTTGCTAGATCTAGGCAAGTAATTTATATATATTTTATCTGCTCCAAAGGCAGAAACCGACCGAGAGAGACTGAAGTATATAATACACTGGATTCGGTTTGGTGCGGAGTGGGATTAAAATACCGTCTGCCATCAAAATTTAGCTTACCCGAGGTCTAGCTCAATCTTTTAGAACAAATATCGAAATAGTTCCTTTGTAAAGGAAATGGCCGATTTCTTTTCTCTTCTTCCCCGGAGAGAGTGTGTGCTCCGTTTTTGGTTACGTACTCGTTGACGGAGCGCCGACCTCTAATATTAATTTTTTTTCTTTACTCTTTGTAAGCACGGAGTGAAATATCCAGAGTTCTCGTTTCGGTGGAAGCTGAAGACGACCAGATATGTTTTTTTAAATTTCATTTGCAGTTAAGTGATTACGTGTTGTGCGTGTGTGTGTGTGTGTGTGTGTGTGTGCGCGCGCGCTCACACAGTTGGGGGGGGGGGGGAGATGACACTAATCAGTAACATTTGTTAATGCAGTACCATGTTAGCATAGGTTTATATCAATAATAAGAGTGTTTGAACAATAGCCATGACCTCGCAATGTCAGCGGAGCGTTCCGTGCAAGAAATATTATTTCCTTGACTTTTAACTGTGCGTCTGTTTTCAGATAAAAATACTTCATACAGGCAGCGTGGATGATAAAATAATTGTCTGGAGCTTTCTTTAATGTCAGATTTAGTAGAAACGACACGTGAACTGCACAGACAAGAAACGGATGTAGCGATCTGTTGAGAGGAAATATGAAGAATGCCGCGGACGTGGCCATACAGACGGCTGGCGCTTTAGATCAATAGCAAGGCTGCAACTTTGTGCAACCGCACGCTTTTCTTTGCGTCTCTGCTTGCTAAAATGTGAGAAGGCTGTGTAAATTCTCTGGCAGATATTTAGAGTAAGTCTTGCCTCTCGCTGTTTGAACAATGAAGCGCGTAGAGCCAAAATGAAGCATATTTTCAGTTGAAAAATTGTCCTTGTAGTTCAACAAGTTAATTAGAAGCAAGTGTGCAAGCTGGCCCATCTTAAGCGTTCGAAGTATAAATGTTTCCGACTGTCATTTCATGGCCTATAACTGAACTTTTAGAGGGTGTCCTAGTCATTCTTAAAGCTTATTCACCTCCTTGTATCACATACTCGCAGACTTTCTGTATACAACTCTTGTGAAGTGTGGAAAATTTTACTGCAAGAGTAGTAGAAAAATATAGAAAGTAATTGGCTCCTTTTTGTGTACTGTAGTGAAGTGGAATGTCCATTATTGATGAAAGCACTAATACGTTACTTAGTTTTTGTGCTTCTAGAAGTAGTACGTTTCAAACGATAATGATTCAACAATAGAAGCCTTGCTATAATTTGCCTGATAGGAAGACCCGAAGTTCCGAACGATATGAGTCTCGCTACACCAGCTATTTCAAAATGCTTGGTATTATGATCAACATGTTATACTTCAAACAATTAATGCTGGTGTCTCTTGACGAGCAGAGACAATAGGAGGTAAATGTTCTATTAGCAGAAAAAAATTCTGTCGTCTGTCTGTGTAATTAGTGTATGTGGACCAACACATAATTTGAAGCGACAGATCTATATCCAAGGGTTGGTTGAGGGTTGCCATGATGATCTGCTGAAGCAGTTCTATCTGTTAATGTTTTTGAAAAATCAGCCTATGTGTGTGTGCAATGTTATTTACCCGAAATCATAACATGCTGATTTACGAATGCATTGGTCATATCGTCTGTCAAGATTTTAAACGAACTCAACCGAACCCAGTATGTCAGTTGCTGCTGGAACTATCATTTAACACAAGTTTTTAAACGAAAAATATATACGAGTAGAGATTGTGGAATATTTTAGGTACTAATTAAATGCTATTGAATTTAGTATCAATTTCATATGCTTGTTGTATAGTTACTCAACTGAAAAGACTTAATAGTGGTGCAGGATGACCTTCATTACTATACATTTTAAAAGCATAAAAATAAAACAGTAATGGCTGTTATGGATGAGAAAAACACGCGACACTGTTGTAATATTCTACAATATTTATTATTTTACAAACCGATATTCGGCTGTTATGCCATCTCCAGGTACAATGACAATTATGTGTGGCTGTGAAATGCTTTGTGGCAGCAAAGATTTTAAACTAGTGCATCTACGGAGTATCTCAGTTGGTTCCCAAATATGCAAATTGTTAATGTTTTATTTAAGACTAAAACGAGAGGAATTATATCAGTGAAGCATTAATAGTGTGACTTTCTTCGTTCATAATGTAATTATAAAATATTCTACCAAGAACCAACGGTACAGTCAGTTAATGCGAATAACTGCAAAATAAACGTATGCTGTATGCAGAACGATCGTCATCTCTATAAATTTTGAAAGTTTAAACGTAAAGGAATAATAGTAAAGAAGATCTTGAGCTGTTCTCACGAAAACTGACAATGTCCGGGAGAGCGGTGTGGTGACCACACGACCCTCCGTATCCCTTTCCAATGCTGCTTATCGGCCGAAGATGACACGGCGGTCGGTCGGAACCGATGGGCCTTCAGAGGCCTGTTCGGACGGAGACGGAGCCTTTTTAGCTGCAGGCACGGAAAAACAATAGGATGGTATCTGATATGAGCTTGTCAATTATGGTTTTTCATAAAGTGTTTGTCGCAATAAAATCTTTCGAATTGTTTCCGAAAGTACATCGAATCTTACTGCATTTTATTAATTATTAATGTAACTGAAGTAGGCATTTTGTGAAGCTTCATTATTTCTTGCCCAGCATCACAAGTACTCGAAAATTTATATATGTGTCCTTTTGAAAGGAAAGAAGATGAGAGTCTAACGCTCCATTGACGACGTCTCGAAATGGGAAACGACAGGGAAGGAAATGGAGCCTGTATATTTCAACAGAACCATTCTAGCATTTTCCGTATTCAAATTAGAGAACTTACGGGAAACTCATTCGTGGGAGTCCGATTGAACCCAAGTCTCTCCAATTTCGAGCCCGGTCTGTTACTACTGAATATTATTGACTGGACCAATACTATGTAGGGATAAAACAAACACAGGTTTTTTGAGTCTGGTGAATGGCTTCCGTGAGTGAAAGACGAATACTGCTATTAAACACACACTGTCACTTTATTTCTAACAAGAACTCTGTTTCTCTTTCATATCCCGGTGTTATCTAGCTGAGAAGAACCAGAAGTCCTTTGCTAACATGTTCTGGCTATTTCGGAGAGAAATTATGAGTTAGCTAGATATCGGCCGCTGGTGACTTCGATATTGACGAAACTCTGAACTTCAGGTCTCCTCCTTTTTGCGTCAACTGACAATAACGTGGAACTGAAATTCGTCTTGCAGCACCATGGACATATACACTCCTGGAAATTGAAATAAGAACACCGTGAATTCATTGTCCCAGGAAGGGGAAACTTTATTGACACATTCCTGGGGTCAGATACATCACATGATCACACTGACAGAACCACAGGCACATAGACACAGGCAACAGAGCATGCACAATGTCGGCACTAGTACAGTGTATATCCACCTTTCGCAGCAATGCAGGCTGCTATTCTCCCATGGAGACGATCGTAGAGATGCTGGATGTAGTCCTGTGGAACGGCTTGCCATGCCATTTCCACCTGGCGCCTCAGTTGGACTAGCGTTCGTGCTGGACGTGCAGACCGCGTGAGACGACGCTTCATCCAGTCCCAAACATGCTCAATGGGGGACAGATCCGGAGATCTTGCTGGCCAGGGTAGTTGACTTACACCTTCTAGAGCACGTTGGGTGGCACGGGATAAATGCGGACGTGCATTGTCCTGTTGGAACAGCAAGTTCCCTTGCCGGTCTAGGAATGGTAGAACGATGGGTTCGATGACGGTTTGGATGTACCGTGCACTATTCAGTGTCCCCTCGACGATCACCAGTGGTGTACGGCCAGTGTAGGAGATCGCTCCCCACACCATGATGCCGGGTGTTGGCCCTGTGTGCCTCGGTCGTATGCAGTCCTGATTGTGGCGCTCACCTACACGGCGCCAAACACGCATACGACCATCATTGGCACCAAGGCAGAAGCGACTCTCATCGCTGAAGACGACACGTCTCCATTCGTCCCTCCATTCACGCCTGTCGCGACACCACTGGAGGCGGGCTGCACGATGTTGGGGCGTGAGCGGAAGACGGCCTAACGGTGTGCGGGACCGTAGCCCAGCTTCATGGAGACGGTTGCGAATGGTCCTCGCCGATACCCCAGGAGCAACAGTGTCCCTAATTTGCTGGGAAGTGGCGGTGCGGTCCCCTACGGCACTGCGTAGGATCCTACGGTCTTGGCGTGCATCCTTGCGTCGCTGCAGTCCGGTCCCAGGTCGACGGGCACGTGCACCTTCCGCCGACCACTGGCGACAACATCGATGTACTGTGGAGACCTCACGCCCCACGTGTTGAGCAATTCGGCGGTACGTCCACCCGGCCTCCCGCATGCCCACTATACGCCCTCGCTCAAAGTCCGTCAACTGCACATACGGTTCACGTCCACGCTGTCGCGGCATGCTACCAGCGATGCGATGGAGCTCCGTATGCCACGGCAAACTGGCTGACACTGACGGCGGCGGTGCACAAATGCTGCGCAGCTAGCGCCATTCGACGGCCAACACCGCGGTTCCTGGTGTGTCCGCTGTGCCGTGCGTGTGATCATTGCTTGTACAGCCCTCTCGCAGTGTCCGGAGCAAGTATGGTGGGTCTGACACACCAGTGTCAATGTGTTCTTTTTTCCATTTCCAGGAGTGCAGTTTTTCTATAACAGAAGCTAGGATAAAAAAATACCCATAACATGACATGTAATCAAAAAATAAAAATAAGTGTAGCTTTTGAAAAAGAACTGTTGTACAGAGGAAGGATTATTTTCAATGCTTCCATAAATAAAAATTGAAGGAAAAAATTAATGAAGGATTTTGTATGGAGTATTGCCCCGCATGGTGCCGAAACAAGGACACTACGGTGGAGGGAGGAGAAATGCCTTGAGGCTTTTGAGATGCGGATCGGGAGAAGAATCAGAGGTGTGAAATAGCAATATAACGTAAGAAACGAATCAGTCATTTCATACATAGTAAGAAAGTAAGCTTTCAATTTAATTTTCTCAAGTTGAGGATGCAGTGCTTAACATGGGCAGCACTGATAGCAATGAACTTAAGAATGGTTAAGAGGTAGCACCAAAATACTACAATACTCCAAAAAGAGGCAGCAGGCGTTGCAAAAGCAATCCCTTCATTACGACATGTGCCGCAGTGGATCATAAATCTGGAGGTTCAAATGGCTCTGAGCACTATGGGACTTAACATCTGAGGTCATCAGTCCCCTAGACTTAGAACTGCTTAAAACTAACTAACCTAAGGACATCACACACATCTATGCCCGAGGCATGATTCGAACCTGCGACCGTAGCAGCATCGCGGTTTTAGACTGAAGCACCTAGAACCGCTCCACCACAGCGGCCGGCAATCTGGAGGTAAAGTAATATACGAGAGGGCGTTTAATAAGTAATATAACACATTTTTTTCTCTCCGTTAATTTCTATTGAAAAGTGCGAAATTTGTTGTGGGACATCGTGTAATATTCCGGCTTCACCCTCAATAGTTTCATGAGGTTCCGATAGGTGGCGGCGCTATGTGCAGCCTTCCAATGGCTTCTGTAATGGGGGTGCGTTTCAAGCAGAGAACTGCCATTGAGTTTCTTTTTGCGGAAAAACAGTGCATCGCAGATACTCATAGGCGCTTGCAGAATGTCTACCGAGACCTGGCAGTGAAGAAAAGTACGGTGAATCGTTGGGCCAGGCGTCTGTCGTCAACGCAACGTGGTCGCACAAATCTGTCCGATCTTTCGCGTGCCGACCGGACTCACACAGCTGTGACTCCTGCTATGTTGAAACCGTGTGCGCACTGTTATTCGAGGTGATCGATGGCTCACCATCAAACCCCTCACTGCTCAACTGGACGTTTCTGCCGGTAGTGCTGACACACTCGTGCACCATTTTGGGTACTCAAAGGTGTGAGCCGGCTGGGTTCCTCGCCTCCGAACAGAAGACCATACAGGATATCGAAGTGCCATCTGCAAAAGAACTCGTCTCCATGACAACGGAAGGCCTCACAAAAGTCTTCGAACCCGAGAGGAGACCATAAAACTTCACTGGACTGTCCTTCCTCATCCCCCCTACAGGTTGGAGCTCGTACCTTTCGACTTCCATCTGTCGGGCCCAATGAAGGATGCACTCTGCGGGAAGCAGGAGATAGATGATGGAGACGCTATTGGTGCAGCAAGTCGTCAGCTTCGACGTTGACCAGTAGAGTGGTACCATCTCAGTAAGGCCCGCTCAGTAAGGTGGCGAAAGGCCATCGCATTGAACGGAGATTATGTTGAAAAACAGAGTTTTATAGACAAAAGCGCGGGGAATAATATGGTTTACTGGAATTCTGAATAAAACCAATCTGATTCCAGAAAAAAATTGTTGCATTACTTATTAAAAACCCCTCGTACAAATTAACGAGTCGTAATTTAAGAAATGAATTTTTTGAGCGTCCATATAGATCTAGTTGTTTCGGTTTGTTACAGCAGTGTTGATGACGTCGGCCCGGCCCAGGTAGTCGCACCCGACTGATGTGGATGCTGTCGTTTCGATCTTCGCAACTGCCTTACGTCCTGTGTTTTTACACTTTTCTGTTTTCCGTTTTCATTATTTCCAGTGCAGTTGAGTTAAATCGTACGGTGTGCTGCAGACTAATTTCAAGGAAGGAATTACGTCAATACTTTTTTCATAAATGGGGAACTACCTGCGCCAAGATGTTACAGAAATAATACGTAGCGATATTCGACAGTGGGACCTGCAAGTTACATGTAGGCGAAGTTCTTAATCCATTACTTCCAACAGGCTTGTTTAAGCAGTGAACAAAATTTTATACACACGTCTTTAATTCTGTGAAAACGTACCTAAAACTCCTGGTTTAAGAAATTACACTCGTGATCATTAAAATTGCAGCACCACGAAGGCGGTATGCAACTGGGATAAAATTGACACGACATGTACAACATGTTTAGATAAAAATATGATTAGTATTTCAAGACAACCGCACAAAGCAAGTTGATTTATACACTACCGAAAACAAATAGTACACACATTTAGAGGTTTCCAATTGACTCAAGATTTATTGTTCCAACGGCGCATACCGAATACATGAAATGATTACAGTTACAGATCAATGGCATTAGCGATTTTGAGGTGCTAGGTCTCAATCCATGCTGGAACACTTATATTAATACGTGGTTTAGCCTAGGAGGGCGGTAATGCAAGCGCTGACTTCGGCATCCATGCTATGGTACATTGTACTGGTGTATGTTATGCCACGTCTGCCCCGTCTGGTCACCTAACTCTGTAGGAGTTGTCGGTTGACGAGTCGCCCGAATTGCTGCTCGTGCCATCATATCAAACACGTGCTCGACTGCAGTCAAGTCCAGATATTGTGCTGTCCAGGGAAGTTGCTGCACTTCTTGCACAGCAAGTTGAGTATCAACGGCAGTGTGTGGGCCGGCATTATCTTGTTGGAACAACACACCCCCTCCTTGTTGGAAGAACGGCAAAAGAAAGGGTGAAACAACAATATGCACATACCGAGCACTGGTTACCGTCCCCTCCAGAAACGCCAAAGCTGAACGAGGGTTCTAGCTCATCGCACCCCAAACCATACGTGTCTTAGACGAATGCACTCTACGAGACAGTGCTCACCAGGTCTACATCGTACTCGCAAACCACCATGACTTGCATACGTGCAAAATCTGCTACTGCTGCCATCGCTGAATATCATGGCGCTCCATTCCACCTGATCCACATTGTGGATAACATCGGAAGTTCACTGAGGCTTTTTGCGGATGATGCTGTAGTATATCGGGAGGTTGTTACAATGGAAAATTGTACTGAAATGCAGGAGGATCTGCAGCGAATTGGCGCAAGGTGCAGGGAATGGCAATTGAATCTCAATGTAAACAAGTGTAATGTGCTGCGAATGCATAGAAAGAAAGATCCTTTATCATTTAGCTACAATATGGCAGGTCAGCAACTGGAAGCAGTTAATTCCATAAATTATCTGGGAGTAGGCATTAGGAGTGACTTAAACTGGAATGACCATATAAAATTAATAGTAGGTAAAGCAGATGCCAGACTGAGATTCATTGGAAGAATCCTAAGGAAATGCAGTCCGAAAACAAAGGAAGGAGGTTACAGTACAGTTGTTCGCACACTGCTTGAATACTGTTCACCAGTGTGGGATCCGTACCAGATAGGGTTGATAGAGGAGATAGAGAAGATCCAACGGAGAGCAACATGCTTCGTTACGGGATCATTTAGTAATCGCGAAAGCGTTACGGAGATGATAAATAAACTCCAGTGGAAGACTCTGCAAGAGAGACGCTCAACAACTCGGTACTGGCTTTTGTTGAAGTTTCGAGAATATACCTTCACCGAGGAGTCCTACGTCTATCTTGCGAAGAGACCATGAGGATAAAATCAGAGAGATTAGAGCCCACACAGAGGGATACCGACAATCTTTCCTTCCACGAACAATGAGACTGGAATAGAAGGGAGAACCGATAGAGGTACTCAAGGTACCCTCCGCCACACACCGTCAGGTGGCTTGCGGAGTATGGATGTATATGTATATGTATATGTAGATGTAGATCCTCTGACAGCACACATCGAGCTGTGCTTGTCGATACTGTGGTGTAAGTGGAAGACGAGCTAGAGGTGTGCGTACCCGTAGTCCCACTGCTAACAACAAGTCGTGTTGTCACATCTAGGCTCCAAAGCCCTCCTTTCCGTGCAGTGGTAGCAGTACGAATTGCCACTGATGGCCTTACAGTACGACGATCCCGGCAGGCGTCTGTGCAGTATGGACGTCCGGAACCTCGTCTACAGGTGTGAGAACGTTCACGTGACCACTGATACCAGCGTCACTGCACACGTGACCCAGCGCGTCTAACCAACAGCACCTAGACTACAGGCCTGCGCGCACACTTGTGACGTCACATACTGATGGCCAGTTCTGTATCGGAACGCTGCTGTTAAGCACTCTGCAGTTGTACGAACTTTACGAGTTTTAGAGCTGAGACCGCTTAGGGATTCTCGTGCTTTCCTCTTCTACATGGCCTTGTAATGAAAGTGTGGAAATTTATATCATTGCGTAAAGTAAATGAAGAAAACTGCCTTAAGTTATTTCAAGATGTAAAATTATTTTGACGCTTTGCCTTAAATGCGCGTTTCTAGGCTTGAATGCAAACTGTGATTTTAAATTCTGTCTTTTGCCTCAGGAGCTACGTTTTCTTGCAGTAAAAAATCGGCAATAAGCAACAACAATCAGACGTTTTCGATTTTAAATCAAGCAGCTCGAGCTGCTACAGAATTTAAGAATTTGTTTCCCCGGTTATTTTCGTAAATTTTCCTCTCTACTCCAAAATTTGCTGACCTCACACGAAACTCACATTATTCGACGAAATGGAGCACCTCCTGACATAATGTTTAATAAATAAAAAAAAACTGAAAAAAATATTTTATTTCCCTGTTTCTCCAGAACTTTAGAATCTTAAATATGAATAGATTTTTTCTCCTATATCCTTGACTGAAATTCGTGTCCCAGAGTGCTGTTAATTTAATCACCATGCACTTAACTCGAAATTCTAGTTTATATACTGCTTAACCTGTCCAACACTGAATTCATTCAAACAATTTTCTAAGTTGGTTTACTCAAATTGAAATTATTTCCGTATAGCTGTATATGTAAAACTGAACAAAATTATTCTGTAGCTCTTCCAAATAAAAGTACTGGAAACTCAATAATCTCGTAGGAATGACAAGGAATACTAAAATTTTCGAGCCACACTAATTAATATAACTATTCAATGTGACAATAGATGCAAATATGAGATATATTTCACAGCCAGCTTCGTATTAACCTCGCAACAACGGTCCAGAATTAAGAAACTAATTATACTGGTACTGCTTTTAAAAACAATTGGCGAATGTGATGTAATGGAAACAAAAAGCACGCTATGATTTTTTTTTGTCATTTAGTTACCCATGAATGATGCGTAGACACAAATTCCTGTCTGGGAATAGCTGCAATCTAGCGATTTCTCAACTTCACACATTTGGGAAATCGAAACATGTTCACTTACATGCCTTTTCGGGATTTATAATTTCCCTGGCAAAAGGGAACACAACACTTGTATCCCATATTTCGAAGAACTGTAGGCGAATACTGTATGAAATCTACGTATATCAGTTTCACGTGGCACACACTTTCAACACAACATACACGTCAACAGGACTGCCGACTAAAAATAAGATGGCCAACAGTTTGTGACGTCACGTCCCAATATGGCCGCTGTGCGTAGGCCTTGTATCTAGAAGGCTTTGCTCCAACTTGTGTGGCAGTTGTCCGAAAGGACCATCCCGCCACTCTGAAGGCCACAATTTGACTCCCTTCCAACTGGCTCAGCAGGCTGTACGAGTCACGAGTGCGTCTCTGTGGCATGGTTGCCTGCCTGCTTCACACGTTTGAACCACGATGAGGCTACTGGCTGCGAGCATTTCCTATTAATGAGTAGACACACGTGGCACTCTGGTAGTTATACCATTACGCTATTGTTGGCTGACGACGTTGAAACCGTTATTAGTACATCTACTGTCCCAAGGGTAGCATATGGCGTCTTCGGATCAAAATCGACGTCGTCTTTGCCGCGTAGAGTGGCGACGCGGTTTGAAGCGCCATGTCACGGATTACGGGGTCCCTCCCGCCGGAGGTTCGGGTCCTTCCTCGGACATGGATGTGTGTGCTGTTCTTAGCATAAGTTAGTTTAAGTAGTGTGTAAGTCTAGAGACCAATGACCTCAGCAGTTTGCCGGCCGGTGTGGCCGTGCGGTTAAAGGCGCTTCAGTCTGGAACCGCGTGACCGCTACGGTCGCAGGTTCGAATCCTGCCTCGGGCATGGGTGTGTGTGATGTCCTTAGGTTAGTTAGGTTTAAGTAGTTCTAAGTTCTAGGCGACTGATGACCTCAGAAGTTAAGTCGCATAGTGCTCAGAGCCATTTTTGAACCTCAGCAGTTTGGTCCCTCAGGAATTCACACACATTTGAACATTTTCGAAGTTGTCTTTCCAGGTGTACTATTTTTTTTCGGTAGTGTGTATTCTGTGTGGAGGGAAAGACCACGCAGCAGGTTCCTCATTCAGAAACGTCAGTTCAGTGCTGGTTTTTAGGTTTCCGTACCTGAAACGGTAAAAACATAACTCTTACAGGATCACTATGTTGTTGTCTACCTGTCTGTCTATTTATGTGTCTGTCGAACTGTTAAAAACCATTTCTCTCAGGAATGGCTAAACGTATCAAGTTGAAATTTATGCCATGTACTATGGTCTATGGTCCCTGGCGATGTAAAAAGTGAAGCTTCTAAGTCAACTCAGTCAGGACATACGACCATTTATTCGCATATTTTGATACGAACTCACTCATCGAAACCCATTGGGTACCTCCTGTTGGCCTAGATTTGTGAAATTTGGCAAGAAGCCAGGTTTCACTTTACAAGTAACGGAAAAAATCCGAACATTGTGAATCTATATTTATATCACACGAAAAAAAAGTGTTCTCATTTGTATCAGACTTCAGACTCGAAATTAAAGTATTCTCGAAAGCCTTGAAATTCCTGGTACCGATCTCTTGCTAGTAGCAATGTCGACAGCAGGCAAAAATCGTCAAGATTCTCGATTACTAGGACGAATGAACCGCCTACATACATCATTAAATGTGCACGAAACTCTCAGTGCGTAAGTCCTATTCGCATCTGGCCGACTTTCTTGTAAGGAGATCGTATTATGACTCCTATTGGAAGGATAAATGACTACTAGCACGTGTCGGAATTCGACACCGGCAAGATCATGGCTTATGGAGATATTGTTGCTCGTGTGGTCTAGATCCCATGACTCCTATGTGTATATGGAATCGGTCCATCTACAGGATCATACTGAAAGCCATCCAGGATCTCACTGGCCCCATGCGACTAGCCCCTGTAGGATAGACATAATGTGCGCTCGTCCGTGAGGAGACGTGAAGTCATTTCATGTGTCATCAGCCGGGAAGTGAGCTAGTTTGCAGCAAGAGAAGTGTCCTCATGGACAACGAGATATGTCTGGAACACCACGATCTGCAGTACAGTCCTCTGTCGCATCTTCCTCTAAGGTGGCATCAGAGACAATCGCGCCGACAGTAGTTTGTCCAACGACAACACTGGACACAGGAACGGAATCGCGTCGTCTTCTCAGATGACTCCCAGGTCTGCGATTAGCATTTCAATGCATGTCTGGAAGCTCCGACGTTGCCAGACAGCGTTCATCCTCGTCATTGGGGCACACAGCATCTGGCGTGATGATATGAGATGCTCATGGGTTCACAGCGCAATCACAACAGGTCCGAATAGTCAGTAATTCGGGAACAGGTGTTACATCTCTAATATATTAAGCCCAGTGGCTGCGCCCCATCTTCAGCTTTTCCGTGACGTGATTTTTCAACAAGATAACGCAAGATGGCATGTTCAAAAATGGTTCAAATGGCTCTCAGCACTATGGGACTTAACATCTATGGTCATCAGTCCCCTAGAACTTAGAACTACTTGAACCTAACTAACCTAAGGACATCACACAACACCCAGTCATCACGAGGCAGAGAAAATCCCTGACCCCGCCGGGAATCGAACCCTGGAACCCGGGCGTGGGAAGCGAGAACGCTACCGCACGACCACGAGCTGCGGACAAGATGGCATGTTGCCCATGCTGTACTACTTACCACGATATACAGAGTGTTTGACTTTTATTCTAGTGTGTACATTCTCCAAATATCTCACCCACTGAAAATATCTGTTCAAGAGTTGTAGGGAGTACGACATGCCGCGACTTGCCAGGTGCTATGATTGATGGATGAACCCTGGCATTGAATTTTGCAGCGTGGTGAAACGTACCTATATCTGTCATCCAAGCTCAGGTCCACTTGGTCCGCAGCCAGTTTAAGGCCATTGTTGCGAGAGATTTGTGTACTAAATTTCGCTTTTTGTGCACCCCAAATCACATTCAAATATACTATCCAGTCCAGACATATTATTGTGGCTGCCTTTTAGAAGCCTGAATAATCAAATTTTTCAGCATAAACCGCTGCGAGACGTATAGGAAGAGAGCCAGGGTGGTTCTTGAAGGTCGAACCACATTCTTACACTATGAGCAGTGTGACACGTTGCACTGTCCTGCTGGCAGATGCTATCGTGCCGCAGAAAAGCAAATTGCATATAGAGGTGGACATGGTCCCCAAGGATACAAATAGTGAAAATGGCTCTGAGCTCTATGGGACTTAACGTCTGAGGCCATCAGTCCCCTAGAACTTAGAACTACTTAAACCTAACTAAGGACACCACCCACACCCATGCCCAAGGCAGGATTAGAACCTGCGACCGTAGCAGTCGCGCAGTCCAGGACTGAAGCGCCTAGAACCGCTCAGCCACCGCGGCCGGCTCCCAAGGATATATGCATACTTTTGTTGATCCGTTATGCCTTCCAGAATGACGAGTTCATGCAGGGAATTCCACGAAAATATTCCCGGACCATAACACTCCCTTCTCTGGTTCAAATGGCTCTGAGCACTATGGGACTCAACTGCTGAGGTCATTAGTCCTCTAGAACTTAGAACTAGTTAAACCTAACTAACCTAAGGACATCACAAACATCCATGCCCGAGGCAGGATTCGAACCTGCGACCGTAGCGGTCTTGCGGTTCCAGACTGCAGCGCCTTTAACCGCACGGCCACTTCGGCCGGCTCCCTTCTCTGGCTTGGACCAATCTAACGATTATTGCAGGGTGTTTTCTTTCGGACGTTTCACGCCAACTCGTCGTCTCCGATGGAGATCTGGCCAGGTCACCTGTCGGCACTCAACTGAAGTCCAGCTATCTGCGTGCAAATTCCAGTCTTCGTCGCCGACGAGCAGCAGTCGGAATGGGTGCATAAACCAAGTGCTTGCTGCAGATTCCTATATGCAGCAACGTTTGCTGAACGGTCATTGAGGAGACACTGTAGAACCCATTGGCTCATCTGGGTGGCCAGTTGCTCAACGGTTGCAAGCCTATTTGCCTGAACACGTCTCCGCAGCCATCGTTCACCCCTGTTGCCTCGGCATCGTTTTGGATAGCGCCATTTAACCACGGTGGCACGCGAACAGTTTACATACTTAGCCGCTTCGGAAATTTTTCCACCCTTGGCTTGAAAGCCAATGATCGTGTCCGTGGCTCCGTTTCTGCATTACGAAAGCAACTGCCCTGTTTTCCGTATCCTCCACACACACACACATACACACACACACACACACACTGCTAGTGCTGCCATCTGCCGTTTGTGAGGGATTACTGCACATTGACGTCGAACATAGGCGGTGGCCGCGTCAACATGACGTCCGGACTGTATGTAATCAAGGCATTATTCTTACTACGAGTATACTGTAAACGCATCATGCGTAAGATCTCGTTATTTGTTACCCCACCTCACGTTGCAATTTAATGGCCAGCAGAGTAGTTTACCACAGTTAAGCACGGGATGACTTCTTGGGAATAGATTTGCATGTTTTTGACATGGATGAATAATCCTGGCTTTCTGGACTGTGCGTAAAACCATATTTGCATTAGTACGTGCGTCGAATGCAGAACGAGACGGAGCAGAGTTGCGGGAGAGCTCCTGGCATATCTCGCCTTGCCTAGGCACCCCCTCTCATCTGTCCTTCCTCTCCCCTCCCCCCCCCCCCCGCCGCACCCCCCACCACCCACCGCATGCACTGTTGGGAGGCACTGACACGGCCCATGCTGCCCGGCTGGCGTGTTGCGCATGCTGCAGCTAGCGGCATTCAACTGTTCCCCGATTAAACCGCAGCCCGGCATCTGCCGCGCTACGCATTCCGCGAAACAGAACAAAAGCGCTCGCGCTTCGCCAACTTCGGCGTGTTATCGCTGCCATTAGACACAGCCTCGTTCCCGTGTTGTGCTCACACAAATTTGTAGCCGTACCTCACCCGCGACCACAAATGCGCTGAAATGAATACTGTTGGAAATTCGTTGTCATAATTCACTGCGTTTCTGTGATGATCATACAGCTGCTATTTCTAGCTACACAAAAATTAGAGCTGTTAATCAGAGTTGTCAGAATTCAGTAAAAAACAACATGGTGATTCATTTCAAGAGCGCTTTATCATCGAATGATATTTCTACAATTTCACAGATAAAATAACGGAACATTCGGAAACAAATACATGCAGCTACCATTGTCAATATTGCAGGAAAATCTAAATAGGAACGAGTTTAGTCTGCAAGTTTCTCTTTTTGCTATTATGATTTGTTAAGGTTTAGCCATCTAAGTCATTGGACATTAGAGGGGCTCATACTCGCAAATCGCATTTCCTGCTGACATTAACAGCATACCTTAACAAATACAATCACATTTAGACTTAGTGTTTTAAACAACACACATCAAAAAAAGTCTGGCGCCATCTCGGTTCCGAGAGTTCCGAAAGCTGTACAGAAAATTGGAATAGACATCAACATCATTTCCGCCCTTTTTATTGCTCATGAAAACCACACATTGCATATTCTACCACCATACAGCGAGACCTACAGAGGTGGTGATCCAGATTGCTGTACACACTGGTACCTCTAATACCCAGGAGCACGCCCTATTGCATTGATGCATGCCTGTATTCGTCGTGGCTTACTATCCACAAATTCATCAAGGCACTGTTGGTCCAGATTGTCCCACTCCTCAACGGTGTTTCGGCGTAGGTCCCTCAGAGTGGTTGGTGGCTGACGTCGTCCATAAACAGCCCTTTTCAATCCATCCCAGGCATGCTCGATAGGGATCATGTCTTTAGAACATGCTGGCCACTCTAGTCGAGCGATGTCGTTATCCTGAAGGAAGTCATTCACAATATGTGCACGATGGGGGCACGAATTGTCGTCAGTAAAGACGAATGCCTCTCCAATATGCTGCCGATATGGTTGTAGTATCGGTCGGAGGATGGCTTTCACGTATCGTAAAGCCGTTACGTCGCCTTCCATGACCGCCAGCGGCGTACGCCGGCCTCACATAATGCCACCCCAAAACATCCGTGAACCTCCACCTTGTTGCACTCGCTGGACAGTGTGTCTAAGGCGTTCAACCAGACCGGGTCGCCTCCAAACACGTCTCCGACGATTGTCTGGTTGAAGGCATATGCGACTCATTGGTGAAGAGAACGTGATGCCAATCCTGAGCGGTCCATTCGGTATGTTGTTAGGCCCATCTGTACCACGCTGCATGGTGTCGTGGTTGCAAAGATAGACCTCGCCATGGAGGTCGGGAGTGAAGATGCGCATCATGCAGCCTACTGCGCACAGTTTGAGTCGTAACACGACGTCCTGTGGCCGCACGAAAAGGATTATTCAACATGATGGCGTTTCCGTCAGTGTTCCTCCTAGACATAATCCGTAGGTAGCGGTCATCGGCTGCAGTAGTAGCCCTTGGGCGGTCTGAGCGAGGCATGTTATCGACAGTTCCTGTCTCTCTGTATCTCCTCCATGTCCGAACAACATCGCTTTGGTTCACTCCGAGACGCCTGGGCACTTCCCTTGTTGAGAGCCCTTCCTGTCACAAAGTAAGAATGCGGACGCGATCGAACCGCGGCACTGATCGTCTAGGCGTGGTTGAACTACACCTCCTTCCTGGTGGAATGTTTGGAACTGATCGACTGTCGGAGCCCTCCGTCTAATAGATGCTGGTCGTGCATGGTTGTTTACATCTTTGGGCGGGTTTAGTGACATCTCTGAACAGTCAAAGGGACTCTGTCTGTGATACAATATCCGCAGTCAACGTCTATCTTCGGGAGTTCTGGGAACCGGGGGGATGCAAAACTTTTTTTGATGTGTATATATGTTATCAATTAAAAGAAAACTTCAAGTGATAACCGTTTTACCACTGATTTTCATTGTTATTTAGTTTCAACTAATCGTTTATGCCAATCCAGTCGAGATATTAGATTATCGGTTGTTGCAAACTTAATTTAACTCGAGTTCGGTTTGCTGTTTTTATCACTGACGGTCTCGAAACTTGATAGCCAATGTTTTAAAGTATGTGCAAGAATCTCTGCACGTCCACCAGTCGATGTGAACTTCAGTTAATATAAAGAAGCACGACCTGTTCCTAGCAAGTTACTATATTTCAATTTTTGAGACATATGATGTACTTGGAAAACGTAAACTTTCACCGACAATTAATTATTAACAAAATACTCGCAACTGAGTTCGCATCTCCGTGTTGCACGGAATCACTTGGCGGACTCTCTGCTTCAATGCAGCTACGCGTATTGAATCAAAACCCACATTCTCGTTTCGTGAGGACAACGCTCAAACTTGCGCTAGCAGTGCGGCGGATCTAAAGTAACTACCGGCGAAAAAGAACGTACACCGCTTTGGCTAAGGATGAGTTTACAAACTGATGATCAGACTTCCTCTAGGAATGTGTTGTCTAAGACGAATCTAAGAATCAAAGTATGACAGGAAACGTCATGAAAGCTATAGAGTGTGTTTATTATATTTATTTGTAGTTATTGGTTGTAATCATTTGTATAGTTTATGATAAGCATACGACGTGCGACAATAAAGTAATGAGACTGAGGTGAAAAAAAAGTTGCTTACCGTTTTAGTTAAGTTCAGTATTGTCTCCTTCAAAGTATTTCCACTTCTGATTGCGCACACTTGCTTCAACGCTTCTGCCATTGATGGTAACATTTTTGGAACTCATCTTCTGTAATATCCTCCAAGACCCTCGTCAAAACTTTTTTGGACATCTTGTGTTGTTTGAAAATGGTGTTCCTTGACCGCCGTTTTGACTCTTGGAAATAGAAAAATGTCGCACAGAGCGATATCTGGCAAATAAGTTGGCTGTGGTAGTACTGAAATTTGTATTGAGGTTAAAAATTTCTGTACTGACAGAGCAGTATGGGATGGCGCATTATCGTGTTGCAGAATCCAATTATCAGCAATGTTGGCACGGACACGAAGAACTCTTTTACAAAGTCCTTCTAAAATTTCTTTGCAGTAATATCGGTTAACTGTTTGTCCAGGACGCTCACTCTTTATGAACAATCCCCTTGGAATCAAAGAAGCACACAAGCATGCATTTCACTTTCGACTTCGACATGTGAGCTTTTTTTGGTATGGGTGATCCCTTTGAGCACCATTGCGAACTTTGGCGTTTTGTCTCTGGATCGTACTGAAAAAACCAACTTTCATCACCACTGATAACACGACTCAACAATTCTGGACTGATTTCCGTTTGCTCTAAGAGATCAGCTGCCACATTTTTCCGTGTTTCTCGCTGTTGTGGTGTGAGATTTTTGGGGACCACTTTTTCACTAACTTTTCTTATACCAAGATCATCAGTTATTGTTAGACAAACCGTTTCTCGATTGATGTTCAGTTCTTCTGCAATCATTTTTACGGATAATCTTAGATCAGATCTTACTAGTTCACGCACCCTTGCCAAGTTGACATCCGCCCATGAGGTTGAAGGTCGTCCACTGCAGTCTTCATCTTCAACATTCGTTCTGCCTTCACTAAACATTTTAGGCCAACGAAAAACTTGAGCTCTTGACATAACCTCCTCTCCAAAAGCCTTCTGAAGCTTACCGTAAGTTGTCGTCGCGTTTTCACCCAATTTAACGCAGAAAGAAATGGGATACCGTTGCGCAATATTATGCGGTTCCATTTCCGTGACGAGAGACACAAACACATGTTAACTTATTACAGCACAACTCACGACTGAGCAGTTGCATCGATGTGGCGCGTGGACTAGAAGCAGCTTATAAATGTTCAAATGGCTCTGAGCACTATGCGACTTCGCCTAGAACTTAGAACTAATTAAACCTAACTAACCTAAGGACATCACACACATCCATGCCCGAGGCAGGATTCGAACCTGCGACCATAGCGAGAAGCAGCTTATAGACCAAGGTCAAAGATATTGTGCCTACCTAAGCCTGCAGGGTTACCACATCTTGCAAAGATATTCTGTCTCATTACTTTATTGTCGCACCTCATATTACTTGTATTTTATTAATGCAGTGTACTGAGTGTTTTAACAAAATGGTTCAAAAGGCTCTGAGCACTATAGAACTCAACATCTGAGGTCATAAGTCCTATAGAACTTAAAACTACTTAAACATAACTAACCTAAGGACATAACACACATCCATGCCCGAGGCAGGATTCGAACCTGCGACCGTAGCGGTCGCGCGGTTCCAGACTGAAGCGCCTAGAACTGCTCGGCCACACCGGCCGGCGAGTGTTTTAACATATAGAGGTGTGAGAGTGGGGGAATTATGTACATTTCAAGACAGTCTGTGTAGTTGCCGAATTAATCAAGATGTCGGCTCTCTCTGGGTGGTCCCCGTTACCTCCTCTTCATGGAAGGGGGGGGGGGGGCGGGAGGGGATAGATATGGCAACATCACACTGAAAACATCACCACCCCAACTCCTCCACCTCCCCCACTTCCACTCCCCTTCATCACTTACCTCCTCCCTACCCCGCTTCCCCTTCTCCTCCCCAACTTGTGAATTCATGAGAAAAAGCTTGGTCTGTCCTGAGCTGCTCGAAAGGAAGATTGCAAGGTACTGTCTTTATTTATATATTTTATTTATTTTTGGGGGTGTTATCCTGCCGCTGGTTTGTCCAACAGCTGTTTCCACACTTTTCCACCCCCGACCCCAATTTTCCACTGGACCTGCCCCAATTTTTTCCGATATTGCTTACGTATAATTGCCATGAAGTTTGCAGACTGATTGCTCTAGTCCACAATACCTGCCACCAGAGATTGTTCAATATTGTCCTACATCAACCACACCAACCACCCCACTTCCCGTTGCCACTCGCTCCAAATATTGCCAATCACGTGTGTGTAGAAGTTCACATGTCCTAGTCCACAATAGCACTCTAAACTGGTGGGAAACTGTCCTACAGCCGCTGCCAGAAGTATTCCCTCCTACCGATCTACCTCTGTATAGATGCAGGGGAATGTGAACACATACATACATGTTAAGAAGGTAAAAGGGACGCTATCACTGAAGCGTGGGAAGAGTAACCCCCCTACCGATCTACAAGCATATAGCTGATGAGGATCTTGTACACAGAAGTGTGGGAAGTGTAGGCTCCTAATGATCTACAAGTGTACAGCTTATGAGGAACTTATACACAGCTACATGGTAAGAAGGGATAGGGCAGCAAACTGTCACTAAATGTAGGAAGAGGTTCCTCCTACCGATCTACATTTGCATAGCTGCTGAGGAATGTGTACATATACGTATATATTAACTATCACTGAAGTGTAGGAAGACCAATACACACTACCACAACTGACACAAAATGATTCACTGCTATAATTACACATCGATATTCTTGTGAAAAAACCACCACTCATTAACAACGGATCAGAATGCAACATTCATACTGGGAATTGAGAGCAATCATTGTAATAACACAACTACTGGAAAAGCTGACCTCAGAAGATCTCGTCAGGAGAGACTGGCGGCAGCTGCATGTGTGTTCACCTCGATCTGTAGATAAGATGTCTGATAGAGGTTGCAGAATGCTCCACTATACCAAATGACAGCTTTGTGTGTGTGTGTGTGTGTGTGTGTGTGTGTGTGTGTGTGTGTGTCTTTTCATATACTGCGGAACGATGAGATTCCCGCTGCACAGACGGCTGAGAAATAGAAGGTAGAGGAATCTTACACAGGTCACTTGCTCCTTGTGGCATAACACACGGTGCGGCAGCCTAAAGGTTGTCATTCTCTTAGCCTAAAGAGTTGTCGTCCTTAACAGCTCAGCTGCTGTAATGTCAACTGATTTGTTAAAAAAAAAGTGACTGAAGAAACACTAAACTCATTTGCATGAAGTATTACCATCATGTATTCTTATGCTTGCTACAACGAATACTGTAGAAATAGACCTCACCCCACATAACGTTTTAAAACAAATATTGTGTCAATGCAAATAGTGGATATAGTACTCAAACCAATGAAATCACCAATAAAATACGTGTAAACTCACTCTTCAGATGTGATTGTTATGCTTATTACAATGTACATTGTACTGACAGACCTTATCTCACATCGGGTAAAAGTGCGTAGTCTTACACTTTGAAAATGAATAACGGGTATAGTACTAAAATCGATGAAATCTCCAGCTGAGTAAGTGCAAACTCACTCTTGTGGTATGAAATTATGCTTGTCACAATGAGTATTTAACCGAGAACATTGAATCTTGTGTTGATTATACTACAAAAGAAGCACTTAACACCGTCCAACAGCCCTTAAACATACATTCAGCTAGCAAATTCCCCACAATAGGGTGAGTAGGAGACTTTGCCAATAA
Organism: Schistocerca cancellata; assembly: GCF_023864275.1. NCBI lineage: Eukaryota > Metazoa > Arthropoda > Insecta > Orthoptera > Acrididae > Schistocerca > Schistocerca cancellata. The sequence continues at coordinate 330,280,189 of NC_064630.1, read as the reverse complement.
TGTAATGCTCGCAGGACCAATATTGAGTGAACATTCTGGGGTAGATGGACGCGTTGTTGTTGTGAGTGGTACCAGTGTGTCTTAGTTGGAGATAGATGTAATCCACTAATGGGCAAGCAATCATAAAAAAAAACACTACTAAACTTCGACGACTATGTTATGCTTCGAGTGCCTCCCGGCCTTGGTTCTATAAGAAGATGAAACAATGCGTTGAAAATGATGCACTGATTCAGGTTTTGCGTTGACAGCAATGTACTGGCTCAGATCTGCAGAAATCAAATGTACTTCTAAGAGATGCCGACTGCTGGAACAATAGCGAAATACTTGACTATCCGTCATGGATGGGGCAAAGTCAACTCTCTGGAAGAAAAATGGCCAACAGCATGCTACAGTCCTCGGCTACATCTCGCAGCAGGAAGAGATTGATGTAGGTGCTGCACTCACCAGGGAGGTGGGCGCCGTGACCAGTGGTCCCCTTTGGTCTCTGCAGTTGGTCGCCATCCAACACGTCAGTGCTGATCCACTCCTGCTGCTACCGGCTACGTCCAGCAGCCTCCCATAGCCCACACGCTCTCTTTGTCTCTGAGCACTCAAAAGTAGTGTCTGTGGCACTAAGTATAACATATAATTCAGATGCACAAATATCACAACAGAACAGCAGCATTCACGCTATCTTTTCGCGATTTGACAAGAAACAGTCTTTCTTACACCTGATAGCAAGCTACAGTTTGCTTCCCCTCGCTCTTCATTTTTTTAATAACATACAACTGAGTATAACTATGGACTCAGTCTGCAAACTGTTGTCGATGACGGGTGAGCAACCTACTGAGGTCGGAGCACTATAACAATACATCTGATACATCTCTTGCACTTCCAGAATGAGATTTTCACTCTGGAGCGGAGTGTGCACTGATATGAAACTTCCTGGCAGATTAAAACTGTGTGCCGGACCGAGACTCGAACTCGGGACCTTTGCCTTTCGCGGCCAAGTGCTCTACCATCTGAGCTACCCAAACACGACTCACGACCGTCCTCAAAGATTTACATCTGCCAGTACCTCGCTTCCTACCTTCCAAACCTTACAGAAGCTCTCCTGAGAACCTTGCAGGTACTGAATTCGAGTCTGGGTCCGGCACACAGTTTTAGTCTGCCAGGAAGTTTCATATCAGCGCACACTCCGCTGCAAAGTGAAAATCTCATTCTGGAAACATCCCCTAAGCTGTGGTTAAGCCATGTCTCCGCAATATCCTTTCTTTCAGGAGTGCTAGTTCTGCAAGGTTCGCAGGAGAGCTTCTGTAAAGTTTGGAAGGTAGGAGACGAGGTATTGGCAGAAGCTGTGATGACGGGGCGTGAGTTTTGCTTGGATAGCTCAGATGGTAGAGCACTTGCCCGCGAAAGGCAAAGGTCCCGAGTTCGAGTCTCGGTCCGGCACACAGTTTTAATCTGCCAGGAAGGTTCATATCTCTTGTACTTGTCTACTGTTCATAAAATCGACAACATACACTAAATGAATCAAAAACTTCCACTATTTTGCAGTGAAAACTACCAATCATCAAATAATGTCATTGCTATTTGATCTGAGTAAAAGTGACAACTTTAATCTCCAAAAATATTCAGCCTACCAAAACATCTACATTATAAACTGTTGTGTGACAGAAATATTCAGTACAACAGTTGCGTCTAACTTCAACTTACCTCTTATAAGGGACCAGCTGTTACAATAACACATGTACAATGATAATAAAACAGTCAAGGTTCTATGAGAACAGATATAACTGATTTCTTTCAGTTTGGTGGGCAAACTGGCATAGTTTCATTTTTGTCAGTAAGAAGAACTGCCTCTGTCTGTTATTTTCATCACCCTCTCTCTGTCCGTGTTGTGAGAGCAGCACACCCCACATCATGCGATGTTCAGCTTTTTGTGAGGTCCAATGGATCAAAAATGATTTATGTCTGCTTAGCATCTGACATAGAAAAGAGAATGTATGGTGGTGTGCAAAGTTGTAGTCTTATATTGTTTGGATGTGTTACAGCAGAAAAAAAAGAAACGATTAATAGTCTGTGGCATATAGTCTTCTTCCAGTACTGGCTTGTGCAAGTAACTTCGATCATTGGCCATCTCCTCAAATTTACCCATACATGTATATTTAAAGGGACTGCCACAAATGCTTGATGTCAACACCTGGACAGTAATTGTTTGTGGCTCAGTGGAAGTGAGAGACACACCAAAAATCTTTGACGTTAGAGAGATTTTTATAGTTCATGGTTTTCTCCATTTGATGAGTTTTTTTTCAGTATGCAAATAAATAGCATGAAAGATACTGTTCTGTATTGATATTTCATGCATCTGAAATTCATGTAATACCCACGTGCACTACAATGTATTTACAAGACTTCCAGACACACTCCTTTTGAACATGAGGAACGAACTCAACTATACAAATTTGTCAATCAGACTAAAAGAAACCAGTTGTATTTGTTTTCGTGGAACCATGACTGCTTTACTATCGTCACAAATTTGTTTGTTGTTAATTTATTTATTTTTTTAGTAGCTGGTCGCTTATAAGGGGCAAGTTGATGTTAGATACAACTGTTCCACTGGACATTTCCTCACACAACAGCTTGTAACATGGATGTTTCAGTAGACTGAATGTTTTCAGAGATTAAAGTCCTTAGTTTTATTCAGATAGATGTCTCGAAATAACAAGGAATTTTCTGCAGTGATCGATAGTTTTCATACCAAAATAGCGGAAGTTTCTGATTAATTCAGGATGTGTTATTTATTTTGTACACAGCACACAAATACAAGAGATGTGTGATGGGTTAACATATGTATAAGATATTCTGTTATGGAACTTGACAAAGGCAGTTTGCTCACCCCTCATCAACAATAGTTCATAGACCGAGTTTCACTCAGTTGGATGTTATGAAATAATGAGGAGGGAAGCAATGTGAATTGTAGCTTTATATTGTGTGTAAAAAGAACTATTTTTTTCCAATAGCGAAAAGATAGCGTGAATTCCGGTGTTCTGTTGTGATACTTAGGCATCTGAAATAAATGTAATACTCACTTCCTCAGGCACTAATTTTGAGTGTTCAGCAACTAGGAGAGCACGAAGTCTGTGGGGGAGAGGGGTGGTGCTGGAAGTGCCTGTGGCAGTGGGAGAGATTGGCACCGATATATTGAATATCGACCACCTTCAGCGACCTCAACAGCTATTGATCACAGCGACGTCCCTCTGGCGAGCGCAGCCACTAGAGCTGCCTCTTACTACCACGAGTCATAGTGGCAGGCCATAGCAAACTGTTGGCCTTCCTTCTTCCAGAGAGCTCTTTTTGCTCCATCCGTGATGAGTGGTAAAGTATTTTCCTATGATTCCACGGATCGGAATTTCTTAGAAATACGTTTGATTTCTGTAGATCTGAAACAGTATATCAATGTCGACCAAACACTGATCGTACACAAAGAAAGCCATCGGCTTTCAATGGTCTGCTTTGGTCAGTGAGAGCTTAGGACAAGCTGGGGAAGCAGAACCACTACCCACAGGAGGGTCCAGCTGCAGACTGGTAACAGGATATCATTGTCAACCCAATACGGACCAAAACAGAGCACCTGCGGTGGATGGACCTCTTCTGTATGTTCAGTGACAGTTTGGAACAGGCCTCGGTAACCTGTATCTACCTCTGTGAGGGGGAGGGGAAGGGACGAAGGGAGGTGGGATGGGAGGTATGAATTGTTCTAAGCTGCTTAGTGTTTATCCACACATCGAGGTAAAAACACATTCACTGTTCTGGTGAAAGTTTTTTTTTCGATATTTATGTGATGTTATGACAGTGTTTTGTCTTCCTGTTGAACCAAAGACAGGAGGCACCAGGAGCATAACATAGTCACTGCTATTGTGATTTTTTAAAATAGTTACTTGTTTGTTAGAGGATTACGTCTCTCTCCTCCCAAAACACACAGGTACCACTCACAAGAAAAACACGTCTACCCGTCTCAGAATGTTCATTCAATAGTGGTTATCATTTTGTTTTGGTCCTATCAGCATTATCTTCTTTGTGAAATCTTCTACTCACCATAGTGGATGGAACTTGCTAGCTGAATGTATGTTAATTATTGTTGGATGGTTCTGTTTACTTTGTAGGATACTCAACGAAAGATTCAATGTTCTCGCCCAATATTCATTGTAGCAAACGTAAGTTCATACCACAAGAGTGAGTTTACGCTTATTTAGATGGAGATTTCATGATTTATATCCGCTGTTGGCACTGCTGCCATCACAGTGCTCGTTTTAAAAGCGTGGGACTGTGCCCTTTACACGATGTAAGGCGAGGTCTGTCGGTATAATATTCATTGTAGTAAACATAAAAATCACACCTGGAGGGTTAGTTTATACTTATTTTGGAGATGTCATTGATTTAGTACTATACCCACAATTTACATTGTCAGAGTAATAGTTTTAAAACCGTAAGACTACACTCGTCAGACAATGAGAAATGATGTCCGTCAGCACAATATTCGGTGTAGCAATCATAAGAATCACACCTGCAGAATACACGATGGTAATATTTCATGCAGCAAATGAGTGTTCATGTTTATTCAGTCAATTTTTAAATAAATGACGTGACATTATGGCAGTTGAGCTGTCAAGAACGACAGACCTTAAGGCAGACATGCACTGTGTTACTTCATGGGGAGCAAGTGACCTGTGTAAATTACTCCACCATCTATTCCTGTGCCATTTGCACAGCAGACATCTCGTCCTTCCACGTTATACGAGAACACACACTCAAAGGTGTTATTCGGTATAATTGAGTGCCTGAAACCTCTGCCAGACAGCCTTCAGTCAGTTTAAATGTAGAAGAAGAAAAATGTGTGTGATAATGCGTTATAAGCACCTGCATTGGCGGAGGCTAGAGAGTGAAGCGGATCGGCGCCCAGAGTGATAATTAGTTTATAGATCTGAGAGTGTCCCATTCCCCACAGGACGCGTTATTTCAACGTGTTTCCGAGATAAGACTGATTTTACTTAGCTGAGGACCACTTTCAGGCAACTCCAGTACGTCCAGAACGTTTGAAAGCATGTCTCGGTTTACCATTAAGTTCTTCGTCCGTGACAAATAGTCAGGCATCTCGCAATTGTTCCAGTGGAGCCAGTATTTCCGAGAAATACGGTTAACGACTTAAAGGACGTCTTTTGTCCATCTGTGACTGATTTCTGCAGACCAGAAACATTATAAACACGGCCAACAGACAGAGCTCTTTGTGCACCATCAGCGTCATGTCAGAACAGGCCTGGAAAACTGGATCCATACCTATGGGGGAGGGGGGAGGAAGGAGAAGAGGTAGGGAATGTAGAAGGGAAGGCTGGTCCTAAGCTTCTTAGTCTGTATCCACACACCAAGTTGAACACACATGCAGCTGCTTCCACTATCTCGTGGCGAGATCTTTTGGGGTCAGTTGTAGCGGTAGTTGTATTATTACAGTAATATTTCTCAATTCCTAGAGCAGATGTTGCTTTCTGATCCATTGTTCACGGCCGGCCGAAGTGGCCGTGCGGTTAAAGGCGCTGCAGTTTGGAACCGCAAGACCGCTACGGTCGCAGGTTCGAATCCTGCCTCGGGCATGGATGTTTGTGATGTCCTTAGGTTAGTTAGGTTTAACTAGTTCTAAGTTCTAGGGGACTAATGACCTCAGCAGTTGAGTCCCATAGTGCTCAGAGCCATTTGAGCCATTGTTCACGAGCGGTGGTTTTTTCACAATAGCGATGTGTAATAAGAGCAATGATGGATTTTCTGTCAATTGGCCTTCCTACGCTTCAGTGGTAGTTCACTGTCCTGTCCCTTTTTACCATGTATCTGTGTACAAGTTGCTCAGCAGATCGGTAGCAGGCTACGTTTCGTACATTTCACTGATAGTTCGCTGTGCTATCCTTTATTACTATATATCTGTGCCCGTGTACCTCAGCAGTTATGTTATCTGTAGATCAGTACTGAGGCAACTCTTCCTACACTACAGTGAAAGTTCTCCGTTCTATCCATTCTTATTGTGTAAAGCTTCCTCAGCAATTGTATACATGCATATCGGACAGAGGCATTTCTTCTGGGAGCAGCTGTGGGACAGTTTCCCACCAGTTTCGAATGGTATTGTAAACCAGGGCACACAACAAGGTGAATAAAACACACACCCCACAAAAGTGGGGTGGGGGTGGTTGTAGGACACTTTCCAGCACCCTCTGCTGGCGGTTTTGTGGACTAGAGCAATCAGTCTTTCAACTTTGAAGAAAATACACACGTGCGATCGAAAAAAGCGGAGCCAGTTCCGGTGGAATGTGTGGTTGGGAGCTGGTGAAGTGTGAAAGCAGCTGTAGGACAATCCAGCAGCAGGATTACACCCTCAAAAATAAATAAGGTCAATATATAAAGACAGTACCTTATAATCTTCCTCTCGAGTAGCTCAGCAGAGATTGCGTCTTTCTACCACCATTTCACAGGTTGGGGAGGGGAGGGGGAGTTGGGGAGGAGGGGACAGGAAGTGAGGGAGGGGGTAGAAGGTCGGGTGGCATTGTCATCAATGCAATGTCGCCACATCTATCAGCCAGAGAGAGCCGCCATCTTCAATAAATTTGGCATCAATGCATATTGTTCTGAACGAACATTATGGACACATATGGCTACCCATATCTCATAACGTAAAATCTCTGCAAACTGTGCAGTAGCCATATAGGCATTGGGTATTAGACTTTGAATGTACTTCAGAAGAGCTGTTCCACTTGTCACCAACTGTATTCAACCTATGTCTCACACTGGCTCAATAAATTTCAGCATAGGCAGGTATATGTTGTAATACTGTCCTAAATTGCTGTGTATTTCTGGAGCTAACTATCAATGTGGTGAAAAGTGACACTTCCTATCTAATTATTTAATGATGCACTACCAATGTCAAGAGCAAGATGCGTCTTAGGAACATTAGAGGTATAGAAGCACATTTGGTAGAATCTCTTACGTAACAGACTATCTATTGCACTGCATTCGGAATGCATCTCATTCTACTCCAAAACTACGTTGCCGAATATTTTGTCCTCTATATTTTACTATTTTGCTGCAATTTGACTATGTTCTTTTCAATATTCTGTAGCAGGTCACATTTTCTGTATCACACTGTCAACACTTATTCCATTTCAACTAAGTGAAATAAATAAATAAATTAATTAATTAATAAAAAGAAAAAAAGGAGACAAAATAGAGAATATGATGTATGGTGTCCGATTTGTCAGTGTTTTAAATTCCTAACTCTACTGTCACTATTTAAGCCCTTGTGTTACTCATTACCGAGCCTCACGCTCCATATGAACATCACCCTATGTGATGTGTACCTGTCTTCAAAATGCATAGAAATGTGACACACTACGACTAAGGATTCCCCTGCCACTGTTACATACTATTAAAGATTTCGGTCTCCTGTTTCCGGTATGGAACATGGCCTCTCAGCGTGGTAGTTTTAACAGAAGGAAAACGTTTCATTAAAAATGTAATTACTGTGCTGGTGTAGATTAAGGAAAGCAATATTAGATACATCTTGCTGCTTGAGACTTCGTGAGATACTAAATGTTATTCAGTCCCTCTGGTGTGGTTCGAGTGACGTTGCTAAATTTCAAACATACGGCATTCTAGTGCTCACCTTTCTGGAACCTGTGTAGACAAATTGCAAGAACTGCTGCTAATTTAAGTGGTCGACTGCTAAAATGTATGTCTACTCACTGAATGGGATGTTTTGATTCATGTGTGGCCGTCTGTTGTGACTTCTTTGAGAGGCAAAATGTTGGCAATTCCTTTCCAGAAAAAAATCATCACAGATGACGAGACTTAGTGTTCTCAATATGAACCAATTAAAGAACGACAAAGTGAAGTTCAAATAAAGAGTGAACACTTTGACATTATAGCTGACATTAAGCCAGTGTGATGCACGAGCCGAACAACATCCTGAAGAAGGACTATCCTGATAGTTTCACTTGGCTGTATGAACGTTCTGTGCGTTTTACTCAAGCAAGTGAGAGGGAGAGGGGGGAGGGGGGGAGGAAGGGGAGATTGTAGAATGCCTGAAGCATAAAAACAATCGTCTTACCTTTTTCTGTTTTTTGTCAGACTCGAAACTTTTTGTGCTGACGGCATATGAGACGTGCGCTGCGTCTTTTCTCCATTGTCTTTTCCATGAAATTGCCGGCCGCGGTGGCCGAGCGGTTCTAGGCGCTTCAGTCTGGCACCACGCGGCTGCTACGGTCGCATGGATGTGTGTTATGTCCTTAGGTTAGTTATGTTTAAGTAGTTCTAAGTCTAGGGGACTGATGACTTCAGATGTCAAGTGCTTAGAGCCATTTGAACCATTTTTTTCCCATGAAATTAAAGATGGCGTTACGTTTGGTCATAGAATTGCCCCCAAAGGCAGGCTGCTGACATTATTGGCATCCTTCACTTCTAGTATCGGATGACCTTTTCCGAGAGAGAGAGAGAGAGAGAGAGAGAGAGAGAGAGAGAGAGAGAGAGAGAGAGAGGTGGGGGAGGGGGGATGAGGGAGATTATCGTGCTACAGTACCAGTGTTGCAAATACGAAAGAGACTGACAGTCTTACCCCATATCCTGGATGAATGACAATTGTCTCCACTGTAAAAATCACAGAATTCCTACACCACCCTCACAGAATGGTATCTCAAATGCCTGAATATAATTTATTTAACATCCTTTTACGTTCTGAAATCGCAGTACTTTTGCATCTGCAATTCTTACGCCTCTTCAAGAATAAATAAGCTGTATCACTGTTAATGTACAACTAATAGTTTCGTAAAAAGAAACCAGTGAGAGCCGCATAGTAATGAATGCAGCATTGATGCTGAAGAGTATCAGGGCAAACGGGAAGTACCGTGAGTGGACGGAACATGTTATTTACAAACAACACACGGCATACCGTCGACATTTGCACTGCTGTGCAGACAATTTCGGTTTACTATAGATAAAAATATAAATCAGGTTTGTGTTGATCATGACACTGGCACCAGTGTTGCAGGATGGCAGCTTTTGACTCCATAATGGCGTCTGCGGAATGCCATGGCGAGCGTGGTGTGAATAATGATGGCTCAATAGAACATTCGGTATAATTCGACGTTTTTCATACAAAGGGAGGACGGCTGTGGTACGTGATGACTATGGCTGGCAGCAGCAAATAAGTGTGCTGAGGCAGCGGTATACTGAGTTAATGTAACAGCGGCTGGCGGCGTCGGCGCCCTTGCTGATGCGAGAAAGGTGACTGCTACTCAGCACACTGAGCCACAGCTAGACTGGCGTATCCTGGTCGCGGGCCAAAACGGCCAGCAGGGCGTGCAGGGACCTCGAACCCAGGACTCTTGAGGACTGGCTGGAGTATCAGTAGACGCCACGCAACGAGAAGCTTCGGTTCTGCAGTACCAGTTCGGACCCAAAAACCGTCAGGGCTCGCAGACCAGCGGCCTCGCCTAGTTAACTGTGCTGCTCGATGAAGCTGTGAATATTTAGGATCTCATATGCCTGATCACTGAGATGGAAACTGCGCCGAACGAGTGCACGACGCCGATGGCTACCGTTTGAACTGGGGGCTTACATGCCGGTAGAGGGTGATTCAAAAAGATGGAACAGGTTTGAATCCTTTAGTACAGACAACATATGAAACACAGAAACACACTGCGCATGTCATGGATAGAGGAAGATTACGTTTGCGCATACACTATACCATGCAATCGACATGGAACCACGCTGCTCGAGAAGCATCGCAACGGTGGTCCATTTCGTTCCAAATACGAATCAACTGGTCACTGTCTATTGAATCTATAGCTTCAAGAATTTGATTTCTGAGCTCCTAAAGACTATCTGCCAAAAGTGTGACAAGGACTCGGTCTTTTGATTACGGCCACAGAAAGAAAATCACAAGGTGTGAGGTTTGGTGGCCTGGCAGGCCAGAAACAATGAACAAGAACTTGTCGTCCACGTCTCCGTCCAAATGCAATGTTGTGGGATTGTGCTTTTCAGATACTGCCGCACCTCAGGGCGGAAGAGAGGCGGGGCACCGTGTTACACAGAATCGAAGTCATTGGAACGTTCGTGAAGTTGAGGTAATAACCAATATTGCAGCATATCTAGCTATGGCATTTCTGTCATAGTTTCCTCCGCAAAAAAGAAAGGTCCAGACCACTTTCACTTTCGATGAGTCTCCTTCATGTTAGACGACTACGCTAGGATTTTGTGACCCATAAATTATTGCACTGTGGCGATTTACTTTACCCGGTTTGGTTAAACACCGATTCGTTCGAAAAAAAAAATGAGTCGTTCAGAAAAAATGTCCTCTGCCATGTCCTGGAGAAGTGAATTACACAATTCGTACCTTGTTTTACGGTAGCCGGGAAGCAGTTGCTGTAGTAACTGAAACTTGTTAGGTTCCAGATGTAGACGTCGTTTCGGGACACGTCACACAATTGTATGACGAAGCTGAAGTTCCTGGTCTGCTCGTCTCGTGGACTTTCGAGCGCTCCGTGTGAATGCACCTCGTACACATTCGACATTTTCAACAGACGCACGTGCCCTTCGCATATGCAACTAACTTCCAATAATTTTGTACGCCAGTCGTAAATCTGCTCGTACAGAGGTGGCTTCTTGCCGAATGGACGGCGGAATTCACGTTGCACTCGAACAGTGGAGTAACTGCGCGCAAATTCCATGATTTCTCTTGTGTGTAGTCGCCATTTTGCTACAAAAAACAAAAGCACAACTGTGTCAAAACTTTGAACCGTCCTCTATCCAGTGTTTTTCTCTTTTGTAGTTTGTCAGTAATAAACAAATTTCCTATTTCTTTTTCAATCAGCCGGTACTTCGTCTGTCTGGGTGTGTTGTGAAAGGAGTTCGGTTCCCATCACGTCGAATACTGTAAAACGTTGCTTTGTACTACAGTTTGTATCTATCCATCTCATCGCTACAGCAGACAACTGTGTAGCTGAATGCTGCGTTAACACCCTTCGTGCGCCCAACTACAATATTACACAGGCGGCTGATCCGCGTACCACTTGGCGAGCTGCTATAACCTACCCGAATCTGTTGTAATAACCGGTGAGAAAACAAACGACGTGCACGTAGTCTGTAGAAGCCACCACTGGCCCCTTACTCCAAAATGCATAGAAAATAGCTCTGGAAAGACTCTCAGATTTTAGCTGGTCGTACACGAGAGAATTTTCGCGACGCGCCAGAACCGCAGGCCAGTTTTACGGGTCTCTCTGACTATCTGGCTCGCCAATCTGTGGTCCGTCGTTTCCCACGAACGTTCACTCCCTGCCCGTGGCATCTACCTCTCCTATATGCCAACAGGCCGGATCCATTCGTTTGTGGGGGCAAATCAGTGGACTTTTGTGATTTATGAGCGGACCCAGGACTGCCGTGCGTGCATGGCAGGCCAGAGACCAAGAGCGGCGGATTCCAGCAGTTGCCATTGCCTCACCGCAAGTACGTTGTACGGCGAGACGTCTAATACGCATTTTCTTTATTGTACCATATTTTTACACTTTGAAAGTAGTTACATCTTAGAGAGAAAACATGGACGATCCTAGGAAGAAAACTTTGGCAGTCACTGACTGTTCGATGTTTCGTAAAGTACAGTAATCCATAATACCTGTTAAATAACAGACAACACAGTTATATACAGCTCATCCCCCCCCTCCCCCCTCTTCGTCTGTTTTACGGTTCCTTCAAGAAACCTACAACTTTATGAGATTATTTGATAAATTATTGGTGGTATTTTAAATGCCTCTCTACATTTACAAGGAAATGCTAATTTTTCTGAACAAACCGTTTCGACCTTTTGAAATAGAGCATCAGCAGTGTTCTGCAATGAAACATATTTACAGCCTGACCTGCTACCAGCAACTAAAAACAGATTGTTGCAAAAGGTGTTGATGTTGCTTACAATAAATTATGTCCTACTTTCGCTCACATCAAGAAAAGCTTCCTGCTCGCATATTTCTGAGGTGTTTCCTCGTCTGGAAATGTTGTTAGTTTTTATAAGACTTTGCTCCACTGTCTACAAACGTTTGAACCATCTCATTGTATGTCTCAATTTTTACTTTCTTGTTTGTATAATGTTCACGTCAGTTTTCCAAAACGAGATATTTCACAGTACAGTTCTATAAGTTTTTCAATGTGGTCATTGGTCCACCTCGTGTACTAGACTAACAACGATTAAAACTTCCTGTAACAGGAAAAACATTCATTCACCTGGTCGAATATGACCTATATTCCTCTTGTTGCCATGTTAAAATTTACCTCTTTTGTCAGAACAGAGTGGAATTCATACACTGTCACCTTTATAAAATCCTAATGAAGTTGCAAATGCGACACAATCCTGAAACAGTCGTTTATTAAACGACGAACTGGGGGCAAACTAGGTCAAAAGCTTATGAAAGAACACATTCGCGGTATAAATGTGAATGTGTAATTTCTTCAGATATGTTGTTGCAAAGTCACCTTAATTCTCATTTCATCATATACCGATGACTCTTAAAAAAATTACCTCATTCTGTTACAGAAGTCTGCAATTACTCGCAATCGCGGTAGACGAGAAAGCTCCAATTGTTTATCATAGGCGAAATACTCTTTTTCTTTGCGTGCAATCATTTACCAAAATCTCATTCCGATATCTCACACTGTTTTTTGATGTAGGAAGTGTGTTATGAGTATTTAATTCTAGCTTTATTGCTGGTGCGCGCCATCGCAAAAGAGTGTGATACATAACATCAATTTTCTCGAGATCGGTGGTACATAGAGGGCTCCTCTCAAGTCTAAAGAAAAATTCACTTTATTAGCTAAATTTCATATCCACAATATAATGTCTAATATAAACCAAACACAAGTTCATAGCGATCCGTACAACCATTAGCGAAATGACAGGGAATTTATCATGAAGCTGTACCTGACGTAAAAATCAATTTTTCTTACTCAACAGTTTCTTTGATGTCGTGTGAGAAAAGCTGTGGGGTAGTTGTCGTGAGCGCGCCGTTCCGCTGGAGTAGCGCGTCGCCGAAAACTCACTAATATGGTAGAACGCAGTGTGTCGCAGAAACCCTCCCGTGTGTGTATATGCTGAGAGGCCGGATGGTCGTTACCGAGAGCTGCGGTTGAAGGTCGTATTGCACTAAAGCACGGGCGGGGATCGCAGCGATTCAAGACACCGCCCGAAATATCCACGGCCCGTCACGGAAATCTGTTCGTGTATGGTCATTTATAATTTGTTAGCGCAGTCCGGATTCGCCCTGTATTTAGTATCGTAACTGACTTTTTACGGAGAGAAGCAGCAGACTGCGCTGCAAAGTGTCACGTGTGTGTGCGTGTGTGTGCAGGAGGAGGAGGGCTGCAGCGGCGCGGGCCGCGGCCGGTTGGACGGCGGGGGCGGCGGGGGCGGCGTGTGCGAGACGCTGGCGTGCCGGCACGCCGCCTCCAGCCTGCTCGCCGCGGTCGACTGGCGCGCCGACCCCTGCGCCGACTTCTACGGCTTCGCCTGCGGCGCCGCCTCCAACAGCGCCCCGCCGCCGCTCAGCTTCGCCGCCATCCAGCGCCGAGTCGACGCCCAGATCCAACGTGAGTGGCCGCATGCTCTCACTTAACACCTGAGGTGCTGCTCTCGTAAGCAGCTGCCATTGCCTGTCGACTGGCTAAAATATCAGGTTGCTCGGTTGGTTGGGGAAGGAGACCAGACAGCGAGGTCATCGGTCTAAAATATCAGTTTATGAAGTTTATAATTCGTGTGTACAAACATGTAGTAGGGAATTCGAAACATTTTCAGGTTTATTAGACTTTCTACTTTAAATATGTATGTGAAGCTTGTTTCCAGCAGGTACTAAGCCCAAAAACTCTAAGAAATGATTTATAGTTGGCAGGACCTACCTAATAGCTTGGTGTCTCTTAACAAGTAAATATTTTCTTGCAATAACTATCGAATCTCTTATACAGAGGTCGTCTGACCCAGCATTTTACGCCAAACACAGCAAATCCCTTTGAAGTTTAACGTATCAACTCTCTTGCACTGATCTGACTGCGTATTGTGACGTCAAATTGCAGTGTAACAGTGAACATTGGACACCGAACCAGGTGGCGCAGTAGTTAGCGCACTGGACCAACACCGACTCTATAGAAGGCGCTGGCACTACGTCACCAGTCGTTAGTGACGTCACAACGCCTAGGAATTTCACATGGCGTATGATCGTAGTGTCGGTTTTGCAGTACCGTTCCTTTTGTGTTACTTATTGTGTTTTTTAGACTACGGCATTTATAGTGAGAGTTGTCCAAATGGACCTAAGGTCCAAGTGTTTTCGTTTCCTAACGACGAAGACCTTCGTCGCAAGTGGATTGCCGCCATTCACAGGGATGCATTTTCACCAACCAAATATTCCAAAGTAAGTAAATCCGATAGTGTTCCATGTTTTCAGTTTTTATAGTTCTTTATTCTTTATTTATACCTTTTGAAGACCTGTACGATATTGTACCCAGGCACCACTACTGGTTTTGTGTCGTCAGTCTTACGTAGTAAATGAAGTTCAGCAACTAGTATTCACAATTGAATAGACGAAATCGCGTTTTCTACATTATTTATTATTTACTCGAAGGAACGATTTATTTGACCTGCATGTAGGCAAAGACTGCTTTTCAGAGTAAAGATCATACAGTTACCTGTGTTGTGACAAGTCATGTTTTAGCAAAGATTTCCACTGAAAATAATAGTACGATGTGTAAATTCGAAGTTATGAGCGCTAATACAATTGAATTAGTGTTCAACTTCAGTCATTATTTTCGAAATTATTTGCAGGTATATGAACTACAATTTCCAAAAGAGAGTTCAGTAATACAGAACTATGATCTTCATTTGTAGCTTTGCGATACTAAGAAAATCTTTCATCTAAATAAAACTGCAGAATCCAAAACAATACCAAACATTTTGTCCAAAAATAAGAGATTTATAGTGATAAGCACGCCCAGGCGTTTCTGCCTGCAACAGAGCTGGCGTTCGCCGTGCCTAGCTGACGTGACGTCACCAACAAGCGCCGAGGCCTTCCTTTGAGTCGATGTTGACTGGACTCGCATATGAGAGGACGACGGTTTAAACCAGCGTCCGGTCATTCTGATTTAGATTTTTCGTGAGTTCGGGTGGTTCCTTTGAAAGGGCACGGCCGAATTCCTTCCCCGTCCTTCCCTAATCTGATGGGACCGATGACCTCGGTATTTGGTCTCCTCCCCCCAACCAACCAACAAGTGAAGTTTGAACTAATGCAGAATCAGTCTTTTCCAAAGTCGCAAATTAATAGGTTGTATTATTTAGGCCAATTATGGTATCATGTGTTGGGAATAATTATTCATGAGCAAAATTGGTTCACCAAACAATAAACATTTTTGTAGGTGGCTTGAGAGTGAAGATGGTAGGGATCCAAAGAAAGTTATTTCACGTCTGTGGCATGTTGGTTTTTCAAGTCAGTCTTAAAACCATACTGCGATTGTTTTGTGACAGTTGTGCATCTGAAAACAAATATAATTGTATTTTATTTCCCTTGTGTGTGCTTGCTTCACAATATGGATTTCAGATTGAATGAGTCTTTCCTGTACCTGCCTGAAATTTGTCTTCTGGTACAGTAGAAAAAATTCCGAAAACTTGAAACTGTAACACTCCCAGAGGAATATAACAGTGTATTTGAGACATAGGGAATACTTCGCTCCCTGAATTGAGTTTTTATCTGGGCCAGCTTGCAAGAACTCAGTCAAATATGTTCCAAAGTCAAAAACCTTCAAAATTAGTCTAAACCTCTCAGTATTCATCATACATCATCACTGGTTGGTCTCCATCCTGCAAATGCAATGATACCTGTGCGCAAACACAAAATGACCAGAAGTGTGGTAATGTAAGATCGTATTTTGCCTCAAGTAAAAGTTTTATCAAATAGTCGTCGTGTACAGCAGACAAAGAAATATGATTGCTATTCCCACTTTCTAAAATGGGCTTCGAATTGAACCAAACACCTTTCTGTAAAACTGCGGTACAGGATAATGATGTGCGAGTAGCTAATGAGAATGGAGACTAAAACATAGACGTTCTTTATGATGAACGATGTTTTAAACCAAATCTCAGTAATACTAGAAAAAATTAGTTTCTATATGTGTAATAGTATCTCTTAAAAACCCAAAAAATAATTATGTATGAATTGAATTAAATCCCGTTCTAGAACGTCCAGAAGAGAATTAATACATGCCAAGTTATGCTCTACGTTAGACAAAGACAAGTTATTTTCTAAATTTTTGATTGCTAAACATGTCCTCTGAAGTCATTTGCAATAAATGTAACAAAATATATCTGTATTGAAGGTTATTTGTTCATGAACTATAATTTATATACTTTAAAAATAATTTTTATGACAAAATGTACCAAATCGAAAATTAAATTCCTAAAAACTGTACGATAATAATGAGGAATACCTCAAATTTTTCTAAACGGTGTATGAGTGAGGCCCACACAAACTAAATATCAACTATTGTTTGCATAGGAGAACTATTGGGGTTACAGGGAATTTTTCTGCTCTACCCAAATCTTTGCCCTTTTGGATACGGTACCTTTTGGAAACAAGCTTCGTATTTGAGGTCTGACCAAAAAGTAACGGGAATTGTTGTTTCTCTTAAAGAATCTTATTTATTCATTAACAACAACTTTGTCCCCCTCAAAGTAAACTTCCTCAGATATGACACACCTGTGACAGTGCTTTTTCCAATCTTGGAAGCTCTTCTGGAACTCGTTATGGTGGTCAGCTCCTTCAGCGATCCTGCTTTTATCTCGTCAATGGTAGCGGAACGGCGTCCTTTCCTTTCTCTTCAGCCCCCGTAGTAGAAAGAAGTCGTAGGGGGCCATGTCAGGTAAAAAAGGTGGCTGAGGTAACATAACGGTTTTGTTTTTTTGCCAAAAACCAGGAACAAGCATTGTGGTCTGAGCGGGAGCATTGTCGTGATGCACTTCTCACGAGTGGTTTTGCCACAATTCTGTTTGTTTTCTTGAGACTGCTTCACGCAAACTGCGCATAACCTCCAGCTCGTATTCCTTACTATCCGTACGATCAGGCGGCAGGAACACATTATGCACCATCCAACTGTAATCGAAAAAAAAAACAGTGATAAGAATCGTAACATATGATCGAACTTGTCGAATTTTCTTCGATTTTGGCTCTTCAGGCAGTTTCCATTGAGACATTTGGGTCTAGGATGCAACGTAATACCCAGATACTCTTGTTTCTTCATGTGTTATAATCTTCTTTAGAAATTCTGGATCGTTGTTGTCTTCATTCAGCAATTTCTGAGAAATCTCTGCACAACGTCATTTTTGGTCGACATTAAACAGTTTCGGAAAAAGCTTTGCTTCTACACGTTTCATGCCCAAAACATCCGAAAAAATTTCTTGGCATGAGCCAAAAGATATGCCGACATTACCAGCAACCTATCTGATGGTGAATCGGCGAGTTTCCAGAACAATGTTCTTTACTTCTTCCACATTGTCATCAGTAACTAAAGTCTTAGGGCGTCCAGTGGCGTCGTCTTCTTCAGAGTCTTCTCGACCCTCTTTGAAACGTTTACACCACTCGTGAACTGTTTTCTTATTCATAGTGGGTTTGCCATAAGCCACAGCCAACATTTCGAATGCAGTGCTCCGCTTTATTCCATATTTTAAGCAAAATTTATTGCAAATTCTTTGCTCTATCATCTTCGAAAGTAAAAGTTCACCAAGCACTCCAAAACAAGTACAACCTTTTCGAATGTCAACAATATACTAAAAATTCAAGCTTCCGATTGAACTGGGGGCATACATACCGGTACAGAGTGATTCAAAAATAAAGAACGAATTTTATTTGTTTATTATAGACAAACTTGAAAGATAGAAACACATTATGTGTGTCACTGCATAGAAGAAGCTTCAAAGTTTTATGTTCGCAAAGACACAGTACCGTAAATTCGACATGAGCACCATTTGTTGCTCGAGAAGCATCGAAACGGTAGTCCTTTTCATTCCACATATAAATGAACAGGTCGCTGTTTATCGAATCAACAGCTTCAACAGTTGGATATTTCTCAGCTCTCTAAGAATAACTGCCATAGGCTGGACAAAGACTCTGTCGCTTATGTATCCCCACATAAAAAATCCCCTGGTAACAACTCGTATTTTGGTGTTCCTAGTGTGAAAGTTTGAGTATGCAGATAAAACTTCAGTTTAAACATTAACCATCACAGAAAACATGAGAAGGAACTCTTGTATTCAGATATGTAAGCAAACACGTGGTCATTCTGTTTATGTCTCTTTTACAAGCAATTTACATCTGAAGAAACGTACAAAACACAAGATGAAAGCATAATTTAGTATTGACATTAGAGTGCAGTGTGATGCAAATTGTAGCATGGAGAGCTACACAGCCCAACACGGCATTCAGTGGACTCTTATACTCACATTCATTTCCTGATGTACCTGAAGGAGAATTCTTCATGACAACACAATCCGTGAAAATTGATAAAAGAATGCAGGAACTCATCTTCAAAGAAAGTATAGAAGTACTACAATTTCCAGATGACGTGTAATATGAATCGTCAACAAACACTCGTCATCATCATCTGTAGACTCGTCAAGGTCTTTATAAATCATTTTCTCTAAACGTTTCTCCACCTTACTACATATTTTGAGAAAAATAAATCAACAGAAAAACACACAAAGCCCACGAAACAGAGAACGGATTCCCTTATGGAGGACATAGTGATAGACATCCCTGGAGTTGTGAAGCAGCTGAATGCGTTGAAAATAAATAAATCGCCAGGTCCTGATGGGATTCCAATTCGGTTTTACAGAGAGTACTCTACTGCATTGGCTCCTTACTTAGCTTGCATTTATCGCGAATCTCTTGCCCAACGTAAAGTCCCGAGCGACTGGAAAAAAGCGCAGGTGACGCCTGTATATAAGAAGGGTAGAAGGACGGATCCTCAAAATTACAGACCAATATCCTTAACATCGGTTTGTTGCAGGATTCTCGAACATATTCTCATTTCGAATATAATGAATTTCCTTGAGACAGAGAAGTTGCAGCAGTCCATGCATCAGCACGGCTTTAGAAAGCATCGTTCCTGCGAAACGCAACTCGCCCTTTTTTCACATGATATCTTGCGAACCATGGATGAAGGGTATCAGACGGATGCCATATTCCTTGACTTCCGGAAAGCGTTTGACTCGGTGCCCCACTGCAGACTCCTAACTAAGGTACGGTCATATGGGAGTGGTTCCCATGTATGTAAGTGGCTCGAAGACTTCTTAAGTAATAGAACCCAGTACGTTGTCCTCGATGGTGAGTGTTCATCGGAGGTGAGGGTGTCATCTTGAGTGCCCCAGGGAAGTGTGGTAGGTCCGCTGTTGTTTTCTTTCTACATAAATGATCTTTTGGATGGGGTGGATAGCAATGTGCGGCTGTTTGCTGATGATGCTGTGGTGTACGGGTAGGTGTTGTCGTTGAGTGACTGTAGGAGGATACAAGATGACTTGGACAGGATTTGTGATTGGTGTAAAGAATGGTAGCTAACTCTAAATATAGATAAATGTAAATTAATGCAGATGAATAGGAAAAAGAATCCTGTAATGTTTGAATACTCCATTAGTAGTGTAGCGCTTGACACAGTCACGTCGATTAAATATTTGGGCGTAACATTGCAGAGCGATATGAAGTGGGACAAGCATGTAATGGCAATTGTGTGGAAGGCGAATAGTCGTCTTCGGTTCATTGGTAGAGTTTTGGGAAGATGTGGTTCATCTGTAAAGGAGACTGCTAATAAAACACTAATACGACCTATTCTTGAGTACAGATCGTGCGTTTGGGATCCCTATCAGGTCGGATTGAGGGAGGACATAGAAGCAATTCAGAGGCGGGCTGCTAGATTAGTTACTGATAGATTTGATCATCACGCGAGTGTTACGGAAATGCTTCAGGAACTCGGGTGGGAGTCTCTAGAGGAAAGGAGGCGTTCTTTTCGTGATTCGCTACTGAGGAAATTTAGAGAACCAGCACTTGTGTCTGACTGCAGTACAATTTTACTGCCGCCAACTTACATTTCGCGGAAAGACCACAAAGATAAGATAAGAGAGTTTAGGGCTCGTACAGAGGCATATAGGCAGTCATTTTTCCCTCGTTCTGTTTGGGAGTGGAACAGGGAGAGAAGATGCTAGTTGTGGTACGAGGTACCCTCCGCCACGCACCGTATGGTGGATTGCGGAGTATGTATGTAGATGTAGAACCCTAACGTCACCTAATGCTTGCGAAGAATGAGGCAGTAACAAAAGTTTCAAGAACGATGAATTGCTCTAGTGACACCGCTACTGTCATCTACAAAGCCTGCACAAATCACAGATGATTTTCGGAACGGTAAAAATTCTTTGTTAACTGCGGAAAATCGTCATAACTGGCGTGACGTAATATTACGTCCGCTGCACATTCTCATTTCCCGTAAGGGGCGTGATATTACGTCAGCTACACGCTAAGTGTTAAGAATTTTCTATTTCAGCTCGAACTGAGGTCGGGGTTGGTTAATGTGGACGCGTTACTGCACGGATAACCAAAATCACTGATAGTCAAAGAACTGGTGTTTTTATCGGAAACTGCTGTTTAACGTATTTCAAAATACGCTACACGTCACATTTCAAGGAAGACTTATTATTAACGCGGTCCTCGTCGGAAATTGCAAACTAGTTTGCAACTGGAGAAAGGAGAGAGGAAAATACTGAGGAAATACTGGGCGCTAGAAGATGAGATGAGAAATGTGTGCGAAATCCTAGAGAGAGGCGTACCAAAGGAGGAGGAAAATATCAAAAGAAATCTGACTGAAAGAGGAATTATCATGGGTCAAGCACTCAGTATGAAAATGGATAGTAAGACAAAAAAGTATAGGAAACAACGGAGAGGTTAAGAGGAAAGGTGGGAATCAAGTCGGTTTTCGAAATAGGGAGCGATTGATTGTAACTGAGTATCAAGGTCGAAGGGAAGGAGAATGTAAAGGAGACCAATATATCAGAGTCCGTCTACAACAGACCAGACAAGAGAAGGAGACGGCGAAGAGCTCGGAAAAAGAGCATGAGAGACCAAGAGAAACGATGAGGTCCTGAGAAGAGAGGAATAAACCAGTCTGTGAAGCTGCTGTCCGTAGTCTTACAGAGGCTGCAACTGAAGAAGAAGACAGTTTATTTCGTATCACTTATTTCAGTTCACTTTTGTGACGTAATCACCTTTTTTTGTTTCTGTTTTTCATTCACTTTTTTCCTCGTGAACGTTCTCATTTTCCGGAGAGTCAAAACAGTGCTATAGCCAAAGAATTCTGTCCTACGTCGATAACAAATCAACGCCTCATTGTGTCGCTGTGCGGGATAAAAGATTTCTCGATCGCCTCGTGTTCCCTCTTTTCTTCTCCTTAGCTACAGAAGTACCGTCTCATAGGGGTCCCTGTCGTCATCTGCGTCTTTGTGGGTAGAAATCTGTTACGAAAGATCGGCCAGACAAATAGCGGTATCACAATCTGCACAGCTGTAACTACAGTGGAAAGTGTTGCAATTTTCTTCCACAGACGAGCTGCTGTTGTTGTTTTAACACAAGCAAAGAATTTTGAAAGGTACCGTACCATGTTATTTTACAGTCAGTTTAAATTGATTTAGAAATTGTCGACATTTACTCCCTAGAGAGTAACATAGACATATAGACAGGATAAAATAGGTTGTAAATAAAAATATTCCTTCTGTTTATAACATAAACGCGTGGGATAGCATGCGTTACCAATTTGCCGCGAAGCACATTGCATGAAAACTGGACTCATACCTGAGATTCCATTAGTGATGGACAAGTTGTGTCAAGTGTTTTGGATAACGCTTGGGCTAGGGACCATTTGTATAGCGTACGGAAGAATTATCTTACTGTAATTATAGTAAAGTACACACATTTTTAAAGACGTTGAGGAAGGTAGAATGAGGCAGCTGGCACTCCACCTTCCAGCCAGAGTCTTTTAAACAGTAGCATATTAGCCTTTTTTGTGCTACGATAGGAGCATCTTTCCGCTCGTAACATAATACCTCAGGCATTGTTACTTTTTTGTTTTCAGCACTCGCTAAACTATGCGCGGATAATACGGCAGTATCTTAATCGGGAGTTTTCTGTATTAGTAAAATTTGTGGCAACCATATACTAACGGAAATGGAAAGGCAACATAAACAAGTGATACGAGGTGGTTGCGCCTGCCGATGGAAGAAGATGCGCAGGAAAAAAACGATTAAGTGGATTTATCGGCGCCAGCAGTATATGGACAGAGTGCAGCATAAATTACAGTCTGCTTACGTTTTTAAGATTATTACATATTTTATGTGAAGATAAGAATCTGCTCTCCAAGCGCGTCATCTGACTTGTGAGCCTATCACGAAATTTGTGTGGGTGACCCAAACTTTAATATTTTACTACGTGCTCTCTTTCGCTATACACTATTATTGAATGCGTTAATATTTTTCATGATGTATACATTAATCACACGTTATACGTAGAATAGTATGGATATTGCCCTGTTAAAATATTCAGTTGTGTAGCCTGTGCCCAAATATAATTCAGTATCAAAAGCTATTTAAGGGGGTTTATAGTTTGTTAATACCTAACCTTGATGTAACACAAGTTTATAAGCTCACTAAACAAAACATTAGACACTCCTGTAAAAGAACACACTGATCGCTATGCAACCCTTTAGTTGGTGTAGAACTGGTACCAGGCAATAATGTGGAACTCCACTTATGATTTATGTTATGAAGTGGTGCCATTTGGTGGCGTGGAATTGGCACAGTAGGATGGGTCGACGCGGAGAGTCGACGTGGAGACATGATAAAATGACTACACCGCGTATGAAGTCGTCTAATTTGTTGTTGCATCAACGCGGATTGAGCAACATGTTTACAAGGAATGATGCACACTTTGCAGCCACGTAACACGGTGTAAGAACAGTGATCGTGAAAATATTCTAAACGACAGGAACCGGAAATGACTGCAAAAGATCTTTGCTGTCCGTTACCTTGCCAAAAGCTCACAGCGTAATGTAAATCTACGCATGTTCAACGGGCCAGACAACTCAGAAACTGAACTGTAGGATGACTGGAGGCATGTGGGATGGCTCAAGGAGTCACGATTTTACTCCTTTTGAAATGATCAAGGCAGTCGATTTCTCCGGTGGTTTTATGAGGCGTTTAGCCCGCAGTGTGTGGATGGTGCAGTTCAGCCTATAGGTGATTCTGTGGATGTATTTATTACCACAAAATGGTTCAAATGGCTCTAACCACTATGGGACTTAACATCTGAGGTCATCAGTCCCCTGGAACTTAGAACTACTTAAACCTAAGTAACCTAGGGACATCACACACATCCGTATCCGAGGCAGGATTCGAACCTGCGACTGTAGCAGCCGCGTGCTTTGGGACTGAAGCGCCTAGAACCGCTCGACCACAGCGGCCGGCATTACCACAAGGTCCCATTTTTATTCAGGTTACAGCGAATATGAACCAGGATGTTTATTTCAACATTCTTCAGAGCGCCTATTTTCTGTCAAGTCGTCGATGCAACATTAACCCCTAATCGTCCTTTTTTATACAGTGTGGTCCATTGATCGTGACCGGGCCAAATATCTGACGAAACAAGCGTCAAACGAAAAAACTACAAAGAACCAAACTTGTCTAGCTTGAAGGGGGAAACCAGATGGCGCTATGGTTGGCCCACTAGATGGCGCTGCCATAGGTGAAACAGATATAAATTGCGTTTTTTTTAATAGGAACACCTATCTTTTATTACATATTCGTGTAGTACGTAAAGAAATATGAATGTTTTAGTTGGACCACTTTTTTCGCTTTGTGATAGATGGCACTGTAATAGTCACAAACATATGGTCCACAATTTTAGACGAACACTTGGTAACAGGTAGGTTTTTTAAATTAAAATACAGAACGTAGGTACGTTTGAACATTTTATTTCGGTTATTCCAATGTGATACATGTACCTTTGTGAACTTATCATTTCTGAGAAAGCATGCTGTTACAGCATGATTACCTGTAAATACCACATCAATGCAATAAATGCTCAAAATGATGTCCGTCAACCTCAATGCATTTGGCATTACGTGTAACAACATTCCTCCCAACAGAAAGTAGTTCGCCTTCCGTAATGTTCGCACATGCATTGACAATGCACTGACGTATGTTGTCAGGCGTAGTCGGTGGATCACGATAGCAAATATCCTTCAACTTCCCCCACAGAAAGAAATCCGGGGACGTCAGATCCGGTGAACGTGCGGGCCGTGGTATGGTGTTTCGACGACCAATCCACCTGTCATGAAATATGCTATTCAATACCGCTTCAGCCGCATGCCAGCTATGTGCCGGACATCCATCATATTGGAAGTACACCGCCATTCTGTCATGCAGTGAAGCATCTTGTAGTAACATCGGTAGAACATTACGTAGGAAATCAGTATACATTGCACCATTTAGACTGACATCGATGAAATGTGGGCCAATTATCCTTCATCCCATTACGCCGCAAAGGTCGCTGATGTTCCACTTGTCGCAGCCATCGTGGATTTTCCGTTGCCCATTAGTGTATATTATGCCGGTTTACGTTACCGCTGTTGGCGAATGACGTTTCGTCGCTAAACAGAACGCGTGCAAAAAATCTGTCATCGTCCCGTTAGTTCTCTTGTGCCCAGTGGCAGAATTGTACACGACGTTCAAAGTCGTCGCCATGCAATTTCTGGTGCATAGAAATATGGCCAGCCAGTGTGGCCGAGCGGTTCTAGGCGCTTCAGTCCAGAATCGCGTGACTGCTACGGTCGAAGGTTCGAATCGCGCCTCGGGCAAGGCTGTGTGTGATGTCCTTAGGTTAGTTAGCTTTAAGTAGTTTTAAGTTCTAGGGGACTGAAGACCTCAGATGTTAAGTCCCATAGTGCTCAGAGCCATTTGAAGCATATCTGTCTGCAGTAGCATTCGCATGAGGTGTCGATCTTGTCGGGAGAGGGGAAGGGGGAAGGGGGAAGGGAGGGTGGGGGGTGGTCTGGGCAGTGTGACCTAACCCATGTCATCGTGTTCTACGGCCTTCCTTGAACCAGTCTGAACAGACCTGTTGCACTGCCGAAAGACTTCGTCCCACATCAGCAGCAGTTTCCCGGATGGATGCATCGCCTTCTTGCCTCCCAATAACGTGACCTCTTTCAGATTCACTAATTTGACGGTATGGTTCGCCCATAGGTCTGCGAGGCATCGTGCACGTCAGCTCAAGTCACGCTGATCCATTACCTTCGGGTTATAGCGGCAACCAGAGCCGCAGGCACATTTGACCGGTAGGTGGTGTTTAGCCGCGATATCTATGGAGATCTTGATCCTGTACATGTCCTGTGAATACGAATGTCCTGTCTCTAGCCGATCAAGGTGTTCTGTTTTTTCTCAACACTAGTGTATATTTTAGTAACAATGAAACAGTTCCTTCTTTATCCCCCACTGCCGTCACAACAAAGTGAAGTGTCATTTGAGTGGGGAAAACACAAATTCTCCTTGCACTGAGCACACCTGACGGAAGAATATAAATGCTCTTAGGCACCCCACAGTAATTATTAGTTTTATTTAGACAGAAGTGCGATGGAGTAAGAAATTGTTCTGGGCGTTGCTCTGCTTATAGTACTACATAACGAACATGTTTAAAGCAATTCGTAAAATTTGCCAATGGAAACTGATGATCCACAAACGACTGAAAGTTAAGAATATTGTTCTCCTAATAAACTTCAGATAACCTGGAGCTATCGGAAATTATATTGCCAGACAATTTCTTTAAAAATGCCTTCCACAGACGACAATATCGAGGGACATGTTGGTTGTTCTGGAGGGAATCTCAATTACATCAACTTGTTCATCCTCCTGAAAGACAGCGCTACCGTTATGTCCAGGCCAAGACTCCAACAAAAGCTATGAACTAATTTCTGCACCTGCTTATACAATGTTTATAATGAAATGTTAAAAATTATTCTTTCCATTTTTCCAAATTTGATACATTGATGATAATAAGATTTTTTCCACTATCAGTCAGTTTTTTATTTTTTACTCTAAAATTCCTTGAGGTCCCTGAAGACAATGTAAATCTACAGAAACTGTAATCCAATCAGACTGATCACTGTCACTGTTCTGTATGACTGTGTCACAGCATTAACCGATTGCATAACAGACCTTGTCTTTTCTCGCCTGGAAATGATAAAGTGCGGTTTTCTCGCATTTTTTTCACGAAATATGACTGATCAGCGTTAGTCTCACTAGATGTGGGGATAACAGCAAACTTCGTGTTCACACCAGCTATGAAATAATGGCGTCTCCTCTACACTTTTACTTGAAGTAAAGTTCGTTGTTTCGCGAGTTCCTACGCTGTATGATATCTTGACTCTGCTTAACCAGGTCGAAGTCACCAATGTTCATCTCAGTTGCCATTCGGAGGGACCAGTCTCGTACATCTCCATCGGTAACAACGCACTGCCTCTCATGAACAACTCTACACGGTTCACATCTGAAGAAAACTCCTCTAAAGAACTGTAGTTCAAAAAATGGTTCAAATGGCTCTGAGCACTATGGGACTCAACTGCTGAGGTCATTAGTCCCCTAGAACTTAGAACTAGTTAAACCTAACTAACCTAAGGACATAACAAACATCCATGCCCGAGGCAGGATTCGAACCTGCGACCGTAGCGGTCTTGCGGTTCCAGACTGCAACGCCTTTAACCGCACGGCCACTTCGGTCGGCGAACTGTAGTTCATGTTATCTATTCAGGTTTAGGAGTTTATGTTGGTTATCTGTAAATCTTTTCATTATTGCACATATTTATTACTTTGTGTACGTCTTTCTTCTATTTATACAGTTCACAGCCAGATATTACGAAGGAAAACCGGGTTTGAACATTGCTTGACATTAAGCGTTAACCACAATGAATATTAATTCAGTTTTCTCTCCATTGTTAACACTTATCCTACCGCAAAAGCGACTGATAATTATTATGGATATTAAATGAGGTGCAAATTTGACTGGACAGTACCTGCAGACAATTGTTTCAGAAATATTATCGACGAAAACTGCTCAGAGCGATTTCAACCATTTGAACCATATAGAAATATGGTACGGGTGCAATCGATGTTGCTGTAGCATTCTCAACACCGACGTTTTTGAGATTCCCCATTCTCGCGCAATTTGTCTGCTACTGATGTGCGGATTAGCCGCGACAGCGGCTAAAACACCTACTTGGGCATCATCATTTGTTGCAGGTTGTGGTTGACGTTTCACATGTGGCTGAACACTTCCTGTTTCCTTAAATAACGTAACTATCCGGCGAACGGTCCCGACACTTGGATGATGTCGTCCAGGATACCGAACAGCATACATAGCACACGCCCGTTTTGCATTTTGATCACAATAGCCATACATCAACACGATATCGACATTTTCCGCAATTGGTAAATGGTCCATTTTAACACGGGTAATGTATCACGAAGCAAATTCCGTCCGCACTGGCGGAATGTTACGTGATACCACGTACTTATACGTTTGTGACTATTACAGCGGCATCTGTCACAAAGCGAGAAATGTGGTCCAACTAAAACATTCATATTTGTTTACGTACTACACGTATATGTAATAAAAAATGGGGGTTCCTATTTAAAAACAAAGCAGTTGATATCAGTTTGACCTATGGAAGCGCCATCTAGCGGGCCAACCATAGAGTCACCTGGTTTTCCCCTTCAAGCTAGACAGGTTTCGTTCTTTGTAGTTTTTTCGTTTGACACTTATTTCGTGAGATATTTGGCCCGGTCACTATCAATGGACCACCCTGTATAATGGGTTTCTCATAAGTTCGTTCGTTTCGCTCACGTGCTCCATCTATAGCGCCTGGAAATCCTGCACCCACTGTGGCCCCAAGCGTAAAGCAGTTGCCTAACCGTGCCTGCCACGTAAACGTCTAAAACATGACTTGACATTGGAACGTCAGTGTGTGTTCGTGACTGGCGATGGATGGAACGGTGAGAACTTGTGTTTACAAGGGATGAAAATCAGGAAGGAACACTTCTGACATCTTATGCTCTTTTACTATCGTAAGGCGAAAACCGCCTCAAAATGCCGTAAGAAAAACTGTGCTGCATAAGGGGACGACGCACTAACGGCTCGAGCATATCTAAAGTAGTTTAGGCGATATCGAGCTGGGAATTTTCCCTAACAGACAAATCTCGATCAGGACGGACAAATGACTCTAAGCATTATGGGACTTAACGTCTGAGGTCATCAGTCCCCCTACACTTAGAACTACTTAAACCTAACTAACCTAAGGACATCACACACATCCCTGCCCGAGGCAAGATTCGAACCTGCGACCGTAGCAGACGCGTGGTTTCAGATAAACGACTAGAAAAGCTCGGCCACAGCAGTCGTCCAGGACGGACATGGAACGGTTTAAAGACATGATAGTCAACAATCCACGAATGACAACACGGTTGTTGGCATCGGAGCTCAAAGTGATTCTTGCTACTGTAGCCAGGAACTTGGAAGGCTGTGTTACGTAAATATTCGCGAAGTATGGGTTCCTCATGAACTGAGTGAAACAGATTAAATTCAGCGGTTGCCTGTCTGTGACTCCTTATTGAGACGCAATCAGAATAACGGCTGGTAATTGGAAATAAGAAGCGGATCGTGTACATCAACTTACGGAAGAGTAAACAGGGGCGCTAAACAGGGCAGCCGCCATTGCCGGCTCCTAAAACAGGGCTGCATCCGAGAAAGATTTGGTAAGCATCTGGTGGGATTGCAAAGGCTTCCCGTGTTACGAACTTCCGAGAAATACTGTTCACAGTTGGATCGTTTCAGTGCAGACATTGATGAGAAACGACAAAATTTGGGACACGATGTCGGCTTTCACCGCGACAACGCCAGACCACAGACCGTAGTGATCCGTAAAAAGCTGTGTTCTAGGGAGTGGGATGTGTTACTCCACGCACCGGCTAGTGGCGAGCGTTGCTGTCTCTGGATCACAGGGTCCCGGGTTCGATTCCCGGCCTTGTTGGAGATTTTCTCTGCCCGTAGACTGCGTGTTTGTGTTGTCCTCATCATTTCATCATCATCATCATCATCATCATCACTCGTGGCAGTGGCTAGATATGATTGGGTAAAAAAATTGGACTGTGTAAAAATTGAGACTGTACGAGCGCTGAAGACTGTGCAGTTGAGCGCCCCACAAACCAAACATCATCATTATACATGGGCCACATTCGCCAGACGCTGTCCCCTCCGACGTTTATCTATTCCGCTTTCTGCAGGATTTTCTTAATAGCTGACGCCTCACCTCCTTGTAGGACTGCAAGCTGAACGTCGAAGAGTTGATTAACTTGAAAACCCTCGCGTTTTGGAAGAATGACATTTACAATCTTCCAGAGAAAAGGCAATATATTGTCGACAATTATGGTGTATGTCGCAGGAAATAAATTCGCCTAATTTAGTTATATTGTGCATGACCTTTGTGTGTGAAATGTGTAAGGAGACCGGCCAGCAATCAATCTGTCGTAGCTGTGCTGAGCGGAGATGTGTTCCCAGGTATTCTTTGTCACTGCACAGTAACGAAAAGCGAACGACAACCCAATACTTACCCACTCAACCTTCCAATTACAGCGGTCAGTCCATGATCTAATTCGCTCCTGCAGCTCAATACACGAGGTGCCAAATCAGCAATCTGCAGTCCAGAAAGCCTGGTGCGCACAGTGGCTGGCGGGTGCATAGCGCGCCATCCGCGGGATGAAGTGAAGTCCCGTCGAGGCGTTAATTAACAGCCGGCGGCCTATCAAATTCACAGCCCGCTCGGGCGCTCGCCAGTGATGAGATTCTATCGCCTCGCGATGAAAACTGCGGCCGGCATATGACGTTTTTATATGCATGGGCCTAGCTACCACGTGCTGCTTCGGATAACGGAAATTGGCACGCTTCCGCATACAAAATAATAGTACTTCAGTCAGGATATACACAGCGCAGAAATACGGCTCGCCCAAAACTGCCAATGAGTGGTATTAACAAACCGTGGCTCGACAGTGCTGCGCAACATTTCGACATTGGATCTCGAGGGCAGCAGTTTTCGTTTTCACGCTGGTTAATGACTATGTGTTATTTCGTATTTACTGGAGTGATTATTTCAGTTTGTCTCGGATATAAATTATCCTAAATACATTTTGCTTTTTTCCGTCTTCTATGAATGACAAATAACGTCTAGACGTTGAAAAATTAGCTGCGAATGTAAGATATTGTTCCTATGGCAAATTAAGAGTATAGCCTGCTAGAAAAGTACTTGTCAGTGCTTGCCATTGATTGAATGATACATTGTAGCCAAATGAAAAACCAACATCTTTCAGCGAAAAATACTTCCAATAAAGAGCTTTAGTAAACCATCAGCCTTTTCAGCACAATCTCGTCTTCTACTATAACTTGTTCTAATAAACAACGTTTTTTTCCTTTTTCATCCGTATGGATTTAGCACATGCAGTTGTGAAGCGGCAGTTGTTGCGAAGAATACAATGAAGTGGTCCTGTGTCACAGGTGACCTCTGCTGTTTAAATATTTCATGCTTCCTTCTAAAACCTTTTATGGACAAAAGCCGGAAAAAATGTCGTCGACTAGAACAAATTACAGGAGCAGATGACATGCTGCTCGCGATAGTACTGAAATAAGTGTAACCATCTGAGGACAGGCATAATATCCCGAAACCCGCCATGGCAAGGAAACACAGCTATTTTTAAAACTATCTGAGCCAGGTTGCGGCCTCCCTCATATTTAACATCAAGGTATTGTATAGGTGCAAGCAGGAATGCAGTCGCGCATTTGTGCATAGAGAACCCCGTAAATCCGCGGATGGAATCCCAAATTGTCGATGGATGTTGCCGACGATACAAATCTGATCACACACCGTCCTCTGATGGAAGCGGGCTAGATGGTCGAGCTGCTCAGGGCAGTTGACCTATATTCTGAAGATCACACACAGTCAGTTAAAAGAGGAATAATTTCTGCTGAAAGAGTAAATCTTCATGACTTTGTAAGAAGAACATCTACATAATTTCAAAGGCAGTAGCTGCCACTCTTCTAGTAGACGCCGCACTCACAAACTACAGTTACTAAGGTAAATCCAGAACCTGCTTTTGCTACGACATAAAGGTGGGTTGCGCCGTGATGTTCAAATGTTCAAATGTGTGTGAAATCTTATGGGACTTAACTGCTAAGGTCATCAGTCCCTAAGCTTACACACTACTTAACCTAAATTATCCTAAGGACAAACACATACACACCCATGGCCTAGGGAGGACTCGAACCTCCGCCTGGACCAGCCGCACGGTCCATGACTGCAGCGCCTGAGACCGCTCGGCTAGTCACGCGCGGCTGCGCCGTGATCAAGTGTGCAGTTTTGCCACCAGTTTGTAACATGTCTCCGATCCCACCCCACCCCAATCAAGTTCGTGGCAATCGGAAAAATGAAAGTGTGCGTTACATGACATATTATCAATTCAGAACAGCTTACCGTGAATACAGAATGTGGTACACGCGCTGGTTAATAGAAGGCCACAGTTAAATTGAACAGTGTATCTGAACCAACCTGTGCATTGCATCCTATACTGATAGGAAACTATTTTTAATGATTGTACTGAACTAATAAAGCGACACTAAAATGAATCACAGTTTATTTGTTCACTTGCAGCAAGTTTATAGTTTCCGATCAGTCTCTCTCATTCTAATATCACACTTCCTGCTTCGCCACGTAAGTCTTTTTTTTTTAACTAATGCACAATAACTTTGTGAGGGGTGAGCCTGGTGTGGTCCTCTACCTCACGTTGTAATACAGATTTCTATAAAGTAAATTCGAATTTACACGACTGTGTTTCCTTTTCAGTATAATTTTTTTTCTCTATCAGTACATGAGTGTCCACGAGGTTCAGCCGTAATGTTTCTTCAGTTAATTTCATTTCATAATTAAATCTTCGAGTTAGAATTCCAATACCGCTCGGCATATTACCTGGAATATCTTTAGGCCAAAGTTCGGTTCACTCGCCTGTGTCTGCGAGGCAAGTTGGTGAGTGAGTCCCTCTTCTAGTGGCGGGTGGGTGGGTGGGGGTGGGGGGGGGAAGGGGGGTGACGTTCCACAAGAATGCGTCTGGGCGTCGTGCTGGCGGCTTCAGAAACTGCGCGGTGGAATGTTGGCATGCAAACAGCGACACTACTGGGATTGTGCCTGCCGAATTGGTCATGTCGCCTTCTCCTTGAGTGCGAAGCAGTAAGTTCAATCTCTAGTAAGGCTCACTTGAAAGTGTTGTGTTAATGAACGACGTCGACTTTCAAGAAATGATCCAACAAAGCATTAACTTGCACCATGAACACCGAATGAGAGAAGGTTCGTCACAGTGATCACAAAGGTTGACACCATCAAGATTGAAGTCGTACTGCTGAACGTCCTTCAGTTAACCCCACAGCCAGAAAGCAGACGGATGCAAATCTGGTGGTCGTAGTGGCCATGAAGTTTGGAACGAGCGGCCAGTGAGTCGGTTTCCTGCAAATGCGTTACGGAGTGAGCGAGTGACATCACGAGCAGTGAGAGGCGGAGCTCCACCGCTCGTCAAAACATCTGAATCCAAAGCACCTCTCCCATCGAGCAGGGATCAGTTGTTGGCGAAGTAGATCACAATAATATGTGTCGTTCACAATGCACGTCTTTGGTCTTTGTCGTCATGGCAAGTCATGATACTATCATTAGTAACAACGCAAATCCTGCAGTGCACAGTCTGAACACCATTTCTATAAATCTCATTACCCATATGGTAAACAGTTTTCCGTGTACACTGGCTCAAGTACCGAACGTAGAATTATAACCACCCCGTGCATATGAATAACGGCCGCAAGATGTTTGTGCCCACCGCGATATTTAGTGAAATCCAGTGGTATTATGGGACCGTGACACCCTAAGGAAATTACTTAAGTGGACCTGAGACTAAAGCGGAATCATTCTAGCGACGATACGTGCCGGAGGTGGGAAAATCCACTGACATAAGCAACTTTGACAAAAGGCTCTGAGTCTGTGAATGAGCATCTATCAAACGGAGAAGCTGGTGGTCTTTTCGCGTGCTACAGTCGTGAGCATGTACGGAAACTGGTTTAAGGACTGAAAGTTCGAGGAGGCAGCAGAAATGGTCTTCGACTCCTCATCACAGAACAAAAAAGTAGGACACATGACTAATCTGGTGCAGGCACAAATGTTCAGCGCGGTCTGTTGAACGTGGGTTTCGTTACAGACAACCCTGACGTATTCCCAGACTGACCTAACGAGATCGTCATTTACGACTGCAATGGGCACGGGCTCGTAGACTTTGCACCATAAATGAAAGGAAACATGTCATCCGATCTGAAGATTCATGTTTCTTGTTACACCAGGTCGACGGTCGTGTCTGGACATGGCGTCATCCAAGTGAGGGGCTACTCGAAATGTGCATGGCGCTACAGATGCAGGCCGGTGAGGCTGTATTATCGTATGGAGGAAGTTAAGCTTGGCTTCCATGGGACCTATGGTGGTAACCGAAGGTACCATGACACCTGTGGACTACGTGAACATTATTTCGGACCACCTGAGTCGCTACATGTTTGTATTCCATGACGGCGACGACGTCTTCCAGCAGGATAACTATCCCCTTGTCACAAACACAGAACCGCGGTTTAGTGGTTTTAGTAGCATGATAGTGAACTAACATTTATTTCTTCTGACGCTCTCGGATAAACCTTTTGTTAAAAGTAGTTGCCACAGTCTATGAAAAACATAATGAGGGATTAACAGGCCAAATATTAGTCAGACACTTAAAAGATCATACTGGTCCCTTTCGAGAGCTGTAGACGTGTAGATGTGGTATCAGGCGGCCGCGTGACCCTGTGCTGGTGACGTAAATCATAGCAGTGAAGTGGTTAGAATGTGCCAGTCGGTTATATGGAATCAGCCCGTTAAGATGGGTCAAAGTGGAAACGTGATAGAATGATAGAAAGAAGCTCTTGTCTTGGAATGAGACCATGATCACACAGTGAATCATTTGCGAAAATTGTTGGTGTATCAATGCAGACTTTTCAATGCGTCTGCAAGGAATGGCGTACCACTCGAAGCAATGTAGTACTATGTGAGAACAGTGATCGTAAAGAGACCCTAACAGGCAGGGTCCATAGACGAATTTCGCTTTTTGTCAGTGGAAATATATTCCAAACTCGACACGTTTTGCTTGTTTCTGTCTTAACCAGTATCCTAACGAACATTGCGAACACAGCTACATCGAACCAGTATTCGGGGAGGCCATTGCTCACAGCACCACATAAAGCGGCGCTTCTTCAGTGGGACAAACAACATCGAAATAGTGCAGTGTGTTCCGAGGAGTCGCGAATTACCCCTTTTTGAAATTAGACCGAACATGGAGTTCATCGACGGTGCACTGGGGCAGTTGAACAGACAGTGTGTGCAGAGTACAGGGGGTGGTCAAAAATATGGAAACACCAAAAACATAACACAGCACTATGCCTAATACGGTGCAGGAAACCCACTGGCATTCAAAACAGCTTTCAGTCGTCTCAAAATGAATAAATACAGCATTCGTCCTGCAAAGTAGTGGCAAGTTCGAGTGACGATGATGGAAGTGGATAGCGATCAAGCAACCCTCCCGCCAAAGCAGGCCACAAAGGCTCAATAATATTGAGATCTGAGGAGATGCGATATTTCATCTTCGTGTTCACTACCAGTCCTCTACGAGGCGAGCTCTGTGAACACATTTTCAATAATTTACCAGCAGCCATAAAAAACTTAGCAACAAATGAAATTCAGTTTAAGAGAAGCCTAAAGGATTTATTGGTGGCCAACTCCTTCTACACCATTGATGAATTTCTCAGTAGCACCAACTGACTTTTTTTTATATAACATTCATATTTATTTACGTACTAGATGAATAGGTAATAAAAAATTGGGTTCCTATTTAAAAAAAAACCGCAGTTGATATCCGTTTGACCTATGACAGCGCCATCTAGCGGGCCATCCATAGCGCCATCTGGTTTCCCCCATCAAGCTAGACAAGTTTCGTTCTTTGTAGTTTTTTTGTTTGACGCTTATTTCGTAAGATATTTGGCACGGTCACTCTCAATGGACCACCCTGTACATAAAAAAATCCTACAGGACCTGATTTATTCATTTTGAGACCACTGGAAGCTGTTTTGAATATTACAGTCTGACTTCTGCACCATTTCAGTGCAGTAATGTGTTTATTGTAAATAAGTATTGTAGAGGTACATTAGCTTATTTGTTTCAGTTGTAAATATTTGTAATGTATTGTTTTTCTGACATGTTCTACATCCGAGAGGATTTACTCACTACGGATTAATTGGAATGAAAGTAAATCTAATCAGAGGCCCTGTCATTTAGGAACGCATCATCACCACTGAGGAACAAAAATTGTATCATGGCATGGACCTGATCAGCCAAAACGGAGACATAATTTGAAATGTGACCTAACGGAGTAACCATGGAGCCCATAGAATACCGCGGTATAGCTGCCCAAACCATCAGCGAAGCCCATAAACACCACCGTTGTAACCTGTCGTAACCGCGACCGGCACGGTCACGGGGTGGCCGAGAAAGCGCGGCGGGGCAAACGGAGAGCTGCACGCGAACAAACAAACGAACGGAAAGGACGGAAACGAAACAACGACAGACGATCGAGAGAGACCTTACGACGACAACACGCACGAGGCAACGAAGTGACAGAGACAACCAAACGAATCCAAGACGTCCACTAGTAATGAAAACAAAGAACGGTAAACACGCTGTCTGTTATCGAGACGATATGTCAAGACTCACGCAACGATTAGACTCGCTAGCTGAGCTTTTTTTTTTTTTGTTTTTCTTTATTGTGATTTCATTCCCCTGCTCCATATGGGCAGGGGGAGGGCTGTCAGTGGCACAATCCGACGCTCTTCAGTCGAGTGACACGACAACTAAAACAAGAATAAAATGATACATACCTAAGGCGATAAAAAAGGGGAACATACAACAGAGTAAGGGGAGAAAATCGAGGTAAAAATACACTGACATGGAGACGTTCATGGGGGACAGTTAAAAAAGTCACGAGAAAGTTAAAAAACACAGTTGGCGATTCTTAAAACACAGAGAAGACACTGAATGCGCATAAACAGGTTAAAAGTCGGTCACAGTATTAAAAACACTCCACAACAACCCACTTAAAACCCACTTGGAGCGCACACGACGAAGAATAAAACTGCCAGGTGGGATCTGCCGAGGGTAAGGTCAGAGAGGATGGAAAAGGAGGGGAGAGCAAGGTGCAGCAGGGGAAGCGACGTGATGAAGGGAGTTGGGGCATCAGCGGGTACACTAAGAGGCAGGAGACACGTGGGGCAGAAGATGAAGAGGGAAGACAAGGCAGGAGGAAGTTCAGAGACACTGAAAGGGGGCACAAGAGAGGGAGGGGGAATAGGAGGGGAAGCCGCTCAGGGGTAGGGAGGGGGAGGAGAGGGAGCCCTGAGGAGGAGGAAGGAAGATGGGGTTAGATTTGGTAGGAAGGGTAGATGTCAGGGAGAACCTCATCATCTGGGAGGGATAGATGGCGGAAGTTGCGTTGGGAAAGGAGATGGAGGGTGTGGAGATGGAGAGGGGGTGGGACACAACGGTAAAGGTGTGGCAACTGGTTGGGGGTGGAGAGGAAGGGAGACACGAGGGGGTGAGGGTGATCAAGGCGGCGGACGACATATAGTGTGCGGATGTGTTCAAGGAAAAGGAGAAGGTGGGGGAAGGGGATGAGGTCGTAGAGGATGCGCGTGGGTGACGGAAGGCGGATGCGGAAGGCGAGACGGAGCGCATGGCTTTCGAGGATTTGGAGGGGAGGGGCGGAAATCCAAGCTATGCTGGCATAACAGAGGATGGGGCGGATCAAGGATTTGTAGGTGTGAAGGATGGTGGAAGGATGCAGACCCCACGTCCAGCCGGACAGGAGTTTCAGGAGTTGGAGGCGGTTGTGAGCTCTGTGTTGGATGGTAAGGAGATGGGGAGTCCAGGTGAGGTGACGGTCGAGTGTGAGGCCAAGGCTAGCTGAGCGAGAGGGAGGCGCTTAAATACACGATCGGGGGCGCCGCTATTGGCCGCTGGAACCCCGTGTTCCACTGTGGCGCCCTCACACTAAATGCGGACCAAGAGGCGCGCGCCGCCACGGCTTAAGGCGCGATGGTGCAGAGACCTCAAGGGATCTTCGACGTGTGGCGCGTATTCAAATTCCGGGGCGCGCGGTACGGGAACAACTTTCCACCCATGGCACCTAAACTCGGCCACAAGTTGGAAACAGTGTGAAACAAGAGTCATTGGACCAAATAATTTTCTTCCATTGGCCAATAAACCGTTTTACGGTTTCAGTATGACGTTTTGCAATACCAGGGATTCGCATCACTGATGTGTAGTTTTGGAATTCCAGCTCGTCCTGCAATTTCCAGCTGATGGAGCTTCCTTCACGTTGCTTTGGTGCTGACACATTTCGGAGTGCCACACTCATTTCTGCACTGACTTGTGCAGATGTCGTCCTCTTATTTTTCGTCACGACACCTCAACTCACACTTTCGTCCGCATTGTGAATTAGTGATTGACGTATTCCGCTTTCACTGTATGCAGTACAAATATATGATACAATGTTTCTTGAAACACCAAACACTTCGACCCCCTTGGTTACGGAAGCACCCACCAACGAGCTCCAACAATTTGTCCACATTCGAATTCACATAGCTCCGACATAATACCCCAACAACTACACAGAACACTGTTGTGAGAACGACTGACACTTGTAACGTGCTGAGAACATTCCACAGTTTCCGTTGGTGGCTAAATACAGCAACGAAATCTGACTAACATCTACATTAATGTTCAAGCATGAGTCTCTCACGGAGATTCCATATTTTTGTCCGACTCCTGTATCCTGTGATGTTCGGGCGTATTTCTCGTACCTTAATTTGTATCCATTGTTTTAGGTTATCGTGAGCATGAAGCAAGTTGTTTATTTCAGGATTATGGGCGACAAAGTACGGCCCTTCGTGCTACATCTTCGTAATGAGTATGTCGTGCACACTCCCATGCCATGTTCACATGCGTGCACACACTCCTGAATTTGAGAGCTCTCAGACACATTATCGCATCTTGACTGACCTGCCAAATTTCCCGTTCTTAATAGCATAGAAAATATCTTCAATTACTTGGGAATGCGGGTGAAATATATCAGACAGCATTCCTACAGTTTGGTAGACCCCTGAGATCTATTCAGGAACGAGAGGTTTCACCTGAATATGGCGTAACAAGATTGAAGTCAAAATACAGTTTCTTAGGACGCGTCATATTTCTTCTAAATGATCTATATTTCGACACCTCTGCTGGAATTTTCAACAGGATCTTGTGCTGTCCCCTGTAGATTGAGTGCTCAATCTACATTGGACACCACACCATCCTGAAGAAGATCCCAGCAGAGGGGTCCAAACGTAGATCATTTAGAAAAAAAAATATGACGCAGCCTAACACCCCACAAGATTTTAACATCAATGACAACGGCAACGGAAGCCTGCATACTTAGATGCTGGATATACTTGAAGACTCTCGTCTCTTCCATCTTGAGTTCAGTATCTAGGTTAGAGTCGGTTAGCATATATTAGCGTGATTTGTCTGTGAGTGGAATTTTACATCCAGTGTGCTCGTTTAGTCGTGCTACTGTCGTTGATGAGGACGACTTGCTTCTAAATCTGCTAATGTCCTTACATTGCGATTCATGACGTAAGGGTTGACTCGTCCCACCTCGACGCAGCTGGGAACCCGACCTACCTTCTACAACTCTGATTTCATAACTACATACATTGATCAGGCAAAACATTATGACCACCGTCATAGTATCGGTATAAACCCGCCCAGGCGATAGCAGTGTCACCTGGCGAGGAGTAACTGCTATAAGACACATGTACGGTGCGATTAGTAGCAGTGAGCGTGCTGTCCATGTGTAGAATGGGGAAAGGCTCGCGATCCATATGAGTTTCACCGAAGGCAGAGTGTGATGACCCCGAGGCTCGGCATTTCGGAAACTACACGACTTGCTGGGTCTTCGAGAAATGCTGTGGTGAATGTCTTCAACACGCGACAAAAACAAAGTGGAGCCAGGCCCAGATGTCGTGGTGTTGTGCGGCAATCCCCCATTACATATGTCTGAGGACTTAGGCTGGGAAGACTGGTAAAATAGGACAGGCGGCGAGCTGTGGTGGAATTAACGTCAAACTTTAATGCTAGGCGGTGTACAAGTATTTCTGAACACACTGGCATCGAATACTCCAACCGAAGGGCATCCACAGCCGACGACCCACGCATGTGCCAATGTTAACACCACGACATAGACAACTACGACTGAAATGGGCGCATGACCATCGGAACTGGTTGTTGGAGCAGTGGCAGAGCGTTGCGTAGTCTGATGAATCCTTATACCTTCTACATCACGCCGATACGAGGGCGCGAATCCGTCGTCTTCCAGGGGAACAGCTCCTTGACTCCTTTACTGACGGAGACAAGCTTGAGGAGGCTCCATTATGCTCCGAAGAGCATTCATGTGGGCGTCTTAGGGTCCAGTAGAGCTCTTGCAAGGCGCCATGACGGCCAAGGAGTATTCTACACTGGTTGCAGATCACGTACACACCTTCATGACGATAACGTTTCCCGACAGCAGTGGCATTTTTCAAAAAGGTAATGCACCATGTCACAAGGCCATGATGAAAACAGTGACGATTTCCAGTTGATGTACTGGTTCTCCAACTCGCCAGATCTGAACCCAGTGGCACACGTTTGGGATGTGATTAAACGTGGCGTCAGAGCTCCACGGAATTTACGAGAATTAGGTGACTTGAGTGTGCAGATGTGATGCGAACTCTCTCCACCGACCAACCAAGGCCTCATTGCTTTCACGCCACGACCAGTCGTTGCTGTTATCCGTACCAAAGGTGGACATACCGGCTGTTAGGTATGTGGTAGTGATGTTCTGGCTGATCAGTGTATACACAGGTGTTTTCA
This sequence comes from Schistocerca cancellata, assembly GCF_023864275.1. Classification (NCBI taxonomy): domain Eukaryota; kingdom Metazoa; phylum Arthropoda; class Insecta; order Orthoptera; family Acrididae; genus Schistocerca; species Schistocerca cancellata. Next base: position 330,239,914 of record NC_064630.1, on the reverse strand, counting down.
TATGATGGGATAACAATATTTATACAAATGGCGGTAGTATCGCGGACACAAGTTGTAACAGGGGAGTATTTTGGCGGAGGTTTCATTTATATTCAGGTGATACATGTGATTATGGTCGTAAGACGGGAATTAACAGCCTTTGCACTCGGAATGGTAGTTGGGGCTAGACGCATGGGACTTTCTACTTCGGAAGTCGTTTGGGAATTCAGTATTCCGAGATACACAGTGTCAAGAGTGTGCTGAGAATATCAAATTTCAAACATTGCGTCCAACAACGAACAACGCAGTGGCAGACGGCCTTCGCTTAACGGTCGAGAGCAGCGGCGTTTGCGTAGAGCTGTCAGTGCTAACAGACAAGCAACACTGCGTGAAATAATTGCAGAAATTAATGTGCGACGTACGACGAAAGTATCCGTTAGGACAGTGCAGTGAAGTTTGGCGTTTATGGGCTATGTCTGCAGATAATCGATGCAAATGCCTTTGCTAACAGCACGACATCACCTGCAGCGCTTCTCCTGGGCTCGTGACCATATCGGTTGGACGGTAGACTGGAAAGACGATGCCTTATCAGATGGCTCCAGATTTCAGTTGGTGAGAGCTGATGGGTTCGAGTGTGGCGCAGACCCCAGGAAGCCATGGACCAAAGTTATCAATATGGCACAGTGCAAACTGTTGGTAGCTCCGTTATGGTGTGGGCTGTGTTTACATGGAATGGAGTGGCTCCTCTGGTGAAAGTAAACCCATCACTGACTTGGAGATGGTTACGTTCGGCTACTTTGAGACGATTTACATCCATTCGTGGATTTCATTTTCCCAGATAAGGAAGGAATTTTCAATAGATGACAATGCGCCATGTCCTCGGGCCACAATTGTTCGCGATTGGTTGAAGAACATTTTGGATACTCGATCGAATGATTTGGCCACCCAGACCACCCCTCCTGGGACACAATTGAGAGATCAGTTTGTGCACAAAGTCTTGCACCGGCAGCTCTTTCGCAATTATGGACAGCAATATGACTCAATATTACTGTATGGGACTGACAACGACTTGGGGAGTCCATTTCATGTCGAGTTGCTATACTACGCTTGGGAAAAAGGAGGTCCGACACAATAATATGAGGTACGCGTCAATGTAAACACAGGATATCCTGTTGACTTGCACAGTGTGATTTTGTCCACTGCTAACGTAACAGCAGTTTCAGTTATAGTAGCATTAAATAACGATGTGTCGGAAGAGAATGGATGACAGAGCGCAGAAAGAGAATGATCGAACCTATATTTTATGTCTAATGCAGGGCTTCCGAACCTGTGGTCCGCGGACCCCTTAGGGGTCCGCCGGCTCTTTCTAGGGGGTCCGCGGCCACCTTTCACCAAATCGTCTAAAATAATGAGTAAAATTATTGAATAAAAATGTGAAAATCAAATTCATGACTATTTTTTTTCGTGTGAAAAACATGTTTACTTTTCCTTCTGGTCGTATCCCCAAGCAGCCTTTGCGGCTCCTAAGTGAGAACGTATACACAGTTTAGTGCCGGAGAACGCGGCTTCTCTGATCGACTGTTTAGCAGCAATACGGGGGTCGTCTGTGCGCCGGCTCACGGCGCTAGCTGCGTGGAGCGAGCTTTGTCGACCAATCACACCGCCCGCTGGCACGTATGCGGCCCCAGGCATCATTAAATGTTAAACTTGCTTTGTTAGTGCACTACCTATTTCATAAGTCGATTTTTGACCAGTTTACTACTTCTAACATGGATCGGTGGCTGAAGTCAGGATCATTGAAGAAGGGTGCAGTTTCTCCATCGCCTTCACAAGGGAAGTTTCCAGTTAAAATGAATGAGGAGGGAGGACGACCAAAGGAAGACTTTACATACATTTGAACATTCTTCTTCGGATTTCACGAAAAACCACACACACACACACACACACACACACACACACACACACACACACATCATGTTACGAAGTATACATGCTCCTTACACAGCAGTAGCCAAATAGTGGAAGTGAACAGACCATAACCGGGAGCTTGTCAACAGCGAACAGTGTGGACGTGACATTGATTGCTCTTGGAGGAAGACAGCTCCATCGTGTGAAATTTCAATTACCAAGTAATTTTAATCAGGCTATAGTGTTTTGAACAAAGTGAGTAAATCCACTAGTAAGTGTCTGGATACAGTGGGAATTCAAATTGTATCGTTAATTCAAGTTGTTTGCATTCATATCTAAATCAAAGACTATTGATACTTCGGGGGGGGGGGGAGGGGGGCGGGGATGGGCGGGGGGGGGGGGGCGGGGGGTCATTGGGAACATGGCACTTGCATTAAGAAGCTTTCAGTTCCCATGGGCTTCGCTCTGAAATTTAAAGTTACTGTGCTCTTGACTGACTAGGGGGTTCGCCATGGATTTTAGACTGAAGAAGGGGTCCGCCAGCTGAAAAGTTTGGGAAGCCCTGGTCTAATGAACCACTCTTTATGTACTATAAACAGCCGCGACGTAATGAACACGGGCAATAATACTATACTTCGGCATTACTACTGAGAGAAACGTGTTAAATAAGTTATTTACGAGATTCAAGTGTAAGCACGCTATTAAATAATACACTTCTGGAAATTGAAATAAGAACACCGTGAATTCATTGTCCCAGGAAGCGGAAACTTTATTGACACATTCCTGGGGTCAGATACATCACATGATCACACTGACAGAACCACAGGCACATAGACACAGGCAACAGAGCATGCACAATGTCGGCACTAGTACAGTGTATATCCACCTTTCGCAGCAATGCAGGCTGCTATTCTCCCATGGAGACGATCGTAGAGATGCTGGATGTAGTCCTGTGGAACGGCTTGCCATGCCATTTCCACCTGGCGCCTCAGTTGGACCAGCGTTCGTGCTGGACGTGCAGACCGCGTGAGACGACGCTTCATCCAGTCCCAAACATGCTCAATGGGGGACAGATCCGGAGATCTTGCTGGCCAGGGTAGTTGACTTACACCTTCTACAGCACGTTGGGTGGCACGGGATACATGCGGACGTGCATTGTCCTGTTGGAACAGCAAGTTCCCTTGCCGGTCTAGGAATGGTAGAACGATGGGTTCGATGACGGTTTGGATGTACCGTGCACTATTCAGTGTCCCCTCGACGATCACCAGTGGTGTACGGCCAGTGTAGGAGATCGCTCCCCACACCATGATGCCGGGTGTTGGCCCTGTGTGCCTCGGTCGTATGCAGTCCTGATTGTGGCGTTCACCTGCACGGCGCCAAACACGCATACGACCATCATTGGCACCAAGGCTGAAGCGACTCTCATCGCTGAAGACGACACGTCTCCACTCGTCCCTCCATTCACGCCTGTCGCGACACCACTGGAGGCGGGCTGCACGATGTTGGGGCGTGAGCGGAAGACGGCCTAACGGTGTGCGGGACCGTAGCCCAGCTTCATGGAGACGGTTGCGAATGGTCCTCGCCGATACCCCAGGAGCAACAGTGTCCCTAATTTGCTGGGAAGTGGCGGTGCGGTCCCCTACGGCACTGCGTAGGATCCTACGGTCTTGGCGTGCATCCGTGCGTCGCTGCGGTCCGGTCCCAGGTCGACGGGCACGTGCACCTTCCGCCGACCACTGGCGACAACATCGATGTACTGTGGAGACCTCACGCCCCACGTGTTGAGCAATTCGGCGGTACGTCCACCCAGCCTCCCGCATGCCCACTATACGCCCTCGCTCAAAGTCCGTCAACTGCACATACGGTTCACGTCCACGCTGTCGCGGCATGCTACCAGTGTTAAAGACTGCGATGGAGCTCCGTATGCCACGGCAAACTGGCTGACACTGACGGCGGCGGTGCACAAATGCTGCGCAGCTAGCGCCATTCGACGGCCAACACCGCGGTTCCTGGTGTGTCCGCTGTGCCGTGCGTGTGATCATTGCTTGTACAGCCCTCTCGCAGTGTCCGGAGCAAGTATGGTGGGTCTGACACACCGGTGTCAATGTGTTCTTTTTTCCATTTCCAGGAGTGTACAATGTAAGTTGACACATTAAATTTGGAGTCTTGTTTTGAATTCCACGCCTGGTTAACGTGTATTAGTCTGAATGCAGCATTCACATTGGCGCACCAGTGCGAGTAAGAGCATAGGAATAGTATATCGCCGGTGTGGACATGAACGTTGCAGATGTTATGATCATTTTATGCTGACAGAGGCGCATTCGTCCGGGACTGTAAGACAACATTTCAGTCGGCATCCTGTACACTAGGTAAGTTCCAGTTACCATTTGAAAGTTACAACTATTAAAACTAAGGTATAGGTTCGCTTCTTGCTTGTTCATAAACCACCCTCAATGATACAGGATTGACGGCTATTCTTATGCCAAGCAACACTGTCGCTACGACGTTAGAAGGTAGGTTAAGAAAAGACAGTCCTATGTTTATAGCATTTACAGAGTCAGAGAAAGGTTTTGAAAATATGGACTGGAATGCAGTCTTTAACATTCTGAAGGTAGTAGGAGTAAAATACAGAGAGCGAGAGGGTATTAACAATTTGCACAAAAACCAGATGGCAGTTACAAGAATCGAAGGACATAAAAGGTAAACAGTGACTGAGAAGTGAATGAGACAGGGTTGTAGCTCATCCCTGATGTTTTGCAATCTGTACATTGAGCAAGCACGAAATGAAGCCAAAGATACATTTGGGGAAGGAATTGAAGTTCAGGGAGAAGAAATAAGAACTTTGAGGTTTGCCAATGACATTGTAATTCTGTCAGAGACTGCAAACAACTTGGAGCAACAATGGAATGGAATGGAAAGCTTCTTGAGAGGAGGATACAAAATAATTATCAACAAATGGAAATCAAGGTTCATGGAATGTAGTCGAATTAAATCAGACGATGTCGAGAGGATTAGACAAGAAAAGGAGACCCCAGAAGTAGTAAATTGGTTTTGCTATCAGAGCAGTAAAATAACTGACGGTAGCCGAAGTGTGCAATATAGAATGCAGACGGGCAGTCGCGAAATTCAGTTTTGAAGAGGATATATTTGTTTTAAATTTAGGTGTCCGGATCTCTTTTCTGGAGTCATTCAGCTGGAGTGTAGACTTGTACGAAAGTGAAACGTGGATGGTAAGCAGTTCCGAGAAGAAGAGAAAAGGAGGTTTTGAAATGTGGTGTTACAGAAAAATCCTGAAGATTGTGTGGGTAGATCATGTAACTTCTGAGAAGGTGTTGGACAGAATTGAGAAAAAGAAAATTGTGCACACGTTGACCACAGAAAGGCATCAATTGAAAGGGCACGTTCTGAGCAGTCTAGGAACCATTATGGGCGGGGGGTGGGGTGGGGGGAAGTGTGGGAGTACAAATTGTAGTAGGAGACTAGATGAAAACAGTTAACAAGTTCAGATGGATATAGGTTATAGCAGTTATTCAGAGATGAACAGGCTTGCTGATAGTAAAGTTGTGTCGAGAGCTGCATAAAACCATTCCCCGGACTGAAGACCGCAACAGCAACCAAATGTTAGTGCATGGTACTAACGACAATTTATTATTCCTAATTGCGTTACCAGTAGAATTTTTGTAGCGTACTATCTCTGTGTATCCTGTGTTAATTTACGTCTTGTTTACTCGTTTCAGAATACTGTGGATGTGAAACCTGTTTTATGTCGGAATCTGCCCTTTGTTAAGCATGTGTAACTTCGTTCCAGATACTACATCGTGCGCATTCTGAATTGCCAAAACACACTGTAGTATAGCATTTCCAGTGCTGAGATGGCCGTAGGGGCACGTTCCGGAAGCTAATAAAGTAAAAATAATGTTAGCGCAGAAATACGTTTTCTAGATTACCCCAATATAAGAATCTCTTATTAGGTCCAAAATTACACCGAAAACCCGAGGACGAAAGGAAGATTCTCAAAGCTTACATGTAAAGAAAACTGAAAAGGCTTAGAACGTGTAAGAAAGTAAACATTATCTGGAATTATCTGGACGATCTCTATTATTTCCAGAACATCACCAAAACTATAATAAATGTCTTAATATTTCACTACTGTAGGCACACGTCCGACGTATATACTCTTCACAACAGACTATTAAGCGTACTCCACATTAAATGTGTAACCATATAGGAGTGGTGTTGCATTTAGTCATGTACCATGCAAAGAGCGAGAAGCACTGGTTTGGTGCCACTTGTGAGATCATTGTCTTGTCGTGGCCGATAAAAGACGGCTTTCCAAATGGCGACACTACTTAGTTGTACATGCAACGCACAGTCTGGGAAAAAACATGTCAGCCGTCTGAACATTGTTTGCTCTCTGTTTATCCAGGATCCCCACGCTCCGTTAGGTTAACAGACAACGCTGGCGAGAGAAAGGACATCCGACCGCAGAGGTAAAATAAAAGGAAATAAATTTGCCAAATCATGAAAAAAAACTCAGCATGGCAGCACAAACATTAAGAAAGAGAGAGTAGTGGCCTAGCATTGACGCAAATATTTGTAACGCACGGTAGTTATTAAGAGAAAAAAGACGTGATAAAAACTGTTTATTACGGCGTTCTAGAAATCTCGGAATTTTAATTTCTTTAATAACTAGTTTCGGCTATTGTCATCATCAGATCCTGTTAAAACATAAAAAGAAACAAACCACAAGAAACAAATTACATACATTTTTAAAAACTACTATATACGTACAATAAAACATAGCACCTTTACATGTGTTTCTTCAGACATATTGTATTCAATCAGACGTACATGCCATACACAAGTACTGTGTGACAGACCGATGTGTATTTTAAAAAGTAGGTGGCTGCCTCTCCTGGGCGGCGTTGATAGGGTCACATGACTGTCCTTGTCATATGGTTAAAACAAGTATGTTGTTATTGTAATATCATTACAGTATAGAACAGTGGACGTTAAAATATTGTCATTTGACAAAATCGCGATAAGTAAGCCAATGAAATACATTATACTAGTTTTTAAACTTGATTCCTAAATGTGCTACACCAAAAATTAAAAGTAACTTTAAGATCACATTGTTGATAGATCATAGAAGAGAAATTCGGTCTGTTAAAACTGTAATCAGGGGAATACACAGGTATAAACACAAATAAGAGTGCAACCAAGAAGTTTTAAAGTACAGTCAGGCACTATGCTGTCACCATTATCATTTTCATGTGTTTCTCGGTGGATCACGGGTCAAGAATCATTGCTGGCAGCTGTGGTCGCAATAAGACAGGGCTCGTGACGGCCGTATGTAGATTAGGAGGAGGCCAGCTGATGGCCTGCAACCAATCTGAGTGCGTGCTAGATACATTGGACTTGCACCTGGAGTTATGGTCTGGGGGTGCGATTTTATATGACAGCAGGAGCACTCCACTGTTTATCCCACGCACCCTGACTGAAAAACTGTATGTCGGTCTGGTGAATCGACATTTTGTGTTGCCATTGATGAAAGCATTTCCCGAGGGTGTTTTCCAATAGGATAATACTCGCCCACATACGGCTGTCGTAGCCGACCGTGTTCTGCCGTGTGCCGACATGTTGCATTGGCCTGTTCGATCACCAGATCTGCCTGATATAGAGCACATATGGGACATAATCGGATGACAGCTCCAGCGTCACCCACAAACAGCATTAACCGTCCCTGTATTGACCGACCAAGCGCGACAGGCACGGGACTTGATCCCATAAACTGACATACGGCACTTGTACTACACAATGCATGCACGTTTGCTTGCTTGCATTCAACAACCTGGCGGTTACACTGGTGACCGATGTACCAGCATTTCGTATTTTCAATGATTTATCTCGTGTTTCCATTACCCTGTGATCTTGCAGTGTTAGTCATTTAAATTAGACAAATGTATTCCCGAAATATCATTATTCTATATTAATTATTTTGTTGTTGGAATTTTTCCGTCACTGTATATCTCTTAACTTTTCTGATTTTTTTATAGAAAAATTTACTGCTTGTTTAACATTGTCAATTTGCCATATACATTGTCGAATGTGTTATCGAAAACACAGCACTGTGTATATGTGGTCTAAGTACGACAGATTTTTTGAACATTTGACACGCAATATCTGATCAAAGGAATCCGGACACCTATTGGTGGACATTAATAGGATGTGCACCCAGCCTTCGCCTTCTTGACGATTTGAAATCTTCTGGGGACAATTTCAGTGAGGAGTGTGAATGTGTGGAGGAATGCCAGCTCACTCTTCGAGAGCCAATGCCAGGGAAGGTACTGGTGTCGGACGCTGGGGTCTAGTGAAGTCTACGTTCTACTCTGGGCAGGCTAGTCCTTTGCTTCCAGAGATGCTGCTTTATGATATGATGCAGGAAGTCACATGCGTCACAGTTATCGTTTCCGAACTGGTTCAAATGGCTTGGAGCACTATGGGACTGATGTCATCAGTCCCCTAGAACTTCGAACTACTTAAACCTAACTAACCTAAGAACATCACACTCATTCAAGCCCGAGGCAGGATTCGAACCTGCGACCGTAGCGGTCGCGCGGTTCCAGACTGAAGCGCCTAGAGCCGCTCGGCCACACCGACCGCGTTTTCGAACTGTTCCACTAGGGTGCGCAATACACAACGCTGTAAAATGTGTTAATATTCTGCCGCGTTTTGCGTTTTTTTTCTTAGCTCAATAATGGGACCACTCCCCAGCCACGAAAATCACCCGCATACCGTAACACCACCTCCTCCCTTGGCGTTGCACATGACCGAATGTGAAGCCGTGGAGGCCATCGGCAACAGAAATGCGAGGCTTATGACGATCTGCTCCATCATTGTACCTCTTTCTTTTTAACTCCCTACGCACATCCATGGCGCCATCCCGACTGCCGGTAGCATGTTGAACTTGCGAGTGATTTCTTCTGCTGGTGTCACGTTATTTTTTGTGGCCCCCCTCTGCAGTTCTCGGGGGTCTCTGTCCGTCAGCAAATGAGGCCTGCCTCCTCTTGATTTAGCTGTTTGCTCTTCAGTCACATCACTTGGCAGCTTTAGAAGACTGAAATGCACCTGGTGGATGTGTTACTCAGGTGACATCCAATGAGTAAACCACATTCGAATCACTGAGCTCTGCTACCGGCACCATCCGCCCTTACCGTTTCTCTGCTGACAACAAAATACTCGCCGGCCGGTGTGGCCATGCGGTTAAAGGCGCTTCAGTCTGGAACCGCGTGACCGCTACGGTCGCAGGTTCGAATCCTGCCTCGGGCATGGATGTGTGTGATGTCCTTAGGTTAGTTAGGTTTAATTAGCTCTAAGTTCTAGGCGACTGATGACCTCAGAAGTTAAGTCGCATAGTGCTCAGAGCCATTTGAACCATTTGAACAAAATACTCTCTACTGTCTTTTGTACTGGCGTGTCCTCTTGTGACTTCTAGTGATTAATTCCGCATTACGTAAGGGTGTTCGGGTGCTTTTGGTCAGATAATGTAGCTATTTTAATTCTGTTTATATTTTAATGGCATTACAACAACCGCACATTTGTTTTAACAGTACGCTAAGCAAAATCGTGTGATTTTACCGCCAACTCCATTTAGCAATGGCAGCGGCTGGCCGTTTAAAATACTCATTACTGTCAGTCGCATAGCTGTTGTAATTAAATCCAACACATCAGAAGAAATACACGTTAAGCTGGTATGTTATACTGTACATATCCAGTAGGTTTTTAAAAGTTATGTAGTTTGTTTCTAATGTTCCGTTTTAATTTTATGTTTAGCAGAATCTGATGATGGTAATAGCCGAAATTACTTGTTAATTTAAAATTCCGATCTTGACAGATCATAACAAAAAGTTAAAATTATCGCAATCTCATTCGCAGACTGTCTTCTTCACTTGACATGATCAATAATTTGGTGTACAGAATAGTTACAAGATCCCAGGATTCCCCAGATGTAAAGTGGTGATTAAAGTCCTTAATGCGCTGGTGTAAGAGCCTAACAGCAGAGTGCTGGAAGAGAGACCGATCGGAAAAAAAAGGCATCCTAAATGAAATCATTGTGATGCCACAGCCCAACTTTGAAGCATCTGCTCTGTGTGAGAAATTGCCAATTACTCGGCAAGAAAGCGAAATGATACTTATAAATCGCCTGACATGAGAGGCCCTTACCTCGTTAGATGATTGTATTCACTTCCGACTATGGATGCTTTCACACTGCCGACTTACCTCGCGAGCAAAAGATGCAGCCAACTCAAAAAAGAGAAATTCTCTCATAGTGGTGCATATGTTTTGCACCAAATTCATCTCATATGACAAGTTCTAAACTGTAGGTTAAACAAGACGGAATGCACATCCATAAATAGATTCAGTCCTCTGAATACTGTTATGTACGACTCTGTCTTTTAGAACCGAAAAGATTTACAAACTATACAATAATCGGCAGCTGAGACTCCGAAGGCCTGCAAGCCTTTCCTCGACTAACTTTCTCGTTCACTCGTAGAAAACTTCACTGGCGTGAAGTAGCAGTAACTTCTGCGGTAATTCCATTCAGGAATTATGTATAGCTTCAGTGGAGTAACTTAAGAGTAGATGTTGAACATATACATATACGACGTGTAATACCCACACACATGTACGTCTGATTCATTTCAGTTTCACACCACACGACTCCAAAGACGATGTTAATTTTATCTGCAGTATTCAGCCACGTTGCTTGATCTCAGGTCCCGAAACACGGTGACAAAATTATTACCTAGCTGTAGTGCTCAATGTCGCGACCTCGTTGACATACTGAACATCACAGTAAGAGACAAATTACATTTCACGCTTTCAAAAGTATTCCAAGCCAACTAAATACAGAAAATTAATACCGATAGGTCATTTTCGAACATTTCTAGTTTGCCCCTTCCCATCCACATCCTCATGCTTAATAATAGTGGGAAATCTTACTCCCACAAACCTACCTAACAAAATTGCACCAGCTGTTCCTGAGTTATTCTACAATGTCATCCCTGTGGAATATAGGAGGTTCTTAATTCCGTAGTGCGTCTTTTCAGATAGTAACCAACCATGGAACCCTCGATTCTTTGAAGAGTTGAACTACCCTGTATAAAGCAGATTCGAACTCCTGATTATTTTACAAGTGAGTTAATGTATTAAATATTTGATGTTAAACGTGTAAGCGAGAAAGGTTTAGCAAAGAGTTGAAATTAGTTTAAAGTTTGTTGGAAATCGGTAAGAGCTCATTATCAAATACTGGATGGTATAATCTGGGTAATTTACACTACGTTTCACAAAAAGACCTATCTTCTAGTGCATCTCGGGATGTATGACGACTTATTCCCTTAACTATAATTTTACAGCTATATTCAGAGGTATTGGTAGATACTGTGTGTGAAATGTGTTGCGAATACCGTTAGTAGTAATAAAGTAGTAAATTAAAACATCACGTCTGATGCAGTAGATTTTCACGGATCCCAATTTCTATGTCATCATAGCTTCTGAACTACATGTTGTACATTGATTTAATTTTGCTGGAAGATTTAGTGGTATATGTGGATACTGTCTGCAAAATGTATTACGAATAGAGTTAGTAGTAAAGAAGTAATAAATCAAACAGCACGCCTGATGCGACAGTGTTGTTGCATGAACAGCGAAAATGTAGTTAGCGATAAACATTGTACCTTCCATCATTTTGTGGAAGGCTGCTTGCGAGAAAAAGATTCGTGTAGGTTTCAAATTCTGTACAAAGTTCGTTGGATGTCGCTAACTGCTCTCATGCTCAAATAATGGATGCATACAGTCTAGGTTTTCGCGAGCAGTGAGCTATCCTTCCTTTTCACCCCCAACCCTTACAGAGGTCGGTAGATCCTAATCCCACAGTGCTCTCTCCCACATAGAAAGTGATCTGTGCATCAAGTTTGTCTGAAACTGATCTAGTACTTTAGGATGAGATGGTCAAGATACGTAAATACTATTGGATACTGTTATGCAAGACCAGTTTTAACGTGAACAAACACGTTTCAGCACTATGTGACATCATCAGTGATCATTTATTGAGATCTGTGATATCCGAAAATGTTTAAGGGATAACTAATCTACGAAAAGTAGGCCAAAATAACAGTTTTTATTTGTTGTTATTACCTTAATTTTACGTTCAGCGCTTGTATAGGACCATTTGTACACTATCATGTACTGGTAGCTTGTCATCTTGAACCAAAGGATGTTAATGTGAATTTAGTTTGCGAGTTAAGACATCACTTTATGTTTGAACGTCCTATCCCAGTTGCCATCACTTGTTCTCAAGTGAATTTGGCGTCTAATTTCAATGTTTTCTTTCTCTCTCTCTCTTTTTATATATATATATATATATATATATATATATATATATATATATATATATATATATATCCAATGAGATATATATATATATATATATATATCCAATGTGTATATATATGTGTGTGTGTGTGTGTGTGTGTGTGTGTGTGTGTGTGTGTGTGGCGGGGGGGGGGGGTTACCTGCTTGTTTTCTTTTCTGTGAAGTTCCTTTCCTATGTTAAATAGCGTGACTTTGGATAGTTTATTGTATATATTTATAACCTATTTCCCTTCTGCTATTGCCTTTTGTATCTAGAAATTTTACTCTGCTAGTTTATGGTACAGACTATGGCTGGATTTTGGTATTCTTAAATCTGTTTCTATTGTGGTTGGGTGATGTGGGCTGTTAGGTAGGCAGCCAATTTGGTATGAGGGCTTCTACTTTCTAGAGCACTGAGGTGTTCCGAACATCTTGCTTCATAATTACTGCACGTTTGTCCTATGCGTACTGACTGGAAAGTGTTGCATGTGATTTCATAAAATAAGCATGATTTGTTGAATTTATCTGTGTGTGTTTCCGTTGTTGTAAGACTTTTGACTGTTGTGTTGTGCTGCCTGTCCTGTATCCTATTTTACAAAATACATCTATAATTTGCCAATAAATCAGCAGTATTAGCTAATTTTGAGGAAATAACAGAGGCATACAAGGCACACATTCAAAAATAATGAAAGAAACTGGAGAAACAAACCAAAAGATCCGGCAGAATCACAAACAGCACAGGCGCGCCCACTCAGTCATCACAATCAAAAGTAAAATCTCTATGACAGATTCAATATAATTCACATAAAACTAACGAAACAATTGAAAAAGCCTGTTACAGACGCTGAACACATAAATGAACAAGGAAGAATGAGTGTACCAATTGTTATTGCAAACTTAACAAGAGAATTAGTAGCTGCACAAATAATACAGTTAATTAGTACACACACATATATCCACCATAATTTCTAATAACAGAACGCCAGAGGATATGACGTACTATAAGCAAAAACAAACTAAAAAAACAATGCCATATTAATAAAAGCAGACAAAAGAAATATTATGACGATTGATGAAAAAGAATACATAGATAAAACACTAGATGGTATGTAAGATAACAATGTCAGAAAACTGACCCGTGACTCAACTGCAAGGTCCCAGAAAAACATTGAACAGGCATTAGGAAGCCTGAAAAATATATTCTCAAAATACCTAATAAAAAGTACGACAGAAATCCAAGGGCGCCACTCTAAATACCCTACCAAAAGTGCACAAACAAATTATTCCATTAAGACTAGTAGTCAGTATCAGAGATGCTCCATATTATCATCTAACCCAATACACACACATACACAGCGTAGGCAACATAATACAGAAACAGGGACTTCAAATGGGATACGGGACACACAACACAAAGAGCTCAGAACACAGGAAGCACCCACAGACAAATTCAACAGATCAGGCGCATTTTATGAATTCACATACAACACTTGCCAGTCAAGATACGCAAGACAAACATGCAGGAACTTTAAAAAAAGATATTCAGAACATGTCAAAGATCTAATATGTAGCAGACCCCAGTACACATTTGCTGACCGCCTAATAGCCCACAGCCATCATCCAGCTACAACAGAAAGTGTTTAATCTAGCCATCTCTTTCTCTCTCTCTCTCTCTCTCACACACACACACACACACACACACACACACAGAGAGAGAGAGAGAGAGAGAGAGAGAGAGAGAGAGAGAGAGAGAGGCGCTAAATTCACTTGAGAACTAACGAACCCCGATTGCAATAGAACAGAAAAACAATGTTTACTCTGTATTTTGGTGAAGTGATATGGTTGGTTCAAATGGCTCTGAGCACTATAGGACTCAACTGCTGAGGTCATTAGTCCCCTAGAACTTAGAACTAGTTAAACCTAACTAACCTAAAGACATCACAAACATCCATGCCCGAGGCAGGATTCGAGCCTGCGACCGTAGCGATCTTGCGGTTCCAGACTGCAGCGCCTTTAACCGCACGGCCACTTCGGCCGGCGGAAGTGATGTGTTCGTTACAAATAAATTTCTGCAAAATATATGTAGTATTTGTGTGTTTTTCTCAGTAACTCAGGAAAACGCGAATGGAACAGGATCCGCGATCCGCCTAAACAAAACAGATAATCGCAAATTCAAGCGCGAAATATCCTGGCACTATTTTCTCTCTATATATAAAAGGCAACGTCCTGACCGACTCATCATCGACGAGCCCAAACTAGTAACGTAAAAACGTGAAATCTGGAGAAGACGTGGATCTTCTACTGTAGGCATAGTTTAAGAAAGGATTTTTCGAAGTTCCAACCATAAAGGAGTGTAATAGGAGACAAAAATTTTTTTTGAAAAATTGTCGCTATGAAGGCAACAGACCTTCGAAAATTGGCATTTGATTTCCAGGTCAGAAATAAAGAAATACATGTTTCATAACTACTAAAGCATTTTTAAGTTAAGTCTATGAATATTGGTAGTTGACATCTCGGTTGCAAATAAAAAAAATTGTGTTTCAAAGTTTTTGGAAATTGAACTCGTAAGAGGGTGCAACAGGGGATGAGACTTTTTTATGAAAATATTTTATTATGAAAGCATTTTGAAAGCTAAATCTGTGAAATTGGCTTCTCAGTTAGAAATAAAAAATACGTCTTTCACTGTTTTTGGAAATTCAACCACTATGGAAGTGAAACAGGGGATGAAAGTTTTTATGGAAATATTTCATTGTGCAAACGTTTTTGGAGCTAAATCTATGAAAATTTGTATTTGGCTTCTCTGTTAGAAATAAAAGATGCCTATATCATTATTTTTGGAAATTCAACCCCTAATGAGGTGATATGGAGTCAAACCGGTTCACTGATTCATTATCGCCCAGCCCTAACCGCTAAGGATAGAAACTCGAAGTTTGGAGAGGGTGTGGATCTTGTACTGTAGGCGTCGTCTAAGAAGCGAGTGTCCGAAATTCCACTCCTAAGGGGTTGAAATAGGGGAATGAAAGGCTTTTTGAAAGTATGTCCCAATTAAGGAAGTTTTGAAGCTAGAACTTCTGAAACTGGTGTTTGGTTTTTCAGTCATAAAATAAAAAAATGTGTTCCACATTTCTGGAAATTCGACCACTAAAGGGGTAAAAATAGTGGCTGAAAGTTTTTTTGAAAGTGAATAATTACTAAAGAACTACTGAAGAATTTTTAAGGCTGCATATATGACATTTGGTATTTGACTTCTCGGAGAGAAATAAAAAAAATACGCGTTCCGGGAAATTGAACCTAAAGGAGTGAAATAGGAGATGAAAATTCTTAAGATGTTTCGTTACATTAAAAAAATTAAAGCCAAATTTATGAAAATTTGTATCTCACTTGTCGTTTAAATATAAAGAAATATTTTTAGGTCGTTTAAATATAAAGAAATATTAGTTAGGGGATGAAAGTTGCTATGTAAATATCCTCACAAGAACGCAAAAGGCATGATTAACAAAAACTTGGACTCCAGCTACCAGAATCACTTCTGAGTCAGAAATACATTCGGAAAAGACCATGGTTATATGGCCTTATTTAGTGTGAAAAACTTTGATGATGTTGCAGTTGCTGAACAACATAAAAATTCGATTAACTGAAAACAAAAAAATGTCTTGGCTAAGCTAGTTTAAACATAAATTGATGTCTTAACCATCAAACTACATTAACATCGTTTGGCTGCAGATTACAAGGTACCAGTACGTGGTAATGTACAAATGGTCCTACATATAAGCACAATGTAAAATTAAGATATCGACGAAAAAACAAATAAAACTGTTCTTAGGACTAATTTTCGCAGACTAGTTATTTAAAATATGTTCATTTTTCGCAGACTTTATTAAAAAAAAACCACTAATATTGGCCCAGAGATGCAGAAACGTGTTTCGGTCGCAAGCAAAAACAGTGTCTCGCATAACAGGCGGATCTACTATCCAATGATTTTTGCTGCAATCATGGCAAATGCAAGAGCAGGAAGTCCAAATGATGAGTATACATACATATATACAAACATCAATATTTATGAAATACAGAGCTCGCTCACTGTCTAAGACCTGAAGACAAGTAATGATTTAAGTATTGGTAATAGGACATTTGCGTGCAATAATAATCGAAATACCAAATGTGTCTCAGCTAAGGTCGCAGGACTTCACTGTACTATATGGTAAGCGTGTAAAAGCAAGATATCGGTATATGGACAATTACGTGTAATGCAAATAAATATCGTATAATAAAATCAGATGGAGAATACATAATAATCTCTTGCCGGAGACAGACAGCCTGGAGAAGGGATGTGAGTTGACGGAGGCAAGTAACACAGACCTTAGTGCGGAGAATGTAAATTGAGAAAATGGCACTGGTGTCAGTAAAATAGCTTCGTCTAGCGTACTTCTGATGCTTAATGGACGGACACAGACAGGCTGTAACCTACCATGAAAAAGGAGTCAGGCAAGCCACGGAGCGGCCACTTCCCATCACTGGGCAGGTGTGCGTTCTGTTTGCTCACATATGGAACGAGGAGCTCCGACATATTATTTTCCACTATAAAACAGTAAATGCTTTGGAATGATGAATTACGTGAATAAGTTCCGGAGACTGTCGTCACTGTAGCGCTTGTTTAGCGTGATGTATCACGCATTATCTGGAGAGCGCTTTGTTACGCTGTCACTCGAGTTTCCACTCCCTGGTGAGGCTTAACGCGTACCGTGAGAATTGCCAGCAGTCGCATGTTCGCGTGCTAATAGCATGCAAATTCAGGCGGTCAGCCACCCACGAGACAACAGCAATCCTCCGGCTCTTCAACGGGCTTATCTAACATTTACATTAACTAATGTTCAGCTATTGCTGGTTCCGGCTGATTCTGGAATGGCGACTGATCAATAGCTTGTCAACTGAAAATGGAAACGTCGTTATATGGCTCGCGTCGATGCTATGGTACAACAGCAGTTCGAGCAGGTACCGGTATCAATCAGTGTGAACAATAAATGATTCTGACGCTTTAAGAATGTATCTTGCAAATGACGTATAATGTTGAAACGCCCTGTTAATCCCGCAGGACAGTACAGATGGTATAAATTGTGGAACGGGCCAAAAATAAGAGACTGTTAGTTACACTTTAACATACAACTTTATTATTTGATGAAACATTACAAGAGCCCAAAATAAATTTTTTTTTAAACACTGCCTTAATCTTTGGGACTAAATTACCGGCTGAAAGCCACTTTAATTTAAAAACAGCAGAAGGCCAATAATTTAAAACGTAAGCATAATCAGAAGTTTAAAAGGCAAATATTGTCTTAAAACAGTTGTTTAGTTAGGCTGAAGTAAACAAGTTAAATTCAAATCGGATGAAGGCCTGAAACTTAAAACTCCATAACATTTTTTTTTTTAAATACCAAAGGCCTTACGTGAAACAGTTCTTTAATTTAGGCTGAAGGCCTTAAGAGCAAACAACTCTAATTTAAAACAAAAATCGGCTAGAAGCCATACAAGTACAAACAACAAGAACAAATTAAAAAAAAGGCAGTACACCCAAGGGCGCTCAGGTGTTCGAGGGTCGGCCTGTAATTCAAACACTAAAGCTCGCTTAGGTGAGACAGGCAGTCGGACCAACCATTTTCAATCCTCGGGGAATCCAACCGACAGACAGTAAACAGACCAATTATCAAGATCAGTTACGCCGCACACTTGCAGCAAAACTCAAATGATGCTTACAGCGGAGACTGGAACAACAACCAGAACCGATCACAGACAACCAATAAGCGGTGGACGACCCAAATACATGTCGTCTAATCAGACGACCGACCAAACGGCCGAGCAAGGTCTTTGCCACTCAAACGTGTGTATCAGAAATCGTCGGGCGAGTGATGGGTATCCTGTCCTCCCTTGCTACTCCACGCCAACCGACCAGTTCAGAGCCAGTGCGCCGACAACCTTTAAATAACTTGTCAGTCAAACCACATAACTACACACAGTTTCACGAACACTTGCACGCAAAACTAGACAATGCTAACGACAGTGAGTGAGCAAAACAAGGCCGAATCACGAATTTGCACACACAGCCAACCCATAAGCGATCGCCGTCCAGATCTACGTCGTCCGACAAGACGACCGACCGACGATCAACCAAAGTCGTCCCCACTCAAATCAAGTGTGTCGGCGATCATCGGCCAGTGATGGCTATCCGCGCCTCCCTGGCGCTGCATGCCCCACTGGTGCTATAATGCGACTGCGCCAACCGACCAACTGCTACACATCAGCACGGAGACGGCACTAAACGCTGCTGCTGCGGTCGCAGGTTCGAATCCTGCCTCGGGCATGGGTGTGAGTGATGTCCTTAGGTTAGTTAGGTTTACGTAGTTCTAAGTTCTAGGGGACTGATGACCACAGCAGTTGAGTCCCATAGTGCTCAGAACCATTTGAACCATTTTTTGAACGGCATTAAAATAACTGGGCAATGAACATCACAGGCTACACACAATTTTACAAACACTTGGACGAAGAACGCGACCAATGCTAAAAGCAGTGACTGTGCAATCACCAGGACGAACCACGAGTTCAGACACACACCGCCAACCCATAAGCCATCGGCGAGCAAATACACGTCGTCTGGTAAGACGACCAACCGACGATCAGCAAAGATCGGTCATGTGTGCCGGCAACGGTTGGCAGAGTCATGGCTATCCGAACCCCACTGCCGCTCCAACCCGACCGAACTTCCGCCGCATCCCAACTGTCCGACTGCCAATTCCGAACTCGACTGCTGGTGCTTTCCAACGCACTTCATTGCCCGGTCCGAACTGCACTCCTGGCGCCTTCCAACCCATTGGACGACACACGACGACCAGGAAGTAATAGCAGTCCAGCAAAGATTTTTTTTTTTTTACTTTATTGTTATTTTGACACCTGAGCAAGCAGGTAGGCTGGCAGCAGCACAATACGCCGCTCTTCAGCCGAACAGAGTACAAGGAAATAAACAGAGAAGAGACATCACTTAGAAAAACGGCGGGAAAAAACAGTAGACTCATGAACATAAAAACACAAGAAGCCGTTCACACTCGATGACAATCCACACTACGAACTGTTGACACGACGCAAAAACACTGAAGAAGACAATGGCACTGGTGAACAATGGAGTGTGACGGCGAAACTGAACACTAAACATGACGGCACACACGATACACTGATGGCGATGATCTCCGGCGCGCGAATGTTCACTCAGCGTGTACGAGTCCGGGGACCTGCCAAGAGAGGAGGTGGAAGAGGAGGAAGGGGAAATGGGAGAGGGGAGAGCAGAGATGCCATGGGCAAAGGAGAGAGGGAGGAGAGAGGAAGGGGGAGGGGAAGCCCGGGGGGAGAGGGGTGGAGGGAGGAGACGGGGGAAAAGGAAAGAGAAGGGAAGGGAAGAGAAGGGAGGGAGGGTGCCTAAGGGAAAGGACACCAGAAGTGGGGGGGGGGGCAGGGTCAAAGTTGATAGGAGGGGTAGATGTAGGGGACGAGGACATCATCAGGGATGGGGAGTTGGCGGAAGCCACCTTGGGAGAGGGTAAGGAGGGTGGAGAGATGGAGACCAGGTGGGATGTGGGAATACAGGTGCGGCAGCGGGCGGGGGTGGGAGAGGATCGGGGACACGAGCGGGTGAGGAGGATCAAGTTTACGGGAGGTGTACAGGATCCGTATCCTATCAAGGAAAAGGAGGAGGTGGGGGAAGGGGATGAGATCATACAGGATCCGCGTGGGGGAGGGTAGACGGATGCGATAGGCGAGGCGGAGAGCATGGCGTTCAAGGATTTGGAGGGATTTATAAAAGGTAGGGGGCGCGGATATCCAGGCTGGATGGGCGTAACAAAGGATAGGGCGGATGAGGGATTTATAGGTGTGGAGGATTGTGGAGGCGTCCAAACCCCACGAACGGCCAGAAAGGAGCTTGAGGAGACGGAGACGGGAACGTGCCTTGGCTTGGATTGTCCGGAGATGGGGAGTCCAGGAGAGGCGACGGTCGAGGGTGACGCCAAGGTACTGAAGGGTGGGAGTGAGGGCGATAGGACGGCCATAGACGGTGAGATAGAAATCAAGGAGGCGGAAGGAAGGGGTGGTTTTGCCTACAATGATCGCCTGGGTTTTGGAGGGATTGACCTTAAGCAACCACTGGTTGCACCAAGCAGTGAAGCGGTCAAGATGGGATTGGAGAAGGCGTTGGGAGCGTTGCAGGGTGGGGGCAAGGGCAAGGAAGGCAGTGTCATCGGCAAACTGGAGAAGGTGGACGGGGGGTGACGGCGGCGGCATGTCCGCCGTGTACAAAAGGTACAGAAGGGGGGAGAGGACGGAGCCTTGGGGCACACCGGCGGAGGGGAAAAAGGTGTAGGAATCTGTGTTATGGATGGTGACATAGGAAGGACGGCGGGAGAGAAAGGAACCGATCAGACGGACGTAGTTAATGGGAAGGGCAAAGGTTTGGAGCTTGAAGAGGAGACCGGAATGCCAGACGCGGTCATAAGCGCGTTCGAGGTCAAGGGAGAGGAAGATTGCGGAGCGACGGGAATTAAGCTGTTCGGAAAGGAGATGAGTGAGGTGAAGGAGAAGATCGTCGGAAGAGAAGGACGGCCGAAAGCCACACTGGGTGACGGGAAGGAGGCGGTGCTGGCGGAGATGCTGGTGGATGCGACGGGTGAGGATAGATTCCAGGACCTTGCTGAAGACCGAGGTAAGGCTGATAGGACGGTAAGAGGAGACGGCGGACGGCGGTTTGCCAGGTTTAAGGAACATGAGAATACGGGAGGTTTTCCACAGGTCGGGGTAGTAACCGGTGGACAGGACTACATTGTAGAGCCTGGCCAGGGTGGAGAGGAAAGAGACAGGAGCTTCACGAAGGTGACGGTAGGTGGCACGATCGTGACCAGGAGCGGTGTTGCGTTTTGTGCGGAGTGTATCAATGAGATCCTGTGTAGTGATAGGGGCATTGAGTTCCGTGTGTGTAATGTTGTCCAAGTACTGGAAACCAGGAGCGAGGGGAGGGACAGAGGTGTCAGTTCAATCGCGGATATCCGGGAAGAGGGAGTAATCGAACTGGGGATCATTGGGGATGGAGAAAACATTGGAGAGGTAGGAGGCAAAGTGATTGGCCTTACTAAGGGCGTCAGGGAAGGGATGATCATCGTGGAGAAGAGGATAGTAGGGGGAGGGTTTAGTTCCGGTAAGGCGACGGAAGGCCGACCAGAACTTGGACGAGTTGATTGGTAGGGTTGCATTTAAACGGGTGCATGTCTGTCGCCAGTCCCGGCGTTTCTTAGCCGCGAGCAAATTACGAACGTGTCGCTGGAGTTGCCGGTGGCGTCGTAGTGTGTCCGGGTCACGCGTGCGGAGGAAGGCACGGTAGAGACGACGGGATTCACGGAGGAGGAGAACGGCCTGTGGGGGTAAGGTAGGACGGTGGGGGTGGATGGCGACAGTAGGAATGTGGGCCTCCACAGCCTCAGACAAGGTCTGCTGGAGAAAGGAGGCGGCATGGGTGACATCGTCAGGGTGGTGGTAGGTGAGAGGGTGGCTATCGACCAGGGTGGAAAGGGTATCCCGATAGGCATTCCAGTCGGCTCGGGAATAGTCGTGGACATACTTAGGGGGAGGATCAGTACGAGGGTCGGGGCGAGGGCGACGACCGTCTGAAATGGTGAGGACAGGGAGATGGTCGCTACCAATAGGTTCCAGGACATCCACCGTTATGCGGCCAAGGAGGTTGGGGGAGGAGAGGATAACATCAGGAGTGGAGTTGGATTCGGGACGGGTGTGCTGGGGGATGGGAATGAGGTCGCCTTGAAGGGAGGAGAGGAACCGATGCCACCGCCGTAACTGGGTGGCGGAACGACTATGGATGTTGAGGTTGGCGGCGATCACGTAGGAGGAGAAGGTACGGTCAATGTGGGAGAGGAAGTCGAAGGGAAGAGGGGCGTTAGGACGGACATAGATGGTGGCGCAGGTAACGGTAAGGCCAGGGAAGAAGAGACTAAGGATCAGGTGTTCGGTGGGGTCAGGAAGGAGAGGTTGGAGCCGAACGGGGATCTGGCGGTGGTGCCCTATGGCAACTCCGCCACGCGCAATCGGGAGGGGATTAAAAAATGGCTCTGAGCACTATGGGACTTAACATCTATGGTCATCAGTCCCCTAGAACTTAGAACTACTTAAACCTAACTAACCTAAGGACAGCACACAACACCCAGCCATCACGAGGCAGAGAAAATCCCTGACCCCGCCGGGAATCGAACCCGGGAACCCGGGCGTGGGAAGCGAGAACGCTACCGCACGACCACGAGATGCGGGCGGGAGGGGATTATCGGAGCGGTGGAGGAGGTAGGGCGAAGTGTGGACTGTGTGGTGGGGTTGCAGGAAGGTTTCATTGAGGAGGAAGGCATCCACGCGGTGGGTGGCAAGGATGTGCAGGAAGAGGTTTTTGTTGGCGGGAAGGGAGCGTATGTTGTTGAAAAGGATACGTTGCTGTCGCGCCATGACAGGGATTTAAACGAGGGTGTCAAGACGGGAGAAGGTGAAATGGGCCTGGTTGTTGGAGTAGGTGGCGTACATTTTGAGGTGGAATACGGATCGGGCGGCGAGGGAGATCTGTTGGAAGGTGTGTGAGCGCTGAAAAGGATGTACATTCTGCAGGACAATGGTTAGGAATCGGATGATGTCCTCAGCGGTAGGGGGTGGGCGAAGGGAGTTGCCGGGAGGGGTGGGGGCGTCCAGAGGGCGGACAGGAACGGTGAGTTCAGGAGTGGTAGGAGGGGGTCGGGCCTTACACTTCTGGGAGTAGGTGGGATGAGGGAGGTTACAGGTATTACAGGAGGGGGGGGACTGGAGATTGGGGCACTGCCGTAAAAAGTGGGCTTGCCTACAGTGCGGGCAGGTGGGGGCCTCGCGGCACTCTGATGTTGGGTGCGCATTATATCGCAAGCACCTTTGGCAGCGGAGGGATTGAGGAGGGGAACGGGAGGGGTCAACTTTATAACGCTGGTTAAAAAGGAGGGCACCCTCCTTCATGAGACGGTCTATGGAGGGGGCGTGCTCAGAGAAAACGCGCATAAGGCGGGTGGGGCCGGCAGCGTTATGGATCCGGCGAACCGCACGCACCTCCAGATGGGGATGGGCTTGAAGCTCCGCCAACACCTCCTCCTCCGTGATCACTGGACTGAGCCGAGTGATCACGGCAGTGAGGGTCGGCGGGCGACACGGAGGTTGGGGTTGGCGGGAGGGAGGTGGCGATGGAGCAGGGGTGAGAGAGGCATGAGGGCCAAAGCGGGTGATAGGGATGCGGGAAAGGAGGTCCGTGTGGAGGGTAGGGCTGGGGGAGGAGATGAGTACCGAATCACGGCGAGGAGTGAGGAGGGAGATGGGGGCACCAGGACAATGCTGGCGAAGGAAGAGGGTGAGGTTCCGGGCTTCAAGGAGGGAGGGATCTGGACGGGAGAGGAGGTAGCGGTAGAGGGAGGGTGTAGAGGAGGAGGAGGAGGGGGCAGGGACGGGCAGGGAGACATCCATGGCATCAGGGGTGGGGGAAGGGGGACGAGGCGGAGCCTTTTTCGGAGCGGACGAGACAGGAGTGCCACTGGGGCGCTTGACGGCGGTGGAGGAGGTGTGGGGGACGGGAACAACTGGAATGTGGCGGGGAGTGGCAGGTCCCGGGGCAGGAGTCGGCGCCGGAGATGGGGATGGTGAAGGCGAAGGCGACGGCGACGATGAAGATGACGGTGGCAGTGGCGGCGGTGATGGCGAAGGTGACAGGGAGAGCGGGGCGTGGACAGTGGCCCGACGGGCCACCACCCGAGCCGGAGCTGCAGTGACAGGCTGGGGGAGTGGGGGGAAAGGCTCAGAACGAGACGAGCGAGAGGAAGAAGCGGGAGAGGGGGCGACAAAGATAGAGGGAGAAGGGAGAGTGAGGAGAGGTGGGATGAAAGGAGGGGGTGGGGACTGGGCACACCATGTTATAGTGGTGGAGGCGGCGGAAGGGGATGTATAGACGATGGCGGTGGTGGTAGTAGTGACGGTGGTGGTGGGGGCGGACATGACGACAGGAAGAAAAAACGCACAGCACGAAAAGGAAAGGACACAACGGGGAACAGGCGAAGACGCAGACGGACGAAGATCAGGGTCGGACGACCAGGGCGGACGTCGACGGCGGCGGCGGCGGCGGCGAGCACCGGCGGCGGCGAGCACCGGCTGGCGGCGGCGGCGGCGGCGGCGGCGGCGAACAGACGGACGGACAGCAGGCGGCGGCGAAACAGACGGACGGACAGCAGGCGGCAGCGGCAGGCGGCGGCGAGGGCGGCGAGCACCGGCAGGCGGCGAGCACCGGCAGGCGGCAGGCGGCGACGGCGAGGACCGGCAGGCGGCGACCAAACGGCGGCGGGGGCGAGGACCGGCAGGCGTCGACCAAACGGCGGCGGCGGCGAGCAACGGCAGGCGGCGGCGGCTGCGAGCAGTAGTGACGGCGAGCAGACGGCAAGGGAAGGGTGGGGATCTTCCACATCGAAGGTGCACCCTGAGAGTAGCCCAGGTGGTGAAACTCTTCGACGAAGAAGTGAGGGAATCCAACCCTCGAATGCCGTCCAGCAAAGATAATACAGCAGGGCCTATATCGATAAGCACTGCTTCTGTCGCTCACGGGCAGGCAAGTCAGCAACTCAGTGACACCAGTAATATAAAATTAACATAACGAGGCGGCAGTACGGTAAAAACAAGCTGTTAAAAATAAGAGATGGCACGAACACGAGCCACGCACGGCTCAAATGTATTTCACTGTTCCAACGTTTTTGTTACCTCTTACACTCGTAGAAGACGATTTTCCCATCTTCATTACTAAGACAAAATACACAACTGCAAAGGCAAAACTTTCTAATTTATCAGTTACAGAGAAGAAAACATTGCTGTGGAGCATAAATGTGACACGATATAAATATATTATTTGCGACTTCGAATATATAAAAGATCGAAGGCCACCAGACAAAATACGACAGTTTCTTATTTTAGGATTCCATCAGCTGATTATCTGTACTTTATTTAATACAGCTTTTCTACAATAATAAATTCCGAGATGACGAACAAAACAATAGCTTCGTATCATTATAGCAATATCTTTTCTCTTAGAAGCAACTAAGTTAAAGTTTAATGTGCTGCTAGAATTCGTAAAGTAGTAACGAAGAGATGCATTCCTTTTATTGCACCTTTCAAGAAACTGTTGCTGGAAGTTGTTGATCTCGTATTTTAATATTAATTACACACTGCCTAGATAGAAACTACCTTCACTTTTATCGACATGTTGAGATTATGGTAAACCATCACTGCAACATGAACACATAATCCAAGATATATTTTCCACATATTCTTTTGTTAAACAGCACATTCATAATCATTTAAGTACGAAAAAGGGAAGAATTAATAGTGAATACAGTTTTAAATAATTAAAAATACACTTGTAAGAGACGGCCGGTGTGCCCGGCGGTTCTAGGCGCTTCAGTCTGGAACTGCGCAACTGCTACGGTCGCAGGTTCGAGTTCTGCCTCGGGCATGGATGTGTGTGATGTCCTTCGGTTAGTTAGGTTAAAGTAGTTCTAAGTTCTAGGGAACTGATGACCTAAGATGTTATGTCCCACAGTGCTCAGAGCCATTTGAACACTTGTAAGATTGTAACAAGTAAAACTGTTGACATTGTCAAACGCAAAAGTCAAACAGAAAGGAAGGTGATCTCTATTTTTAAGACGGAAAGCAACGATGAATGACCTTCCCTTAATTAAGTTGAAAGAAAAAGAATACCTTACAGCTTCCGGTCAGCAGATAACATCTATAGGTCATCCAAAGCAAGCCATTCTCCATTTCAGTGCAGCGGCATCCAACTCGTAGCATTCCCACCGTATCAAGTTTGGCCATTCACAGCCAGACCGTGGAGCGGACTTCAGTAGAGCCTGATTGCCCTCGAATTCTCCGATCCAATAATTTTACATTCGTATCACGGAAAACATTTCAAGTTGACTGATCTGGACAGTGACTAAATACTCTCTCCAAAGCGCGACTCGACAAATCATGGTTTATCCCCCTAGCTCGTCGAAGAAAATCGCGATAAAAAGTGTAAAAGGACATTTTCCTCAGCAAAAGATCAACTTGTACAGAACTACAGTAACTGTCTACCTGAGACACATTTTCATAACAATTTGCACAACGTATAAAAACGATAAACTGAGATTTAAATAATACAAGTAAAAACATAAGTAGCAGAAACTGTTCAGTTATATTAGCAACACAATTTACATGGACTATAGTAAACAGAAATACACGTAACAGATGTATACGTGTGTGTGATGTTGCGTTACAGGCCTGATACTCGAATTGATGGCTACATCAGCTTGAACTGATAGGTCCAGTGCAAGCTCTGCAAATCACTGAGGTACGTGGCAGATGGTAGTTAGCGTGATACGACATTTTAAGGTTTCTTTCCCCTCCAATCGCGTCTAGAGCTTGGGAATATGATTCTGTGAATGTTGTCTTCACCGTCCCATCCGGAGTGATAAGTAAGTGAATTCTTCATTTAATACTGATTCTCGTAACTATGTAGGTAGGCTTTTCCGGAATAATTGGCGTTCAAGCGTTTGCCAGTTCAGGGTTTTAAGCATATCCCTGATACTCTCGCGTACGTGAAGCAAACCTGTGACTGTTTGTGCTGCCCTTCTTTCTATATGTTCAATGTCCCCTGCTAGTCCCATTTGTTATAACTCCCACACACTTGGGGAATCTTCTGAGAAGCGATCTGTAAGGAGTCTTCTTAGTAGGCTCATTGCATTTACCCAATGTCCTGCCAGTGAATCGAAGTCTGCAAATAGCCTTATTTACGTGTGACTACGATGATTCCCCTTCACATCCCTAACAAGTTCCATACCAAGGTATCTGTATAAGTTGACTGATTCAAATTAATTTTTAATATTGTAGTCATACGAAACTGCACGGTGGTTATAATTAAAAATGCAGCTACTGTCGGAGGTCCAGTGTCGGCTGTAATTACCGTGCGGCAGTGAAACTTGGTGAATATGCTAATGCGTTAATGCGGAACTGATTTACGCTGGAAAAAAATTAGCTCCAGTTTCGGCCACTAGATGCAAATTTGGTGCAATAGAGCATCTCGTCGACGTCTCCAGTGCTCATATTAAACAACTTCTGTAAGCGGTGGTTAATAATAAAATCAACAGTATGCCTTTTTCATTTGTTTGACCTTTTCTGTCCACGTGCGATTCCTTATCCATTACATATGGTAACATTTCTACACGTCTTTCTTGGATTCCCAGCTGCCCAAAATTGAGAATAAATTTTTTCCAGCGTAGATCGGTTCCCCCTTAACGCTTTAATAGATCAACTAATATCGCTTCCATATGATATTTACAACCAACATTGGACCTTAGTGAGTAGCTCCACATTAATTACGAGTCTAACCACCCGGTATAATTCTGCGTCACCTAACGTACACAGTTACACATTTCTCAACATTTAAAACAAGTTACCAGTATTTGTGATACTTTGAAATCTTATCAAGGTCTGAATGGTGCTGCTTTTTGTGGTCCTACCTCAGTCGGTTAAAGCGGGACCCTTATAGGACTCTTTGTTGTCCGTCTGTCTGTCTGTCAAAAAACTTTTATCCTTAGGAACAGGTAGAAGTATCAAGTTGAGGTTTATGTCGTATACAGAGGTCTATGGTCTCTTTGAGATATAACATTTAAGCTCGTAAGTCACTGCAGTCAAAAGATACCGCCATTTATGCCACAAATTTGGCAAGAAGCAAGGTTTCACAGTACAAGTAAAGGAAAAATCCTAAAACTGTTAAACTACAATTAGCTCACACGAAAAAATATTTGTTTTGTCATTTATTGTCCAACATCAAACTGGAAATTAATCAGTATTTAAGCATTCAAGCTGTCTGTGTCGCAATACTAAGAGTGAGACATCAGGCAAGGTATGACTTTGTTGCTCATATGACGCTAGTGTTAGTTTCACATGGAGCTTGAAACACCATATCTACGTGCAGTGATCGCTCCTGGATATGCGTCATATCAACAATTAAGTCACTCCTTGCCAGATGTCTGACTTTTATCATTTCGATCCAGTCAACCTGAATGCAGAACTACTGATTGTTATAATAAATGGTCGCTTGCCTTCTGGTTGACTTTATGTCACATATATGTTATTGAACTCAAAAAATTATCAAAAATCTTGGAATCCTTGAACCGATATCTTGTCAGTATCAGTATCGATAACAGGCAAAGATGGTTAACGTTCTCGATTTACGGAATGGATAAAGTGTCTGTAAACATAATTAAGTTTGTACGGAACCGTCAAGGCGTGGGTCCTATTCGGACCTGGCAAATCTTTTTCATATAGTAATTCATTACAAATAACTTCATCATTTGCAAAAAGTCCGCCAGACCATTGATGTGCAGTATGAACAACCAGGGTTCCAGTATACATCACAGGATCACTCCTGAACTTATTTCTCGTTCTGTCGATGACTCTACGTCAAAGATAACATACTGCGTCCCCCTACCAACGAACCCATGAGCCAGTCACATCTTTATTTCATACCCGCTACGATCACATTTTTGTTAATAATAGTTGGTGTGTTACCGAGTCAAATGCTTTGCGGAAGTCAGGAAATACTGAACCCACATAGTTAACTTGGTCCGTGGCTTTCAGGACGTTATACGAGAAAAACGCAACCTAGGTTTCGCATGACCGATGTTCTCTGAATCCGTGCTAGTTCCCGCGGAGAAGGATATTCTATTCGAGTTACCTCATTACGTTTGACCTCAGAATATACACACATCAAATTAAGTTTTACATCACCTCGGTTCCGAGAATTCCGGAACCTATACTGAAAATTGGAATAGATTTCAACATAAATATTATTTCCGCCCTTTTTATTACTCATGAAAACCACACATTGCGTGTCGTACCACCATACAGCGGCACTTTCAGAGATGTTGGTCCAGATTGCTGTACACACGGGTACCTCTAATACCCAGTAGCACGTCTTCTTGCATTGATGCATGCCTGTATTAGTCGTGGCATACTATCCACAAGTTCATCAAGGCACTGTTGCTCCAGATTGTCCCACTCCTCAATGGCGATACGGCGTAGATCCCTCAGAGTGCTTGGTTCGTCACGTCGTCCATAAACAGCCCTTTTCAATCTGTCCCAGGCATGTTCGATAGGGATGCTGGCCACGCTAGTCGAGAGATGCCGTTATTCTGAAGGAAGTCATTCACAAGATGTGCACGATGGGGGTGCGACTTGTCGTCCATGAAGACGAATGCCTCGCCAATATGCTGCCGATATGGAGGATGGAATTCACGTATTGTACAGCCGTTACGGCGCCTTCCATGACGACCAGCGGCGTACGTCAGCCCCACATAATGCCACCCCAAAACAGTTGGGACCCTCCACTCTGCTGCACTCGCTGGACAGTGTGTCTAAGGCGTTCAACCTGACCGGGTCGCCTCCAGACACGTCTTCGACGATTGTCTGGCTGACGGATATGCGACACTCGGTGAAGAGAACTTCATGCCAATTCTGAGCGGTCCATTCGGCATGTTGTTGGGCCCATCTGTACCGCGCTGCATGGTGTCGTGGTTGCAAAGATGGACAACGCCATGGACGCCGGGAGTAAAGTTGCGCATCATGCAGCCTATTGCGCACAGTTTCAGTCGTAACACGACGTGCTATGGTTGCACGAAAAGCATTTTTCAACATGGTGGCGATGCTGTTCAGGGTTCCTCCGAGCCATAATCCATAGGTACTGGTCATCCACTGCAATAGTAGCCCTTGGGCGGCCTGAGCAAGGTATGCCATCAACAGTTCCTGTCTCCCTGTATCTTCTTCATGTTCGAACAACATCGCTGTGGTTTACTGCGAGACGCCTGGATACTTCCCTTGTTGAGAGCGCTTCCTGGCACAAAGTAACAATGCGGACGCGATCGAACCGCAGTATCGACCGTGTAGGCACACGATCCGTGTACCTCCTTCGTGGTGGAATGACTGGAACTGATCGGCAGTCGGACGCCCTCAGTCTAATAATTGCTGCTAGCATGGTTGTTTACATCTTTGGGCGGGTTTAGTGACATCTCTGAACAGTTAAAGGGACTATGCCTGTGACACAGTCAACGTCTGTCTTCAGGATTTCTGGGAACTGGGGTGAAGCAAAACTTTTATTCTTGTTTGTACTATAGGATTGTGCAAGAGATGGACGACAATGAAATAGGAAAGTGGTTTTGTGGAACGAAACAGCTTTTGTGGATCACAGCTGCTATCCTTTCATATAGACGGGTGTGTCCTGTAATTTATTCTAATCACTGGGTATAGTCTTATTCCAGGAGATCTACGGCACATTATAATGTCAATGGGAACTGACTCATAAGCAAATTCTACCGAACCCTGAAGCCTTGTTTAGCGATTTTAGGGGTTTCACAACGCCACTGACACTGATCACTCAACTTTACAGTTGTGTCAGAAGAAAACTGATGCAGTACTTCTGTATATTCGTTAGCAACCTTTCTATGTCATCCATGAGTGTCTGAACACTAACCTTGGTGACGCTGACAGCCTCTACGTATGACCAACATTTCTTTGGATTCGTGAGAGATTTTTCGTTGATTTTCCGATATGGTAGTCACTGAATGTATAACCCTTCGAGTCCCAGTAACATGAAAAATTGTGTAATTTAAATTTTTTTCACAAAATTAATCTTTGTTATTGTAGTGAACTACGATTACAAGGAAAAATTGGCAAAAAGTAAACACTCAATTGTTTCATTTTGAAATTAATAGGGCATACGGTTTTCAACCACCCATCATTTCATGTGGTCTATTTGAGAGCAAACTCACAATTTTCCTGGACACTATTCCACATCTCGAAACTTCCATGAATTCATAATGCCAAAAAACCGATTATAGTCCTAAATAACCATAAAAAATGAGAATAAAATTTAATAAATTTTCTATCAAAACTTCATATTGCCACAGTGTTTTCGTTCCGAAACCACTCATAAAAGCAGCAATGCAAAATCAAATTAGCATTACAACAGCTTTATTATACTTACTTTCACTGTCATTGACCTAAATGTGGCTACTATTAAAAATATAGGAAGTGACGATCTCCTACACTTAAAAGCCAAAGAAACTGTTACACTTGCCTAATATAGTGGCTCTGAGCACTATGGGACTTAACATCTATGGTCATCAGTCCCCTAGAACTTAGAACTACTTAAACCTAACTAACCTAAGGACAGCACACAACACCCAGTCATCACGAGGCAGAGAAAATCCCTGACCCCGCCGGGAATCGAACCCGGGAACCCGGGCGTGGGAAGCGAGAACGCTACCGCACGACCACGAGCTGCGGACCCTAATATAGTGCAGGGCCTCCGCGAGCGCGCAAAAGTGCCGCAACACGAAGTGGCATGGACCCGACTGATGCCTGAAGTAGTGCTGGATGGAAATGACACCATGAATCTTGGAGGGCTTTCCATACATTTGTAAGAGTGCGAGGGGCTGGAGGACTCTTCTGAACAGCTCGCTGCAAGGCATCCCAGATATGCTAAAATGTTCATGCCTGCGGGGTCTGGTGGTCAGCGGAAGTGTTTAAACTCAGAAGAGTGTTCCTGGAGCCACTCTGTAACAATTCTGGACGTGTGGGGTGTGCATTATGCTGCTGGAAATGCCAAGTCCGTCGGAATGCACCATGGACGTGAGTGAATGCAGGCGATCATACAGGATGCTTACGTACGTATCACCCTTCAGAGTCGTATCTAGACGTATCAGGGTCCTATATCACTGCAACTGCACACGCGCTACACTATTACCGAGCCTTCTCCAGAGCTCTGAAACGAGACTCGTCCGACCAGGCAACATGTTTCCAGTCATCAACAGTCCAATATCGATTCGACGGGCCCAGGACAGGCGTTAAGCTTTGTGTTGTGCAGTCATCAAGGGTATACGAGCGGGCCTTCGGCTCCGAAAGCCCAAATCGATGATGTTTCATTGAATGGTTCGCACGCTGACGTCGATGGCCCAGCATTGACATCTGCAGCCATTTTCGGAATGATTGCATTTCTGTCACTTTGCAGAATTATCTTCAGTAGTCGTTGATCCGGTTCTTGCAGGATCTTTTTCCGGCCGCAGCGATGTCGGAAATTTGCTGTTTTACCGGAATCCTGATATTCACGGTACACTCGTGAAATGGTCGTACGGGAAAGTCCCCTACTTCATCGCTACCTCGGAGATGCTGTGTCCCATCGGTCGTGCGCTGACTATAACACCACGTTTAAACCCAATTAAATGTTGATAATCTGTCATTGTAGCAGCAGTAACCGATCTAACAACTGCCGAGACATTTGTCTTATATAGGCGTTGCTGACCGCAGCTCCGTATTCTGCCTGTTTATATATCTCTGTATTTGAATATTACAGGACAGTTTTCCCTACTGGTATGCTTTATAGTATATTGTTTTACATTTAGAGAAAGCTGCCATTCGTGACATCAACTAGAAATTTCGTACAAGTCTTCTCTTATCCTCCTACAGTGACTGAACGACGGCACTTTCTGGTACACCACTGCATCATGAGGAGACCTAAAGGACTGGGCGGCTCCAATCAGTTCTGGGGACAATACTATAGACAGAAATAAGTAGGCCTCTGCAGCCGGTGCTAATCTCATTAAAATCTTTTTGTGCGTCCTTCTGCATCATTCTATGAAATACTTAAAAGACTAAAGTAACTGGCGTGGGCCGCGTTTGCCCTGATGAAAGCCGCTGCATGATACTGAAACGTCGGTGTTATTTAATTATTTTGTTGGATGACTCTGTAGTGCGCCCATAATACTGCCTACCATGTGCATTGTTAAAACATCATGAGGAGAGGAGAGGATAGTCCTCTCAACTATCTCTGCAGTTCCCTTAAACGGTCCGAGTGTAAGGTCGGAACCCGAATGGCGGGCATCGTTTGTTCCTATGTGCTCCCCTGTCTGCAGTGGCTACTAAAACAGTCTCGTACATTCAGAGTGTACAAGGTGAACCTTATCATTCCTTCCTGCGTTCCCATAAGGGGTAGCATTTTTCGCAGTACGTTTGAACTGCCGATGATTGACAGACCCTTACCCTTTCCACGTGCTTGTCCGTGGAAATGCTCACAGCTGGCTATTCAACAGCGTGTAGGCACTAGCTCAGGTTCAGGAAGAATGCACGTCGAGCTTGTTGGTTAGAGGTCCATGTCTCCCCTGTTTAGGGTTGCAAGACTTACCTCTGATACATCACTCACGGTCAAGTTTATTGGCGGTGATATGTCCTGTACGCCCTGCAGAGGAGACAGTATCTGTTGCAGAGGTTGGTATTTGACGTATCTCTGGTACACAACTCTTAGCATTTCGCCCAACACCCCAGTTCAAAAGTGCTTCCAATCGCCTGACCGCAGTGAGAGCGATTTACAGTTGTTACAGCCTGTTATAAGAATAGCACTCACAGCGGGACTGCATTCATTCTCACTGGTGCAATGTTTATACGAATACTAAACAATTAACCTTAAATTATCCTCATTGCTATTAATATCTTTTCAGTATCAGCTATGAAACAAAATCACTCAAGAAAATCATCTACGCAAGTAATGAGATAAAAGCATGGAATAAAACTTAGGCGAAGCTGTCTTCGTCTTTCTGTCTTTTGTCAATGTTGTTATCATTAATAGAATCGAGTAGCAATATCGAAAACAGTGCTCAAAATGGTTCAAATGGTTCTAAGCATGTGGGACTTAACATCTGAGGTCATCAGTCCCCTAGACTTAGACCTGCTTACGCCTAACTAACCTAAGCACATCACGCACATCCATACCCGAGGTAGGATTCGAACCTGCGACCGTGGCAGGCACGCGATTCCGGACTCAAGTGGCTAGAACCGCTTGGTCACAGCGGCCGGCGAAAACAGTACTGTTGTACATCAGATGTCGACAACAATCACTACTGTTGAAACGAAAAACTAAATGGAACGGGATATGACAGCTGTAAAGTGCGCGAAAAACACTACATCGTTGCATTTGCATTTCTAAAAGCAACATTTATGCCGCGATTGCAAAATATCAAACACTGACTTGAAAGAAAATAGTGGAGGAGATGAAACAACGGGAAATATTGCAGAAATCGCATACTTACTGCAATAGGGGGGGGGGGGGTTTCTGAAGAGATATCCAAAGATAACAGAATACAGAACTGAAATTCACAATTTAGTATGAAATACGTTATGCACAACATTCTTAAGCGACAGAAAATTCTAAAAAATATCCCCTTTATTTCGTAAATACACAATGAAATTACGGAACGATTGTTTTTGAACAATAATACCCTTGCCACAAATTTCTAGGGAGCACAAATTCTACTATATCATGAAAGGCGCGCTGCTACCAATTTGTGCTGCTCCATTTACTGGTATGACTAGGTTGAGCTGTGAGTGGTCTGTTACCCTAAGAATTTTTGTTCAACAAACGCCCAAAATTAATTTTGCAACAAATATTCAACAAAATTTATGTGACACAGTTAAAATTACATAATACATCTAAGTATTGGCTCTGAGCACTATGGGACTTTTATCTGAGGTCATCAGTCCCCTAGAACTTAGAACTACTTAAACCTAACTAACCTAAGGACAGCACACACATCCATGCCCGAGGCAGGATTCGAACCTGCGACCGTAGCGGTCGCGCGGTTCCAGACTGTAGCGTCTAGAATCGCTCGGCCGCTACGGCCGACTACATCTAAGTGTCTATAACAGTTAAACAGTGAGGACAGCCACAATTAAAATTTACAATTCAGAATGACAAGTAATACACGCTTGGTGTAGCAAAACAATCTTAAACAGCAGAGAAACGAATTTCTTGAATAACTCTACAAGTTCTTGGAACATGACACTACCCGACGGCAGTCAGCAAAAATAATACACTTAGTAGAACACTTTGATGTACAACTATGTCCAATTACACAAGGGGCATAGCACTGAACACAACAGGGTTTAACAATAATGGAAATTACTCTCACATGGAACTTATGTAGGCGTTCAATAAGTAATACAAAACATTTTTTCTGAAAACAGGTTGGTCTTATTCAGCATTGCAGCACACCATGTCATTCTCTACTCTTTTCGCTAAAAAAAACCTATTTTTCAACGTAATATCTTAAGCCGCCTTACTGGAAGGGCCTATATGCTCGCATGGTACCATTTTGCTAGTCGATGTCGGAACCAACGTCTTATTGCATCAACAACACGTAGTGTTTTCCGCGGAGTGCATCCTTCATGCGGCCAAACAAATGAAAGTCGGAAGGTGCGAGGTCCGGGCTGTAGGGTGAATGAGGAAGAAAAATCCAGTGATGTTTCGTGAGCTCCTCTCAAGTGTGCAGTCGTGTGGGGCCTTGCGTTGTCATGGAAAAGACATACGTTTGCTGTTTTATGGTGACGAACCCAATGAATACGATTCTTCAATTTCCTGAGGGTAGCACAATGAACTTCCCAGTTGATAGTGCACCACGAGGAAGGACATGAAACAGATTGAACCCTTTAGAGTTCCAGAAGACCGTTGCCCTGACATTACTGGCTGATGGCGCAGCTTTGAGCGTTTTCTTCGTGGGAGAGACGGTGTGGCTCCATTCAGTGGATTGCTGTTTTCTTTCTGGTTTAAAGCAATGAAACACTGTTTCATCGCCTGTCACGATGGCCGGCAAAAATTGTCACGGTGGTCCTCATAACGGTCCTTCGTTGTTCTTTATAGTCTTCTGTTAGGAGGCGACGAACCCAGCGAGCACAAATCTTGAGTAACCCACCTGGTGGTCGTGTGTTTCAGCACTACCAACAGAGAGTCGTGCAGCGAGGTGTTCGATTGTGATCCGTCGATCACCTGGAGTGAGAGTGTCCGCACTTTCCAACCTTGCGGGGGTCACAGCGTGTGTGGCCGACCGGAACGCGGGAGATTGTTGTGATGATGACAGACACCTTGCCCAACGGCTCACCTTGCTTCTATTCACTGGCAGGTCTCTGTAGATATTTTGCAAAAGCACATAAATATCAGCGATGCTGTGGTTTCCTGCCAGAAGATGCTCAATTACAGTTCTCTGTTTGAAAAGCATTTCCATTACAGACGACATTTTGAAAGATACATAAAGCACTGCAGCCTATCGGAATTTCATGACATCGTGGTAGTTGGAATATTCCACATTGTCACATAACAAATTCTGCATTTTTTTCACTTATTGAATACTCCTCGTATTTCAAAAACTGCACACTCCGTCTGGCCACTAATGCAAGGAACGCGCCGGATACCGAAACACCGCCGGGTACCATAAATTACCAAGAAATACTGAAATTCCTCATGTAACATAAAATTTATATTCTGAGCGTGGTTCACTGGAACTCAGTAAAGAACAGAAACAATCTTGCGACACAGTTAAGTGAGAAAGAACCTGATCAAGGCAGCGGGCAATGAAACAAATATGTCATGGGTATGTTGCCACTATATGTGTGCACACGGTGAGATTATCAGTAAAAAAAAAAACAAGTATAGTGCGCCTAATAGTACCGCACTACTGCATTGACTGACCGATATGTCTCGCGCAAAGGCAACTTCATTTCGTAACTAGTCTGCAGTATTTAGATATCAGCCTAGTCACGGCAAGAAATATTGTATCTAGAATCTCACCTCTGTCTCCAGTCAAACACACTGCAGGCTAACAAGGGACTGGTCCAATCCGAAAATAGAAATATGCCCTGAACTTTTTATTCAGGAAGACTATACCGATTAGGTGTTAGAACGCAATGGAAATATTTTTTAAAAAATGTTGAAAGTTGCCAGATTCGTAGCTCACCAGGCGGCTAGAGACATGTACACACAGCTGTAGCGGACTGCGCGTGAGAAACACGGCAGACGCATATCCTACGTTGACGGCGCATCATTAAACGGATAACAGGGCCCGGCGTGATCGTAATTTGGAAAGCGAATATCAGTTTTCGTCGATAATATTTCTGAAACAATTATCTGCAGGTATTGTCCACTCAAATTTGCAGCTCATTTAATATCCATAACAATTATTAGTCGCTTTTGCTGTAGGGTAAGTGTTAACAATGGAGAGAAAACTGAATTACTATTCATTGTGGTTAACGCTCAATGTTAAGCAATGTGGAAACCCAGTTTTCCTTCGTAAAATCTGACTATGAATTCTATAAACAGAAGAAAGACGTACACGAAGTAATAGATATGTACCATAATGAAAAGATTTACAGTACAGGTTGGCCATAAAGTCCTCTTACCCCCCAATTGGATAGCCAACATAAACCCATAAACTTGAATAAATAATGTGAACTACAGTTCTTTAGAGGAGTTTTCTTGAGATGTGAATCATGTAGAGCTGTTCATGAGAGGCAGTGCCCTGTTACCGATGGAGATCTACGAGACTGGGCCTCCGAATCGCTACTGGGATGAACATTGGTGACTTCGACCTGGTTAAGCAGAGTCAAGAAATCATACAGCGTAGGAAGTCGCGAAACAACGAACTTTACTTCAAGTAAAAATGTAGAGGAGATGCCAGTAATTCGTAGCTGATGTGAAGACGAAGTTTGCTGTTATCCTCATATCTACGGGGACTACCGCTCATCACTCATATTTCGTGAAGGAACTGCGAGCGAACAGCATTTTATTATTTCGAGGCGAAAAAAGACGAAGTCTGGTATGCAGTCGGTCAGTGCCATGACATAGTCATACAGAACAATGACAATGATCAGTATGAGTGGATTACAGCTTCTGCATATTTCTATTGTCTTCATGGACCTCTAGGCATTTTAGAATCAAAAATAAAGAACGGTCTCTTAGTGCCAAAAATCTTATTATTATCGGTATATCAAAATCTGGAAAAATAGGAAAGAATAATTTTTAACATTTCATTAGAAACATTGTCTAAGCAGATGCAGAAATTAATTGATAGCTTTTGTTGGACTCTTGGCTTCGACATAACGGTACCGCTGTCTATCAGGATGATGAAGAAAAGACTGTTGATATAATTCATATTTCATCCAGAACAACCAATGTGTCCCTCGATATTGTTGACTGTGGAAAGTAACTTTAAATAAATTGTCTGGCAACATAATTTCCGATAGCTCCATGTCATCTGAAGTTTATTAGGAGAACAGTATTCTTAACTTTCAGTCGTTTGTGGATCATCAGTTTCCATTGCCAAATTTTACGAATTGCTTTAAACATGCTCGTTATGTAATACTATAAGCAGAGCAACGCCCAGAACAATGTCTTACTCAAACGCACTTCTGTCTAAATAAAACTAATAATTACTGTGGGGTGCCTAAGAGCATTTATGTTCTTCCGTCAGGTGTGCTCAGTGCAAGGAGAATTTGTGTTTTCCCCACTCAAATGACACTTCACTTTGTTGTGACGGCAGTGGGGGATAAACAAGGAACTGTTTCATTGTTACTAAAATATACACTAGTGTTGAGAAAAAGCAAGATACCTTAAACGACTAGAGACAGGACATTCGAATTCACAGGACATGTAGAGGATCAAGATCTGCATAGATATCGCGGCTCAACACCACCTACCGGTCAAATGTGCCTGCGGCTTGCCGCTATAAACCGAAGGTAATGGATCAGTGTGACTTGAGTGGACGTGCAGGTTGTCTCGCAGACATATGCGCGAACCATACCATCAAATCAGTGAGTCTTAAAGAGGGTGCATCTTTGGAATGAGAGAAGGTGATGTATCAATCCGAGAAACTGCTGCTCATGTGGAACGACGTACTTCGGCAGTGCAACAGGTGTGTTCAGACAGGTTCAAGGAAGGCCGTAGAACACGATGACATGTGTTAGGTCGCGCTACCCAGACCCCCCCCCCCCCCCCCCCCCCCACCAGGACAAGATCGACACCTCATTAGAATGCTACTGCAAACAGATCTGCTTCGTGCAACAGTGCAACAGTGAAACAGTTTAACACGTCGTACAGTACCAGGGGTGACAGTGCGACGTCGTTTGTTAAGGCGTGGGTTACGTGTGCGTCGTTCACTTCCCTGCGTACATTTGACGAATGTACAGAAACATACTAGACGGCAGTGGTGTGTGTGACAGAGATGGCATCAGATAGTGTTTACGGACGATTACAGGTTCTATTTGTTTGAAAATGTTGGCCGAAGTTTGGTTCGCCAGAGACAGAGGGAGCAGCATCACAGTGACTGCATTCGCAAAAGACCTACCGCACCAACTCAAGGCCTCATGGTGTGGGGTGCTATTTGGAACAACCACAAATCACAGCTGGAGCGTGTCCAGTGCACTGTGACCAGTGTGACCTACACGAATGACATCCTGCGAACAGTAGCCATGCACTTTCTGCACTCCAGACGCCATTTTCAGGAAAACGATGCACCACCACATGTTGCTGCACGAAGAAGTGCCTTCTTGGTGTCACAGGATGTCAGCCTTTTGCCCTGGCGTGCCTGATCACGAGACTTGGCACCAGTCGAAAATTTGTGAGATGTAGGGAAACAACGGGTGCAGCACTATGACGCAGTGAAAATCACCAGAGGTGAACCTTGGCACCAGGTGACTGCAGCATGGATGTCTGTACCACAGGACGCATTCACACCTTACACGTGTCGATGACTTCATAAATGGAATAAGTTATCAGGACCCATGGCAGACCCTGTGCCTCCTAGGCAAAAGGACACATTCTGAACTGAGGTGACTGAAATGCTT
Organism: Schistocerca cancellata; assembly: GCF_023864275.1. Taxonomy (NCBI): domain Eukaryota; kingdom Metazoa; phylum Arthropoda; class Insecta; order Orthoptera; family Acrididae; genus Schistocerca; species Schistocerca cancellata. The sequence continues at coordinate 330,199,780 of NC_064630.1, read as the reverse complement.
ATGATTTCTGCAGAACATTCTAACGTAAATGTCCTGTAAATATGAAAGTTCTATCTGTAGGCGTCCAAGGTTTTCTGTTTTTTCTGTACATGATTGTACATTATTCAAAAATTATCATAAAGATTGTGCTACGGGAACCGTTATAAAATCGTGTATGTGAAGGAAATATTTCTTTCAAATAAAATAAAATCACGACTGATGGAAGACGTCTGTAATGTAGCATCAAATACTGCTTTGATTTTTCTTTCCTGTGATAGTCACCTTTGTGAGAATTATGTATTCAACAGTTTAGCTGTCCGATTAGTGATACGTGATATTTTTTGTACGGTTTAGCTGCTTCAAATTCGCTTGCGTCACTCTGAATATTAGCACTAAACGACACAGTGCCCTCTTGTCACGACCAATCGCGCGCTATGCAGGAAGGGCTGCACAATCCGGTGTCATAAGGATTTCTTCTGGCGACAAAAACGAGTAACTTCAACAATTTTAAAACAATACTTGCAGTGCGCCTTAGATATAAAATTTTGACAGTCACACTTCTATCGTATTCTTACTGCATGAAAAAAATCAGGTTGGGTTAAGGCATACCGGCCTGGACGACGCACTTTTAAGCTGCTGCCTCCAGTGTTGACATGAAGGAACAAGCCGGACGGATAGAGCTAAAGCGATCTGCGCCCGGCGTGCCTTACCACAACCGTTCGGCCCGCCCACGCTTCTTAATGCCAACGTCACGGCTGTGCAGGCGTATGGTTGAATCCATACGGCGCGCTTCTCGGGCCGCGTCCCCAGGTTCGTTCTTGATGTTTCTCGCGCGGGAGTCTGCACCGTCCTCTTCTCACCAGACCCGCCAGCTGGTGTCTCCCAGCGCCTCGCGGTGGTGCCAGCGCTGCGGCGCACCCGCCGGTACCGCCACTAACAACGGGAGGGCGCGATGTCAGGAACACAGATTTACTTCAGACTCTGTATGTCTTTGTTAGGCCATTAAAACAACGTAATGTGTAAGTAGTAAGGCGCACTACTCTGGCAGTTCCGAGAAAATAGCAAGACAAATTTTACGCGTCTGTTATGTGCCTTATGTATCTGTGCGTAGGTGCTGGACGTCAGAGAGTATGGTGGCCAAGTGATTAGCGTTCCACCATCCTAGGACGAACGAGTATAAGGCGATGTTTCGACTCCCACTCAGACATAATTATTAATCTATTTTTTCATCACTGGTCATATTACTTAATTTGTATGACATTTGAGAGTTAATGTAATGAAAAAAAACCACGTGTATCTGCAAGAAGTTCCAATTTATGTTTTCCATACCTGTAGACAAAGAGGCAACGGCCTTGCCGCAGTGGATACACCGGTTCCCGTGAGATTACCGAAGTTAAGCGCTGTTGGGCGTGGCTGGCGCTTGGATGGGTGACCATCCAGCCACCATACGCTGTTGCCATTTTTCGGGGTGCACTCAGCCTCGTGTTGCCAATTGAGGAGCTACTCAACCGAATAGTAGCGGCTTCGGTCAAGAATACCATCATAACGACCGGGAGAGCGGTGTACTGACCCCATGCCCCTTCTACCCGCATCCTCCTCTCAGGATGACACGGCGGTCGGATGGTTCCGGTAGGCCACTCGTGGCCTGAAGACGGAGTGCAAAAAAAAAAAAAAAAAAAATAATACCTGTAGACAAAGACCATTGTGCAACGTGTGATGTCGAGAGCACATCCAACGAGTAATTGTACATTACTCTAGTGGTCTGGCACATTGTCACTTACTACATTACTCATTGCGAATAGCGTCACTCGCATCATTATTTGTCGAGGTTTGACTTGAGGTTTCCAAGCCTATCCCTCCGCCTTCAAAATTTAATTATAAATATTTAATATTCAAATAACATATGAAATTCACTACAACTTCATGAGTATGTATGTAGGATTTTTTTCATAATATTATCTCTCAAATACCATGTAAATAAAATAATGTGACCACTGATAAAACAGGTAGACGTGAATATGAACAATACACAGAGAAGGTTTGATGATACCAACTGCGTTGATTTGCCACCAAACAAAGGAACAGAAACGGCTACAGACGAACAAAACCTAAATTTTTCATGAAATGACCACATAGCGCCTGCGTGACAAATTTGTTAGACTGCATTGAACAGGGACAGTCTACGTAGCTCGCTTCTGCGTCGATTAGACGTATGGGTGCCTGTTAGTTCGTCAAAGTGCTAAAAGAAAATTAAATGGCAGAGGTCGTTGCATTAATCACACTTGGTGTATTTTTTTTACGCATATTTGTGGTGCTACATCAGTAATATTTTAGTTAACACGCTATGAGTGATAACCATTCTCGATTGTGACTGGTACTCATCCAGCGCGAAATACATAAATTCTCAAGTATGCGGCCGCATGCACGAACGACGAGACAGTAATGGTACCTTGCACTAGCTATGAAACTTAAACAAGAAATTTTGGCAAGCAACATAAATAACTTTCAGTGGGTGTTAGAACAGTAAAAAGTGTTCAACAGGTAAAATACGCTCTGCTGCGTGTATTAAATTCTGAAACATTACTGTAACAGACACACCACAGCGCAAATGGCAGGCTATAACACAGTTACTGTTTTCCGATAAACGCGGAAACACAAGGCCCTAAATAAAATACGGCGTTGGAAATGCAACTAGCAAACAACATTAAATGGCATCGTTATTTCTGTAGAGCAGTGAGAAAAATGTGCTCCGATTTTAAGCAAAACTGAATACTGCATGTCGAAGTTAATTGTTATAGTCCCAGTTATTTTAACGACACTCAACTACCCTTGTCCTCTGTCTATGTGCTAATATACACTCCTGGAAATTGAAATAAGAACACCGTGAATTCATTGTCCCAGGAAGGGGAAGCTTTATTGACACATTCCTGGGGTCAGATACATCACATGATCACACTGACAGAACCACAGGCACATAGACACAGGCAACAGAGCATGCACAATGTCGGCACTAGTACAGTGTATATCCACCTTTCGCAGCAATGCAGGCTGCTATTCTCCCATGGAGACGATCGTAGAGATGATGGATGTAGTCCTGTGGAACGGCTTGCCATGCCATTTCCACCTGGCGCCTCAGTTGGACCAGCGTTCGTGCTGGACGTGCAGACCGCGTGAGACGACGCTTCATCCAGTCCCAAACATGCTCAATGGGGGACAGATCCGGAGATCTTGCTGGCCAGGGTAGTTGACTTACACCTTCTAGAGCACGTTGGGTGGCACGGGATACATGCGGACGTGCATTGTCCTGTTGGAACAGCAAGTTCCCTTGCCGGTCTAGGAATGGTAGAACGATGGGTTCGATGACGGTTTGGATGTACCGTGCACTATTCAGTGTCCCCTCGACGATCACCAGTGGTGTACGGCCAGTGTAGGAGATCGCTCCCCACACCATGATGCCGGGTGTTGGCCCTGTGTGCCTCGGTCGTATGCAGTCCTGATTGTGGCGCTCACCTGCACGGCGCCAAACACGCATACGACCATCATTGGCACCAAGGCAGAAGCGACTCTCATCGCTGAAGACGACACGTCTCCATTCGTCCCTCCATTCACGCCTGTCGCGACACCACTGGAGGCGGGCTGCACGATGTTGGGGCGTGAGCGGAAGACGGCCTAACGGTGTGCGGGACCGTAGCCCAGCTTCATGGAGACGGTTGCGAATGGTCCTCGCCGATACCCCAGGATCAACAGTGTCCCTAATTTGCTGGGAAGTGGCGGTGCGGTCCCCTACGGCACTGCGTAGGATCCTACGGTCTTGGCGTGCATCCGTGCTTCGCTGCGGTCCGGTCCCAGGTAGACGGGCACGTGCACCTTCCGCCGACCACTGGCGACAACATCGATGTACTGTGGACACCTCACGCCCCACGTGTTGAGCAATTCGGCGGTACGTCCACCCGGCCTCCCGCATGCCCACTATACGCCCTTGCTCGAAGTCCGTCAACTGCACATACGGTTCACGTCCACGCTGTCGCGGCATGCTACCAGTGTTAAAGACTGCGATGGAGCTCCGTATGCCACGGCAAACTGGCTGACACTGACGGCGGCGGTGCACAAATGCTGCGCAGCTAGCGCCATTCGACGGCCAACACCGCGGTTCCTGGTGTGTCCGCTGTGCCGTGCGTGTGATCATTGCTTGTACAGCCCTCTCGCAGTGTCCGGAGCAAGTATGGTGGGTCTGACACACCGGTGTCAATGTGTTCTTTTTTTCCATTTCCAGGAGTGTAGATTCAGTTATCTATTTATTAAATGACTGTGTTCCGTAGATGCCATTACGAGGCAGTGATGAACAACAAGGCAGATTATCAATATTGTACCACAGACAGCTTCTGTAGACTGCATCAACCACGATTGTTAATGGCAAGAAGCTTTCGTTAACCATCGGTACCATCTTTCTCATTTTATATATTAGCTAGGTGCATAACTTCGTAGCGCTTTTCCATAAGTTTAATAAACGCAACATATACACATAACAGATACTTCAGTCATAAATAATATACTCTCCTTCAATATTTACAAGTCTGCAATTCTGGGATAACTTTTCGATTTCGTGAATGTAGAAATCACGTGGTATTGAGGAGAAGAACTCATCGAGTCATGTCCTAAGCCCATTTTCATCCGAAAAGGAAGTTCCGTGAAAGTTGTTTGAGAGAGATCTGAAAAGTTGAAAATCTGAGGACGCAAGACCAGGTGGATAAGGTGGGTGCGGAATGACTTCTCAACCCAACACCTCTATAGCGTTTTTTGTCAGTCCAGCACAAAGCGGGCTTTATCGAGGAGTAGCATCACTTCACACAGTGTTCTTGGTCTTTGTTCCTGGACTGCGTCTGCAAGACGTCTCATTTGCTGACATGAAATGTCAACAGTTATTGTTACACGTTGAGCAAGCAGATCGTAGTGCACCACATCATCGCTTTTTCACTAGATGTATAATATTTTATTTTGTGGATGCGAGCAGGTATTTGTACGGGGAGCTCCTGTTTCCTGGGGCCTCAGACACAACACTAACGATACAGAATAAGAATGGTCGGTGTATGGCCGCCAGCTGATTTTTGTGATTTTCTCTTAAAGCATGCTGCATGAATACATCAGATTTTTTAACATTCCTTATTGCAAGCAAATATGGAACGTTCACAGTTTATAACATTTGCAAATTATCGACTATATTTACGTGGATCATTGAGGATTAATGCGTTTAAACGATTTTCATCGAACCCCGAAGGTCTTTCTGAATGCGGAGAAACAATATGGCCAAAACGATCCTCCTTAACAGGAGAAAACCAGTTTCTTGCCGTGTTCTGTCCAATGACATTATTTCCCCTTTTTTTCTTTTTTGAGTCATCAGTCTTTCGACTGGTTTGAAGCGGCCCGCCAGAAGTCCTCCCCTGTGCCAACCTCTGCATCTCAGAGTAGCTCTTGGAACCTACGTCCTGAATTATTTGCTTCATGTATTCCAATCTCTGTTTTCCTCTACTTTTTTTACCCTTTATTGCTGGCTCTAGTAGCATTGAAATTATTCCATGATGTCTTAAAAGATGTCCTACTATCCCGTCTCTTATACTTGTCAGAGTTTTCCACATATTACTTTCCTCGCCGATTCTGTGGAGAACCTCCTCATTCCATACCTTATCAGTCCACCTAATTTTCAACGTTCGTGTATAGCACCACATTTCAAATTCTTCGATTCTCTTCCGTTCCGGTTTTCCCACGGTCCATGTTTCACTACCACACAATGCTGTGCTCCAAACGTACATTCTCAGAAATTTCTTCCCCAAATTAAGATCTGAGTTTGATACCAACAGACTTCTATTGGCCAGGAATGCCCTTTTTGTGAGTGCTAGTCTGCTTTCTATTTCCTCCTTGCTTCTTCCATAAGGGACTGTTTTGCTGCCTAGGTAGCAGCATTCCTTAACTTTGTCTACTTCGTGATCACCAATCCTAATATTAAGTTTCTGGCTGTTCTCATTTCTGATACTTGTCTTTACTTTCGTCTTTCTTCGATTTACTCTTAATCTGTATTCTGCACTCATTGGACTGTTCAGTCCATTCAGAAGATACTATAATTCTTTTTCACTTTCGCTGAAGGTAGAAATGCCATTAGCAAATATTATCTTTGATATATTTTCATCTTGAATTTTAATTTCATTCTTGAACATTTCTTTTATTTACATCATTTCTTCTATGATGCACAGCATGAACAGAGTCGGCGAAAGATTACACTCTGTCTTACATCGTTTTTAAACCGAGCACTTCATTCTTCGTCTTCCATTCTTATTGTTCCCCCTGGTTCTCGTTTATCTTGTATATCATCTCTCTTTCCTTGTAGCCTGCGTCTATTACTCTCAGAATTTTGAACAACTGAAATTGTCGAACGCTTTTTCCAGGTCTACGAATCTTATGAAAATATCCTGATTTTTCTTTAGTCTTGCCTCCATTGTCAACTGAAAGACCAAACTGCCTCTCTGGCGTCTTTAACTTTCCAAAAGCCAAACTGATCATCATCTAGAACACCCTCAATTTTCTTTTCCACCCTTCTGTATATTATTCTTGTCATCAAGTAGCATGCATGAACTGTTAAGCTGACTGTGCGATAATTCTCGCACTTGTTACCTATTGCAGTCTTCGGAATAGTGTGGATGATATTTATCTGAAAGTCGCCAGACTCATGCATTCTACACTCCTGGAAATGGAAAAAAGAACACATTGACACCGGTGTGTCAGACCCACCATACTTGCTCCGGACACTGCGAGAGGGCTGTACAAGCAATGATCACACGCACGGCACAGCGGACACACCAGGAACCGCGGTGTTGGCCGTCGAATGGCGCTAGCTGCGCAGCATTTGTGCACCGCCGCCGTCAGTGTCAGCCAGTTTGCCGTGGCATACGGAGCTCCATCGCAGTCTTTAACACTGGTAGCATGCTGCGACAGCGTGGACGTGAACCGTATGTGCAGTTGACGGACTTCGAGCGAGGGCGTATAGTGGGCATGCGGGAGGCCAGGTGGACGTACCGCCGAACTGCTCAACACGTGGGGCGTGAGGTCTCCACAGTACATCGATGTTGTCGCCAGTGGTCGGCGGAAGGTGCACGTGCCCGTCTACCTGGGACCGGACCGCAGCGACGCACGGATGCACGCCAAGACCGTAGGATCCTACGCAGTGCCGTAGGGGACCGCACCGCCACTTCCCAGCAAATTAGGGACACTGTTGATCCTGGGGTATCGGCGAGGACCATTCGCAACCGTCTCCATGAAGCTGGGCTACGGTCCCGCACACCGTTAGGCCGTCTTCCGCTCACGCCCCAACATCGTGCAGCCCGCCTCCAGTGGTGTCGCGACAGGCGTGAATGGAGGGACGAATGGAGACGTGTCGTCTTCAGCGATGAGAGTCGCTTCTGCCTTGGTGCCAATGATGGTCGTATGCGTGTTTGGCGCCGTGCAGGTGAGCGCCACAATCAGGACTGCATATGACCGAGGCACACAGGGCCAACACCCGGCATCATGGTGTGGGGAGCGATCTCCTACACTGGCCGTACACCACTGGTGATCGTCGAGGGGACACTGAATAGTGCACGGTACATCCAAACCGTCATCGAACCCATCGTTCTACCATTCCTAGACCGGCAAGGGAACTTGCTGTTCCAACAGGACAATGCACGTCCGCATGTATCCCGTGCCACCCAACGTGCTCTAGAAGGTGTAAGTCAACTACCCTGGCCAGCAAGATCTCCGGATCTGTCCCCCTTTGAGCATGTTTGGGACTGGATGAAGCGTCGTCCCACGCGGTCTGCACGTCCAGCACGAACGCTGGTCCAACTGAGGCGCCAGGTGGAAATGGCATGGCAAGCCGTTCCACAGGACTACATCCAGCATCTCTACGATCGTCTCCATGGGAGAATAGCAGCCTGCATTGCTGCGAAAGGTGGATATACACTGTACTAGTGCCGACATTGTGCATGCTCTGTTGCCTGTGTCTATGTGCCTGTGGTTCTGTCAGTGTGATCATGTGATGTATCTGACCCCAGGAATGTGTCAATAAAGTTTCCCCTTCCTGGGACAATGAATTCACGGTGTTCTTATTTCAATTTCCAGGAGTGTATATACCAGCGAGAGTAGTCGTTTTGTTGCAACTTCTGCCAATGATTTTAGAATTCTGATGGCATATTATACATCCCTACTGCGTCATTTGATCATAGGTCTTCCAAAGATCTTTTAAATTCTGATTCTGTTACTGAATACCCTATTTCTTCGATATGCTTTCCTGTTGTTTCTTCTACTACGTTATCAGACAAGTCTTCCTCCTCATGGAGATGTTTATGTACTGTTCCACCTCTGCATTTAACAATGGAATTCCCGTTACACTCATAATGTTCCCACCCTTGCTTTTAGTTTCACCGAAGGTTGTCTTACCTTCCTATACGCTGAGTCAGTCCTTCCGACGATCATTTCTTTTTCGATGTCTTGACATTTTCCATGCTGTCATTTCGTCTTAGCTTCCCTGCATTTCCTATTGATTTCAATCCTAAAAGCCCTGTATTTCTGTACTCCTGCATTTCCGTTAAGTTCCTTACCGATGAACTGAAATATTCTTTCTGTTATACATGGTTTCTTCGCAGTTACCTGTGTTCTGTTATTGCCCTTTTTAGAGACGTCCATTCCTCTTCAACTGTACTGTCTACTGAGCTGTTCCTTATTGCTGTATCCATAGCCTTAGAGAACTTCAAGCGTATCTCGTCATTCCTTAGTAGTTTCGTATCCAACTTCTTTGTGTATTGAGTCTTTCTGACTAATCTCTTAAACTTCAACCTACTCTTCATCACTGCTACTTTGTGATCTGAGTCTGTATCTGCTCCTGGGTAGCCCTTACAAACCACCATCTGATTTCGGAATTTCTGCCTGACCGAGATGTAATCTAACTGAAATCTTCCCGATTACCCGGCCTTTCCTATGTATACCTGGTCGTATTGTGATTCTTGAGCAGAGAATTTGGTATTGCTAGCTATAATTTATTGCAGAACTCAATTAGTCTTTCTCCTCTCTAATTCCTGCTACCAAGCTCATATTCTTCCGTAAACCTTGCTTCTGATCCAACCGTATTTCAATTCCCCAGGTTTATTAGATGTTCATCACCCTTTACATACTAAATTACCTGTTAAATATCCTTATATACTTTATCTCTTCATCTTCTGCTTGCGACGTTGGCATGTATACCTGAACTATTCTTGTGGGTGTAGGTTTTCTGTCGATTCTGATAAGAACAACCCTGTCACTGAACTGTTCACAGTAACTGACTCGCTACCCTACCTTCCCATTTATAATGAATCCTACTCCCGTTATACCATTTTCTGCTGCTTGTCTCACCAGAAACCCTTGTTTCATTCCCTTCTCAGATTTTTTAGCTTCTCTACCGCGTTCAAGCTTCTGACATTCCACTCCCCGAATCGAGAACGTTATCCTTTCTTTGGTCATTCAATCTTTTTCTCATGGTAACCTCCCCCTTGGCAGTCCCCTCCCGGAGATCCGAATAGGGGACTATTCCGGAATCTTTTGCCAATGGAGAGATCATCATGACACTTCTTCAATTACAGGCAACATGTCCTGTGGATACACGTTACGTGTCTTTAATGCAGTGGTTTCCATTGCCTTCTGCATCCTCATGTCGTTGATAATTGCTGATTCTTCCGCCTTTAGGGGCAGTTTCCCACCTTAAAGACAAGAGAGTGCCCTGAAACTCTGTCCGCTCCTCCGCCCTCTTTGACAAGGCCGTAGGCAGAACGAGGGTGACTTCTTATGCCGGAAGTCTTCGGCCTACAACGCTGGTTATTAATCAAAATTTGGGTGGTGGCGGGTTTCGAAACAGGGACCTAGGAGGTTTTGAGTACTAATCAAAGACGCTGCCCCCAAGACCGCGTAATACAGGAAGAATAACAGTCATCGTATCACACTTCCCTGGAGCACTCCTGATGGTACCCTCATCTCTGACGAAGTATCATCGTCCAGGGAAACATACTGGTTTCTATTACTTAAAAGGCTTTGAGCCACTCACATACTCAAAACATATTCCGTATGCTCGCACCGTTCTTACCAGTCTGCAGTGGGACACTGTGTCAAACGCTTTCTGGAAATCTAAGAATAGGGAATCTGCCTGTTGGCCTTCTTCCATGTTTCGCAGGATGTTCTAAATGTTTTGATGGACAGAAGCTTCCATCTCAAGGACATTTATTACATTCGAAGTCAGAATACGTTAAAAAATTAAAGAATTCTGCAGCGAACCGATGGTCTGCAATTTAGTGGGTCAGTTGTTTTTCTTGCGATTTATTCTAGTCGCCTGGGACTTTCCGCTGGCTGAGAGATTCGCCACAAATGCAAGCTAATTAGGAAACAATGTAAAACCGATCTGAGATTCCATCTGTACCTGGCGATTTATTTGTTTTCAACCCTTTCAGCTGATTCTCTACCCAAAGGGTGCTTACTACTACGTGCTACATACCTGAGTCTGTACGATGGTCAAACGACGGTACATTTATAGGATCGTGCTGTGTGAGTGATTTCTTAAAACTTCGGCTTTCCTTTTGCTGTCTGCTGCTGTTACATCAAACTCGTCAAAGAGTGACTGGATACGAGGCTTCGACCAGCTTAGCAATTTCACATAGGACAAGAATTGTCTCAGGTTCTCGGTGAGATCCTTCGCGAACGTATGACGGTGGTACTTGTGTGGTTCGAGCCACCACCCGGCACAAAAGAATGGCGTGCTCAAAACTCTTGTTCACAGAGCTCACACCATCTCCGACAGGGACAGTCTCCAATAAGAATTGGACATCTGAAGAGCGTGTTTCGGAGGAACGATTACAAGAAAGGACAAATTCGGAAGGCTCTGCATCCCACACCTGAAGCACCGGCGGAAACTGAGGATGAACTTCAGGAGGAGGCGGCCTCGGCTATTATTCCGTTTTGTGGGGCCTTATCCGGAAAAATTGGACGAATTTTACGTAAATACCAAGTGAAAACCATCATCCGTCCACCAAGCAAAACCAAGAGCCTTCTTAGTAGTGTCAAGGACAACCTTGGTCTACGTAAATGAGGGGTTTATCAGATACCATGCCAATGCGGTAGTGTATACATAGGCCAGATCATTCGTACCATTGAGGACAGATGCCGAGAACATCAAAGGCACACTAGACTGCAACAGCCCAGTATGTCGGCAATGGCTGAGCATTGCCTGTCGGAATTCCACGGCATGGATTATGACCAAACCATAAGTCCCTACGCAGACTTCCAAATACTGCGACTGTGTCATCAAAGAAGCCATAGAGATCAGAGTAAGGGAGCCACAACTAAATCGTGACAGCCGTTACATCTTTAGCAAGGCGTGAGAACCCTCGATCACCCGGATTGAGAAGAAAAAGGATATTTCCCAGACTGTACCGACTTCGGGGGAGGAGGGAAGAATAACGAGAGTGGTGTCGGCAGTCCCTCCTGAACGAGAAGACCTAGGACGCAGCGCCCAGACGGCGGGAGAACGGACGCTCTACCTACACCGCGCGCGGGGCGCGGACCGCACCGACTCATAGGAAGCCCCTGAGGGAGGAGCGGGAGGGGGATTGTCCTATATATACAGGGCGCCGGCCCACCGCCGGTCGGTGCATCAGCGCACCTGATGATGGCAACGTGGTCGATTGCCGAAATACTGTTTCCTATGCACACTCATACCAGGCTGTTCTCCTGAGATTTATTTCGTGATCGCATAGAGTTTTAAAGCAATTGACTGACTGTTCTAACTCTGCCGGTGTTAGCACAAGAGCTGCAGCGTCAGCGGCATATTGTAGTTCTGTCATCCGGGTAACATGGGTACGTCTTTGTGAACAAAGTCTCGCCAGATTGAAGAGACCTCCGTGCCTTGGTTGTGTGGTGATGACTCATACAACATGGCAATCATGCTCAGTGCAAAGGGGGTTGCAGCAACTCTGAGTGATTGGAAGCGAATCCGATGAAGAGTTATAGTGAAGAGCTCCCCCAGACATGATATCACCTCGCGCGGAGTGGCCGCGCGGTTAGAGACATAATGTCACGGATTGCGCGGTCCCTCCCGTCGGAGGTTCGAGTCCTCCCTCTAGCATGTGTGTGTGTGAGCGTGTGTTCTTTTCTTTTGGTCCCGCAGGAATTCACTCTCTGCCACACACACACACACACACACACACACACACACACACATACGACATCATGAAGAAGTTTGATGATGATGATGTTTGGGTTGTGGGGCGCTCAACTGCGTGGTTATCAGCGCCCGTACAATTTCCCAACTTTCCTGGATGATGATGAAATGATGAGGACAACACAAACACCCAGTCATCTCGAGGCAGGTGAAAATCCCTGACCCCGCCGGGAATCGAACCCGGGACCCCGTGCTCGGGAAGCGAGAACGCTACCGCGAGACCACGAGCGGCGGACAATGAAGAAGTTTAACCAGTTCCACATAGTGTTCAAGACATTTAAAGTGTTCTTAGTGTTTTCATTATATGTTGTTCAAACAGTGTAACGTCAATTGCCCTGAGCATTATCTTGTTGAAAGACAACGTCATGGAGACATCGAATACAGGGAACTACCACTGGCCTTAACACGTTAGCAATGTAACGACTGTTAGTCAGATTATTGGCTACGCGAACCAGAGGTGCTCGTGTTGTGCCCTTGTGGCACCTCCATACCAGCACGTCAGATGCTGAGCCCATATGATGCTGACAAATGCAGTGTGGCTGCTTTCATTCTCCTCGGAACCACCAGATCCAAAAGCGCCACTCGAGATGCTACGCACAACTGAGTGTCATCTGCAAAGACGAGGTGCTGCCACTCGTCCCCGGTATTGCCATTGACCGCATCACTGTCTGCGCGCTGCTCTCTGCTGCCACTTCAAGGGAAGCCGTTATGATGGTGACCGTGCTGATGGTACGTCAAATGTCGTCGCACTGCCCGTGTGGATTACTGCAACCAAGCTCGTTTTCTGACTCAACAAGTACGATGTGGATATATTACCCTGCACACCAGATCGAACATGTCCACCCTCCGGCGCTAGGCGAGTGGGGCTACTCATATGCTACAAGGCGCTGAATATGATACGGCACTCCTAAACCCATCGAATTCAAATTCGCGTGGCACTCGTGGGATCCCAACTGACGTCTTCAGCAATATAATGGAACGATAAACCACAGTATGGACTGGTCGTGGCCCTGTACTGACGAATTAGCGCACATACTGATACGTTTCCTTCTTCCGCGCGGTGTAATACTTTCTTATCACAAACATCCAACATCATAACACGATCTCTAAATGAGAAACTAGCTGCGTAATCTTATATTATTACCGGAATGCAGAGGATGATACCCCTATCTAATTTATGCGATTTTACACACAGTGATGATAATTTGCGTGTCCAGACATGTAGAACGCTTAATAACAAATTAACGTTTCTTGTACGCTGTCCTCATATGTTTCAATTTTAATGGGCAACGGTCTATATATGTTTGTATATTTAAAAGCAATACCGTAAACACGCTTTCGGGAACGTTTTAACCTAATTCTCTACAAGGGTAGAGTATAAACTGAGGGACAACTGTTAGTTCTAAATGAGGTTGGCTACCTGTTATTTAGCGGAAGAAACTCGCATGCCTCTCAGTCAGAAAGGCATGAGCTCCTCCATACGGCTAGAACGAGCAAATGTATGTCACATAGTGGGGTGACACTAACTTATAACCTTTGCTGCTGACCTCAGTTTGAGAAAAAACATTTGGGACACGCCGTAGCACGGGAGTGAAACATAGACTATGAGATAACCGAAAAAGAAGATAATCGAAGGGTTGTTTGGAACGTGGTGTTGCAGAAGCAGCTGTAAGTGGCCTTAGAAGTATAGCGTAGGGTTTGGGTGGAGGGGCCTCGGTCTGGTTGTTGTGTGCTGGCGTAGGCGTAATTTACCAAAGAACTTATTAAACATAAAATATTCTTCTTGGCAGTAGAGAAATGATACGACCAGACCTTAATTTGTGGCCCAATAGAGTTCTCGAAGCCAAGGCTCAACAAGAGAACAACAACATAAAATCTTTGATACAATGAAAACATAATTCAAATCGACTTGTTCCCAGCAGATAGAATCGGATCAATAACAGTTTACAATAGAATAAAGGACTACCTATACAAATTTATCAATACAGTTTTCTGCACAATATGACATACAAAACAGATCGTCTTACAGAACAAAATAACAACGAAATATTCGTTACAATGACATCGCCAAAATCACACTCACAACTTAAAAATAACAAATAATTTGCTGTAAAATGTCACGTACAAAATAAATTACACTCCGTGCATACAAATCACAATATTAATATGAGTCTCGTTTTTAGAGCCTGGCGTCCCATCACAAAACAACCATAACATGCTGCTCTGTAACCATGGACCTTCCAGCCTCTGCTCTTCACTGTGTTCTACGTTGTAACACTTGACCGATCAAAATACTGCCGTCACTGGAGCACCCAGTTAGAGCTCCTCTTGTAATCTGGAACCAGCTGCCTGAGTCTCCACTGGAATGGCTGTCCTCTTGCCGAGGATGAGATGCCAACTGTCCCAATGGGTTGTTTGCGTCCACGCAGCAGCCGCGCCCGACGTTGACCGTCAGTGAGGGAGTATAGACAGCACCTTGGCTTACCGCCTTGGAGAAGGCTTCCTATTCTTGGTTCTCCACAAGCGACAGCACTTGTCCACAGCTCCTTCCACCTTAGTCCCAGAGGCGCTAATAATTTTATTAGTTTAGAAGAAAACACCATTTCGTGCTATTCAGTTTTATTGTACTAATATATTTTTTATTTTATTTTGAAAGGCGTGAATGGCAACAGTGCAATAAGCCGCCAAACACAACTCTGGCCGTGGGAGAAATAAATATGGCGTTATATATGGCACAACGAGGATGGAAATATGTGAAAAAAAAGAAACACTGAAGAAGGACCAGGATAATAGCACATGTGTTAAGATACCGCCAAAGGCCTTGTCACAGTGGATACACCGTTTCTCATCAGATCACAGAAACCAAGCATAGTCAGATGTAGTTACCACTTGTATGGGTGAACATCCGGGTCTGTCGGGCACGGTTCGTAAGTGGGCTGCACTCAGCCTTTGTGAGGCGAACTGAGAAGCTACTTGATTGAGAAGTAATGGCTCCAGGTCACGGAAACTGACGACTGCTGGGACAGTGGTGTGCTGACACCATGCGTCCGCAGCTCGTGGTCTCGCGGTAGCGTTCTCGCTTTCCGAGCACGGGATCCTGGGTCCAATTCTCGGTGGGATCAGGGATTTTCACTTGCCTCGAGATGACTGGGTGTTTGTGTTGCCTCATAATTTCATCATCATTTATGAAAGTGGCGAGATTGGACTGAGCAAAGTTGGGAATTTGTACGGGCGCTGATAACCGCGCAGTTGAGCGCCCCACAAACCAATCATCATCATCATCATCTGACCCATGCCCTTTCATATGCACCCCCATCGATGTGTTTGTGGTGAAGACGGCACAGCGGTTGGTGGGTATGTTAGCCTTCTGAGGCCTACTCGGAAGGATTTTAGCTTTAGTTTATTATGATTCCAGGAAATAACTTTCATATACTAGACAGAGTCGCAATGACAGCCATTTATTATGTGTTAAAATGCTACAGTACGCTGTAACTATTGCGCCAAAAAGATGCCACTTCGCTTCGAATGTGAGCTGTAAATCGCACGAAAATTAACTTCATTTCTTTTCGAATGAATGCTGGTATGCAAATAAAATGGATGAAAACATATTTTGTAGCGCTCTCTCCACGATAATTAGAAACTAGTTCCGAGTGCTGAAATGATGGTCACCCACACTACGATCAACTCAGACAAGACGCGCAGCTATCTGTTTTCGACTGGGCTTACCCTGATTTGACATGATCAGTTCTGGAACTGCGAGTGCTACATTGCTCACAGCACCACCTCAGCAGTTTTCTTTCAAAGTGCGTGTATCATATTGCGCAAGTGTAGGGCCATGAGGGATGTTTTAGGAGCGATTGTAATAATGGCGCTGGCCGCGGTGGCCGAGCGGTTCTAGGCGCTTCAGTCCGGAACTGCGCGACTGCTACGGGCGCAGGTTCGAATCCTGCCTCGGGCATGGATGTGTGTGATGTCCTTAGGTTAGTTAGGTTTAAGTAGTTCTAAATTCTAGGGGACTGATGACCTCAAATGTTAAGTCCCATAGTGCTCAGAGCCATTTGAACCATTTTTTGTAATAATGGCACTGTGGCCGAGTGCTCTAACTCACACGCTGGCAGTTTGTTGACTCAGTTTCAATAACTGCTGTTACCCGTTTTTTTTTATTTTATTTTGTTCCTGTTGATTATAAAATTGGAATGTATTTATACAGTTCAGTTTACATACATGAAATTAAGACATTCAATTTTTTTACTATTAATACCCTTGCGAATCAAAAGGCTATAGGCCACCACATTCTAACACATTAGAAATGTTTTTCATGAGTCACCACATGCATGCTTATAGAAGCAAACATTGCAAATGAAGACAGTGATCAGAATGGATACAACAAATAATTAAAAAGGTGGGGCGTTAAGTACTACTATGAGGTGAAGAAATTGGCACAAGAAAGGAAACCGTGCATCAAGCCAAACAGAGGACTGATGATGCAAAAGAAAAAAGTACTTCATAGGCGGAGGAGTCATGCAAGTCAACGCTGATTTAATAAGGTTAAAAAAATTAAATATGTCCTGCAAGCAAGAAACAGGTCTCATATTTGTGTAATGTGTGGCAGGTTAACGACGATGGAACAAATAACAATAAAACGCTAGTCATTTGTGTGTGATTACGATTCAGATTGCCTGCCTAACCCGAGCATCTATGGAGACACTCAGTCAAAGATCCTGAGGCTGTACAAGAATTGAGTTGAGGATGTAAGCCATATGTCGAGTGTGCTGCTGGCGCGATACCATGATAAATACCACAGTCACGTGTCAGTCACTCTCCCGTTCATTCAGGCCAGAGTGGCCGTGCGGTTCTAGGCACTTCAGTCTGGAACCGCGCGACCGCTGCGGTCGCAGGTTCGAATCCTGCCTCGGGCATGGATGTGTGTGATATCTTTAGGTTAGTTAGGTTTAAATAGCTCTAAGTTATAGGGGACTGATGACCTCAGATGTTAAGTCCCATAGTGCTCAGAGCTATTTGAACTATTTCTCTCGTTCATAAAGCTTTGCTTACGCGCTTTACGATTATTCTAGGCTCGACTTCGACATGTTTTTCTTTTATAGAGTCATCAGTCTTCTGACTGGTTTGAGGCGACATGCCACGAATCCCTCCCCTGTGCCTATCTCTTCATCTCAGATTAGCAGTTGAGTAGCACTTGCAACCTAGGTCCTCAATTATTAGCTGGATGTTTTCCAATCTCTGTCTTCCTTTACAGTTTTTGCCGTCTACAACTTCCTCTAGTACCATGTAAGTTATTTCGTGATGTCTTTACAGATGCCTTACCAGCTTGTCAGTGTTTCCCATATATTGCTTTCCTCGCCGATTCTGTGGAGAATCTCCTTATTCCTTACCATATCAGTCCACCTAATTTTCAACATTCTTCTGTAGCGCCACTTCTCAAACGCTTCGATTATCTTCTTTCCCGATTTCCTCACAGTTCACGTTTCACTACTACACAATGCAGTGCTCCAAACGCACATTCTCAAAAATTTCTTCCTCAAATTAAGGCCTATGTTTGATAATAGTAGACTTCTCTTGGCTAGGAATGCTATTTTTCCCACTTGTAGTCTACTGCCCTCTTTGCTCCGTCTGTCATTGGTTATTTTGGTGCCTGATCAGTAGAATTCCTTAACTTCATCAACTTCGTGACCACCAATCTTGATGTTAAGTTTCCCGCTGTTCTCATTTCTTCTGCTTCTCATTATTTCGTGTTTCTTCGATTTACTCTCAATTCACTCAGGATAGCAATGTCATCAGCGAATAGTATCATTGATATCCTTTCACTTTGCATTTTAATGACACTCCTGAATCTTCCCTTCAGTTCAATCATTGCTTCTTCGATGTACAGATGGAACATTAGGGGCAAAAGACTACATCCCAGTTCTACACCATTTTTAATCCGAGCACTTCGTTCTTTGTCTTCCACATTTATTCTTTCTTGGCTCTTGTACATATTGCATATTACCCGTCTCTGCCTATAGCTTAGCCATATTTTTCTCAGAATGTCCAACATTCACACTGTCAAACGCTTCTTCCAGGTCGACAAATTCGATAAACGTGTCTTGATTCTTCTTTAGCCTTGCTTCCATTATCAACCGCAGCGTCAGAATTGCCTCTCTGATACCCTTACCTTTCCTAAAGCCAAACTGATCATCTATCACAGCCTCAATTTTTTTCCATTCTTCTGTAAATTATTCTTGTCAGCAACTCGGAATTCGTGGGTTGCTAAGCTGATTGTTCTATAATTCTCGCACATATCAGCTCTTACAGTCTTCGGAATTGTGTGGAAGACATTTTTCCAAAAGTCAGAGGGTATGTCGCCAGCCTCATACATTCTACACACCGGCGTGAATGGTCGTTTTGTTGCCACTTTCCCCAATGACTTTAGAAATTCTTATGGAATGTTTTTCTGTGGAATTTCTTATTCCATATTTGACCTTAAGCCCTCAAAAGCTCTCTTAAATTCTTATTGTAATACGACATCCCCTGTCTCTTCTAAATCGACTCCTGTTTCTTCTATCACATCAGACAAATCTTCGCCATCCTAGAGGCCGTCAATGTAAATCTTTCCACCTACCCGCTCTCTCCTCTATATTTAACAGTGGAATTACCCTTGCACTCTTAATGTTATCAAACTTGCTTTAGATTTCACCGAAAGCTGCTTTGAGTTCCCTATGCGCTGAGCTAGTTCTTCCGAAAATAATTTCTTTTTCTGTTTCTTCACATTTTTTCATGCAGCCTTTTCGTCTTAGCTTCCCTTCATTTCCCATTTAATTAATTCCCCAGTGACCTGCATTTCTGTATTCCTTTGTGCTATGTTCTTCTTTCCAACTTCTGTGATTGTTCTTTTTAGAGATTTCCAATCCTCTTCAACTGTACTGCCTACTGAGGTATTCCTTATTGCTATATTTTCAGCATTACGCAACTTGAAGCGTTTCTCATTTCCCTGCCGCCTAGCCTCTTCTTTGTTTGTGGAATAGGTGAGATTTGCCAAGATGTGGCGGAAGATGTTCCTGCCTCGACTTCAATAGTAGCCTTTCCATTTTTAGAAGCCCCAGCTCCTGCAGACGGTTCGGTGACTGGATCATTGGGTAAATCCTCAATTATTCTTTCATTGCTGGCAATGAAATCTGCATCCGTGAAAGGAAGAGGGTTTAATGGGTCACCCTAAACCCATTTACTTCTATCTCCCATGTCTGGCACTTGAGTTAGGCTTTCCCAAACTGTTGTCCATGTTTGTTACAGGGTTGGATTTTCCCTTATCCATACACGTTCCTGCTCAGTGTAATAGGCTTTCCTATCCTGTGTAGTTACTGGTGACGTGGAACGGTGTTTTTATGTTAATATAAGGAAAAGAAAGGAATGGTTGAGCCAGAACAAAGAAGCAACTTCCCTGCGCGCATCCACTAAACATAATGCTATGCTGGTGGAACAGCGATGGTATGGTGTACTACGAATTGCCTCCCCGAGGTGTAGCCTCACTGATGACATTTATTGTCAACAACTGAGACGTCCATACCCACTTTATTCACCTGCTCTTTGTCTTTTCCGCTCGCTAGTAAACAACCTCCAAGGAACTTCCTTTCTCGATGAAAATGCGCTCCGAACATGGCTCGATGAGTTCTTCATCTCAAAAGCACCTGATTTCTACGGCTTCCGAATCGAAACGCCACCCAGCGTTGGCGGAATATTATTGTAAGTATTGAAGTAGAATATATTATTGATGAATAAGATCTCTGTTATGTGTATTTGTTGTGTTTGTTAAACTTATAGGAAACGTTACAAATTTATGCCTCAACCCAATATTTATGGATAATTAGTACTTGCCAAAAGATAACACTGTTCAAAGGCACCGCAGTTACCCATTTTTATATTTATGAACACTTTCTATTGCTTTATCTTTTATGATTTTATTTTCGGTGACTTATGATAAATTTTATGCTGTTTGACGCCGTAGGGTCTACGTTGCTGTGTAAGTTAAATGTCTTACCTGGGTATGTGACGTCTCTTAACCTGAGTTTTCTTGAGCATGTACACCAGTTGGCGTCATACTAACAGTTAAATATGAAACGAATTTCATGTGTTTCCTTCCTTGGTATACAGGTTTCTTGATGATCTTGAGGAATGAAACCGGTTGTAACAGGGAATTATTTATTATTAGTTCTTGTCGGTGAAGTATGAACGGATTGAACGCATTTGTGTATCATGCATCTGTGTAAAAGTTCAATGAGCTGCAAGGTAACATGTGCTTTACACAATTTTAAATGACATGCGAAAATTTACCAAGCTGGAAACGACTCGACACGTTTTCACAAATACAAAATGTCATAGTGGACAACCTAAGTTGAAGGAATTCGGTAACACTCCTCCTCTACAGCTATAAGAGACGCACGAATCAAAGTGGATTCTCCAAAATTCAGATTCCCAAAAATCGGTGTTTCACGTGACTGTTAGGAAAAGAATGACAGACTTATTTTCTTAATTTTCTTAATATTTTTCTGTGCGGCTGGTATTCATCAAATGCTATGGTCCTCGTTTCTCTACAGAGCTAAGTGATGTGTGCGTCTTGGTTTATTAGCAGCTAAAGAATCTCTGATATGACGATGATAACACACACTAAACCCTAGTTCGTGGAATATCTGATATGGCTGTACTGGCTCTCTTTCTCCAAGCTTCAATGTAATACTTTTGCGGAGAATGCGAATACTAAAACAGCTGCTGATATATGCTTAATGAAAATGACAATATTCTCTTCAATTTCCAACTTTTCCAGTCTTTTTCGATAGACATCACGGATAGGAAAATTCGTAGCCCAAAATAAATTTTTTATTCGCTTTGCGTAACGAACCGTTGTTCAAACTGCTTTCGGCTAATGCACCATGCTTTCGCCAGAGTACACATGAGTATATTTCCTAGAAATTCCTGCTGTCACTGCCACGTAGTGAAACATTGCTCTTTCGAGCTTCGAAAATAAAATAAAAATACAATCTGTGCAGAGCGAGAGTTTTTCCAGCAAAAAGCTTCGAAAGCCAATACTGAGATTAGAACTGTCTCTACCGATAAGCAGCTTAAAGCAGTAGTACGCAATTTCGCAGTTCTCTGTGAACAAATCACGGTATTTCGTCTCTGTTTTCCTTCGTTCCCAATCACCTCTGTATTGATCGACCATTATGAAATTGCATCTCCTTTTTCATCTCTTTCTGTCTCTCTCTCTCTCTCTCTCTCTTTTTCTTGCTTTTTCCCCTCTCCGAGAATCTGTAATTTATGAACAGTGAAATCGAAGTCTTATATTTATATATCAATAACCATCATATTATGCACTATAGGCAACCCTACCGCAAGAACAGTAGTTTTGTAAACCTCTGTGTTTGATGTAATCTGATCGTCGCATTGATACGCAGATATGAAACTGCAAAATGCATTACAATCTCTCAGAACAGTGATTCCCAACCTGTCGGTAATTTTATGAACGGTAGAAACAAAAACGTTTTATTTAAGCTTTGCTCACGATTCGAAATTATTTGCATAATAAACTCAGTTTATCACTATTTTGCTAGACAACATTTATAAGTTCGTCATTATCATAATAATTCTAATGTCTCACCACTGCAGCGATATGAGGAGAGTCTCGACGAGTGGCGACGGTATTGCTTGTACGGTGTGTAGTTCCGCCTTTCGCAGCAGCGACATCAGTGGTCTCGTCAGACACGTTGTGGTACAATTTCATAATCGATTTTCGATTATACAGCCAAAGTCGACAGTGACATCTGGAATCAGACTCTTTGAACCTAAACTGATTTGAATTATGTAAATTCTATTTTTCATTCATAAGTGTTTATAACAACAGCACAAAATTAATGACTGCTTTTTGATTTCATAAATACTCTACAATCCTTCTGAAATTGTATTTTAGGATTCCTGAAAGAAGTCCATATTTTGAATGTTGAAATCAATTACATTGATCATCTCATATTTCGCTACCGTGCATAGAGGATCTACAACAGCTAAAGGTGATAATAGGATGACAAGTTTGATGGGGGACCTACTCATTTGGCTAACTGCAAATAACTGTCACGTATTAACGGAAGAAGCTACGATGCAGTACTGGAATTCAGTTAACTGTCAGGTTTCAATCTGCAGTATTCATTCAACTGATGTTAGATAACGAAAGATCATTTTTTACACATACAGCTGTAACCCAAATGCAACAGGTGAATTAATATTAACGAAATATTAATAACAATTATGAAATCCCAGTAACTTTGGAAATATTACAGACGCGCAAAATCTAAGACCTGTTTTGGAATCATCACAAAAATTGCTTTAAGACGAGGTAGTCTACTGATCATTTCACAGTCGTTTCACATTTCGTAAAACGCAAATTTATTTTATTTTGCCAAGATAACACGACATGTTGTGGAAAGAATAGTTTACTCACACATGGTTGCTCTCACATTAATAGCCATATCTTCTTAGTAATCAAAGGAAAATGTGCTTTGAGGTAAAACTAATATAAATTAAAGTAGTGCTAGCTATCATGCAGCACAATTCTACTATGAAGTATATATTTACTTTTCGCTTTTGTGAGCTCACGTCCCTGTTGGCGAGGGCCATGTGTATGTATAGATTTTTGAAAGTCGCCAAAAGGCAGCTGTGAGTGAGTGGATGTTGCAGTAGGTCGTTGACACCTCCAGTACTTTCTTTATGTGAATCCTTCTACATGTACGTTGGCAACAGTGGGAAAACATGATTGTGGCTGATGTAAATTTGAATTTGAATATGTATTGTTAACTACGTTTCCTGTGTCATCAATCTTGTAGCTGGTTTGATGCGATCCGCCAAGAATTCCTCGTGTTTGCCAACCTCCTCATCCTAGAGTAGTAAGCACAACCTACATCCTCAATATTTGCTGGATGTATTCCAATCTCTGTCTTCCTCTACAGTTTTTAGCCTCTACAGCTCCCTCCGTTACCGTGGAAGCTATTCCCTGTAGTCTGAACAGATGTCCTGTCATCCTGTCTCTTCGGCTTGTGAGTGTTTTCCGTAGATTCCCATCGCCGCCGATTCCGCCGAGAACCTCTTCATTTCTTACCTTATCAGTCCCCCTAATTTTCAACATTCGTCTGTAGTACCACACCCCAAAGGCTTCGATTTTCTTTCTTGTAGGTTTTCCCACGGTCCTTCTTTCACCACCACGCAATGCTGTGCTCAAAACATACGTTCCAATAAAACTCTTCCTCAATTTAAGAGCTTTGCGTGATACTATTAGACTTCTTTTGTCCAAGAATGCCCTTTTTTCCAGTGCTGGAGAGTTTTCGATGTTCTCCTTGCTGCGTCCGCCATGGGTTATTTTTCTACCTAGTAGCATAATTCCTTAAATTCAACTACTTCTTGATCATCAATCCTGATAAAAAGTTTTTCACTGTTCTCATTTCTGCTAATACTCATTACTTTCGTCTTTCTTCGATTTACTTTCAGTTCATATCCCGCACCCAGTCTATAGCAGATCTTGTAATTCTCCTTGAGTTTCCCAGAGGATAGTAACGTCATCAGCGAATCAAATCATTGATATCCTTTCACCTTGAACTTTAATTCCACTCTTGAACCTTTCTTTTATTTTCGTCGTTACTTCTTCGATGTACGGACTGAACAGTAGTGGCGAAAGACCACATCCCGGTCTTACACCTTTTTAATCGGAACACTTCGTTCTTGTTCCTCCACTCTTATTATTTCCTTTTGGCTCTTGTACATGTTGTATATTACCCATCTCTCCCCATACGTTACCCCTATTTTCCTCAGAATTTCGAACACCTTGCACCATCTGATATTGTCTGACGCTTTTTCCAAGTTAACAAATCCTATCAACGTCTTTTGGTTTTTCTTTAGCCTCTGTTTAAATAATAAATATTGTTGTGTGCGGACATCTTTTGACTTATTAGTTGGTACATGCAGTCCAGTGCATAGTAAAAGCGAAGCGAGGAATCAAACTCCTGGAATGGACTGCAGTCAGCTTAATCAGGTATTTGTCATAAATGAAATCTGAAACTGGATTGTGGCATCAGCTGAATGGTGTTTTTTATTAACCTTGAATTTAGAAAACGCCACTATGTTACATGGGGATCATCGTCAGCTCTCTACAGGAAATTACGTACTTGACCCTGAAGGAAAAGTCACACGAACTTTCTGTCCCGGTAGTACACGTAGTGCACAAATTATTAGTCACCATAACTAAAACACTAAAATACTTTGGACTATCACTCGACGCCACACTAACCCGGAATCCCCACTCACAAACCATCCATAAAATCGCCAACAATACACTAAAACTGCAAACTGGCCGCACATGGGGAGTAAATCACCAAACCATTCTTCATACCTACAAGATCCTCACCTGTCCCATCCTTACCTATGTCAATGTTGTATGGGCCTCCACCCCTCGAAACTTCTACCACTCACCAAAATTCTAGAGTGCCATGCACTGTGTCTTATGTTCTGTATCTGTCCACCCTTCCCTGTCCCTCTCTTTTACGAGTTAACCTAATTTTCATTTCCCTTCCAACACATAAAATACTATGCTTTACCTACATTATCCATAAACTTAAGTCCCAATACCCTACACTCTTCCTGACCCTTGAGGACCCTGTTTTCTGCCTCCCCTCTATCAACACATCTCCCCTTCCCTCCATCTCTATACACTGCATATTCTTTCTCAAACGAATTTCAATCGCCTATCCCTCCAAGACCTTGACCTCAGCCCGAGATTGACTTCTCATTTCCACCTTAACATACTCTACGTATCTCATTCCAAAAGGAAGTTCCAATGCAGCCTTTACTTGCCCAAATGACATCCAACTCCTGCATTATCACTTGCATCTCAACTACCAGTTTCTTACCACAGAGACATCCCACCACCTTGTTCCCATCCTCACTAAACCTCCCACATCCAATTCCATTACTTTTGAAACAAGAAACACATAATGTAACGTTACCGCCAGACAGGCAGAAAAATTACTTTGCAAATATGAGATACATGATCTTATATAAAAATAATAAAAAGCTGCAATAGGTCATATGTTTAATTTATAACTGTATGAAAACCAGAATGAAGAAATTTGTGAACTATTTTAACAAGAAAATGGCATAAGCTGCCGCAACCCCTACATGAGACTCTTAACAAAGCCCAATACAAAGTTGGTTTATTTGAAATGTTTTTTGTCTGTTGTCCTGCTTTCCTATGTGGTGAAATCTGTACCATTTTTCGTTATAAAGACACCACTAAACCTCTATTACCTATGTTCTGTATTTCATGCCGTCCATCATTGCCTGTCATTATTCCTATCCAACAATATCTCTGTCCCTTAGCGTCTGTCAAGTACGGTAATAGAAGTGCCTTCCGCTGAATATCGTAAGGCGGTCAGAGGAATGTTTACACGTATGTAGAAGTACGTATGGGTAGCAAAACCTGCCGAAAACCATGTGTGCGCTTTGAGAAAACCAGAACTGAAGCAACTGGAAGAACTTGAAATGTACTTCACAAAAGTAACAAAATTATGTGATGAGACAAATCAGCCATTCGAGAAATGTAAGAAAAGGTTAAGAATAACCCTGAATAAAACTCTAGAAAGAAGAAGATACGTGGTCCAAGCAGGGAACGGAGGTGACTTGGTGTCGAGGTCTTAAGAGACAGAATACAAGTTCGGAATGAAGAAGAATGGCCCAGAAAGTCGGCAGTGTATTTGTTTATTTTTCTCATGTGAGATGAGTAAACCATGGAAACCTAAATCAAGGTGACTAGATGAATGTTTGAACTGCATTTCTTCTGAATACGAGTTTCGTATTCACCGTTGAGCCTCCTTGCACAGTAGAAAGCTTAGAATTTAAGATCCCAGCAATGCGGAGGTCATCACAGACGGAGCAATTCTCTGATCGTAAAAAGGTTGGCTATAAAGTCGGCAGTGTCCTGAATTGCCTTTGAGAAGCCCCGGAAAACGTTTATCAGGATGAGAGGATCTCAATTATATTTAAGTAAAATCCACGTCTGCTGATCGATGACATGATCACATCCGTACAGAGTTTCCAATTGATCAGGGAAGGTGGCTCAAAGCGACAAAAATGGAAGATGGTTCAAATGGCTCTGAGCACTATGGGACTTAACATCTATGGTCATCAGTCCCCTAGAACTTATAACTACTTAAACCTAACTAACCTAAGGACATCACACAATACCCAGTCATCACGAGGCAGAGAAAATCACTGACCCCGCCGGGAATCGAACCCGGGAACCCGGAGGCGGGAAGCGAGAACACTACCGCACGACCACGAGCTGCCGACTAAAAATGGGAGACCACAGTTCATGTTCCATGGATCATTTTGCAGGATAAATCGTAATAATGTGGAACGAGTCATTTTACATTTTCATCGCAAATTAATCTGTACAGTCGGCCGCTAGTGGTCGAGCGGTTCTAGGCGCTTCAGTCCGGAACCGCGCGACTGCTACGGTCGCAGGTTCGAATCCTGCCTCGGCCATGGATGTGTGTGATGTCCTTAGGTTGGTTAGGTTTAAGTAGTTATAAGTTATAGGGGACTGATGATCTCAGATGTTGAGTCCCATAGTACTCAGACCCATTAATCTGTACATATGGTTACATTCTAAACATTTAAAAGCCTTTATATCTTTATTATTTTTTTTCAAAAAGGAAAAAGATATGTGATGAAACATTCTCAGTTTTCTAATTTTACTTTGCTGTCTGTCAGACATTTTATATCTCTAAGTGATTAAAAAGTTTTGCAGCAACATTGTGCACACCTTTTTTGTTCTAAAGACGGCCTTAATGTGGAGTAATCAATGTCATTTTACCTTCTGGTATCGTAATTATGTATACCATTGTTGCTTTTCAACTGTGGGAACTGATGGAATAAATATACCGTGAAACAATGAATCTACTCGGGTTATCAGCCGAGTGGCGTCGTCATCTTGTTGCAACATTTCAATGGATTCTGTATCCATCATCTTCAACCGAAGTGTTGGGATACTGTCTGCCACGTTCCTTTATACCCTGAAAATTACTGTGTAGCCTGAAGATGATGGATACTGATTCTACTGAAACGTTGCAACAAGACAGCGACTCCACGTGGCTGATAATCCGAGAAGATTTCATAACAGAAATACGCCACGAAAGTCTGCAATCACATTTACTGTGAAGCAGATAGTAGTCAGAATACCCAACTCCTTAAACAGGTGTTTACAAGATAAATGTGGCTGAGCACCACATATTATTCTTAGAGCATGTTTTTGCGCAGTGAAGACCTTCTTAAAGTTGAGTTACCGTAGAACATTTTTCTAAATGACTTCACTGAATGAAAATTTGCAAAATATGCCAATTTATTGATTTGTCTCTCCCCAAGATTTGCTAATCTTCTAAGTGCAAATAAGGCAGAACTAAGTTGTTTTAGGAGTTCCAAAATGAGCTTTTCCCAGTTTAAATTCTCATCAATATGAACACCTAAGAATTTTGTATTTCCATCCTATTCATTATTTCCTCGCTATGTATTACTCTTAACATTGGTGTAGCGCTCCAAGATGTGAAGTACTGAATATGTTGAGTCTTTTCAAAATTGAGGGTGAGACCATTTGCAGAAAACCAGTCAATGATACATTTAAGAACATTGTTTACCATTTCTTCTATTTCAGTATGTATGCTTGGATTGATTACATTACTAGTGTCATCTGCAAAAAGAACTAATTTTGATTGTTGTACGTTAGACCGAAGATCGTTTGCATACATGAGTAACAATAGTGGACCTAAGACTGAGCCTTGAGGAGCTCCTTAAGAGATTTCTCATCAGTCAGAATTATGTCCCCAGACTACATTGGTTGAATCGCTGAGTACAACTTTCTGCATTATTTTGGCTAGATATGACATTATCAATTGGTTGGTTATACAATCACTGGCATTAAACTCCAATTTATATAGAAAAAGAATGTGATTTACACAGTCAAATGCCTTAGATAGCTTCCAGAAAATACCAATCGGTGCTTAATTCTTTAGTAATGCTCTTTAACTCTTTCGTCAAAAGAGAAATTGCAGCAGGTGTGACTTTTTAAACTGATCTGTATACTCTCGGAAAGACGAGTACAATGAGATAACGTTAATTAATGTTGGCGTTGAATCTTTTCGCAAAGGTACCCAAGAAATGCGGCAGTGTTTAAAGGACAGGCTATCGGCACCGTCGAGATATGCAGCAAAAAGACAGGCCAACGCTACTAACATCTACGACGGCGACCTTACTGTGTGGGAGCTGGTGTTTTATGTACTATTCTCACTTCTCCTCTTTCCTGTTCTTCTCGAGAATGATTCGCGGGAAGAAAAACTGTTGGCAAGCATCGAATCTCTCTATGCGATGGCTGGTGCAGTTGTTAGCACACTGAACTCGCATTCGGGAGGTTGACGGTTCAATTCCCCGTTCAGTCATCCCGATTTAGGTTTTCCGTGGTTTCCCTACATGGCTCCAGGAAAATTCCGGGATCATTCCTTTGAAAAGGACACGACCGATTTCCGTCCCCATCCTTCGGCGCTTCGTTTCTAACGACCACACTGTCGACGGAACGTTAAAGTCTAATCTTCCTTCCTTCAAATCTCTCTAATTTTACCTTCATTGCCCTTTCACGAAATAACCGTAGGAGAATGCAATATATTGCTTGACTCTTCTAGGAACGTACGCTCTCAGAACTCTAACAGCAAACCACACCGAGGTGCAGAACACATCTCTTACAGCATCTGCCACTAGACGTCGCGAGCACCTCCACTACGCTTTCGCGCTTACTGACTGGACCTCTAACCAAGTGTACTGGACTTCTTTGGACTTCTATATTTTCCTTATCAGTTCTGTCAGATACGGATTCCAGACTGACTAGCAATATTCAAGTCTAGGCTGAAAAACGGTTTTGTAAGCTACTTTCTTTGTGCGTAGACTACACTCCCTGAAGATTCTCCAGTGAATCTCAGTCTGGCATCTGCTTTACCTGCGATTAGTTTCATGTGATCATTCAACTTTAAATCAGTACGTACGTATACGCGTACTTCTAGACAGTGCCCATGTTCGGAAAAAATTTAAATGGTAACATTCTTTTAACGCGAACGGAAGCAAGCAAGTAATTCAGGTTTATGCATAGTATGTAGAATTAAAGTTGAAAGAAGTATCGTACAGATGCAGAAGTTTCCAAATAGGCATCAGAATATCACCATCATATTTATCCTGCTTCTGTCCCTTACTTTTGCTCTCTGTAGCCAGTTGTCTTCCTTTCAGGAACCAGGTATTGGGTTGTATCGTTGTAAAGGGGATGCTACTAGTTTGATGAACATCAAGTTGGCAACAATCTTCAAGTGCAGTGACGCTCTTAATGGGGTTAAAGCTAGATTCCTTTGTCAAAATATCCGTACATTCACTGGTGGATATCGGTGTGCAGTTAATTGTGTTTATCAGAGACACTAGAGAAACTGGATATTAGTTAGTTTACTCGTGTTGCACAGTTGCAAAGTTGCACAAGTCACACCAATTTTCAAGAAAGGTAGTCGAAGTAATCCATTAAATCATTAACGTTGATGTGCAGGAGGATTTTGGAGCATATGTTGTGTTCGAACATTATGAATTACCTCGAAGAGAACGGTCTATTAAGTCAGTCAACACAGATTTAGAAAACATTGTTCTTGTGAAACACAACTAGTTCTTTACACACATGAGGTGTTGAGTGCTATTGACAAGGGATTTAAAATTGATTTCTTATTTATAGATTTCCAAAAGGCTTTGACACTGTACCATACAAGCGGCTTGTAGTGAAATTACGTGCTTATGGAATATCGTCTCATTTATGCGATTGGATTCGTGATTTCCTGTCAGAGACACTAGTAATTCACAGGAAGTAATCGAGCGAAAAAGAAATGATTTCTAGCGTTCCCCAAGGTAGTATTATAGGCTCTCTGCTGTTCCTTATATATATAAACGATTTAGGAGACAATCTGAGCAGCCGCATTACATTGTTTGCAAATGATGCTGTCGTTTATGGACTAGTAAATTCATCAGAAGATCAAAACAAATTGCAAAACGATTTAGAAAAGATATCTGTATTGAGAAAAAATTGGCAATTGACCCTAAATCATGAAAAGTGTGAATTCATCCACATGAGTGCTAAAGGGAATCCGTTAAACTTCGGTTACACGTTAAATCGGTCAAATCTAAAGGCCGTAAATTCAACTAAATACCTAGGAATTACAATTACGAAACACTGAAATTGGAAAGAACACATAGAAAATGTTGTGGGGAAGGCGAAACAAAGACTCGTTTTATTGGAAGGACACTTAGAAAATGTAACAGATCTACTAAAGAGACTGCCTTCGCTCGTTCATCCTCTTCTGGAGTAATGCTGCGCGGTGTGGCATCATTACCAGAAAGAATTAACGGAGTACATAGAGTAAGTTCAAAGAAGAGCAGCACGTTTTGTATTATCGCGAAATATGTAAGAGAGTGTCACAGATATGATGCAGGATTTCTTGTGGACATTTTTAAAACAAAGGCGTTTTTCGTCGCTGCGGAATCTTCTCACGAAATTTCAATCACCAACTTTCTCCTCCAAATGAGAAAATATTTTGTTGATGCAGATCTACATGTGGACAAACGATCGTCATAATAAAATAAAGAAAGTCAGAGCTCGCACGGAATGATATGGCTGTTCGTTCTTTCCGCGCGCTGTTCGAGACCGGGATAAGAGGGAACTGTTGTAAGGGTTGCAGGCACTTAACTGTAATTTGTGGAGTATCTTTGTAGATGTAGATTGTAGATAGATGATGTAGATGTTGTGCTCGAAGAAGCGATCTGTAGTGCTTACGAAGGATAAGAAGAACTTCTTAGTCGAGATCTCTTTAAAAAAACTTTATTGTGGATAACCGATTTCGGAAAAAACTAAACTTATCTTCAAAAAGGTTATTACAAACATATTGTGCCAGCTACACAAAATATTTCTATTGCATTTCCAGGTACGTAAAACATGAAATGAGCGATACATTGGTACATCAATATTAAAATTATTATGCACATCACAATTCACCAACACGTCGTTCCCATAACATAACACGCCATGCCTATCACGAGGCAACAAGACTAACTCAAGTTTTCATAGCGATCTCAGCTAAGAAGTTGTTCTTCTCCTAAGTATGCTGGATATTTCTTTTCTTCTAGGAACAATAGAAATCTGTCAATCGCTTTTCTTCCAGAAAATCAGAATCGTTGGCAAATTTTGTTTTTGTTTTTTCCTCAACAAAAGTTACTGCAGGATTGCATTTTCAAGAAATATAATATTCATTACTTAAAATTCTATCTTCCGTTCACGTGCATAACCTTTATAAAATTTAATCTATGTTTCACTGGGGATGAGAAATACTGCGTAATCCTTCGATTCATTTCGACTCAACTCTAAGATAATTCCATATTTCGCCTCAACCTCTTCAACCCTGAATACGTAAGTGAACGAACGACATTACGACATCCCTCCATTACAGTGAAAGCAGTGCCTACTCGAAACAATTTTAAAACCTGACCGCATAAGACTATTATTAGATTTCGTTTTTGTTAATATTCAGATGCGAAACAATTTCAGTAATATTGTACAGGTCGATATTCCAGTCACATTTCGAAAAGCTTGTGAGAGTGACTCCCATGACACCTTATAGGAATATCAACATACCGCATGTTTATGCCACAGATATAGACGAAATGTAATATAATTACCCGTTTTTCAAGTAACGTCATAGATATATGATTTTTCTGGCTTGTAATGTAAATAGAATGTAGCTTTTTTCTCTCTGAGGATTCAAAAAGTTAAAGGCGTCGTAAACTCGAGCTTACCCCCGGAAACTCAGAACTGCTCCTAGATGTTTATGGAAACGGGATCACGTAAGATGATGTCTTTAGTAGCAAGAAAGTCAGTGACAAAAATCTTAGTTTGTCACAGATCTTAGCACTTGGCTTTGTAATAGTGCACAGTGAGTCAAGTTGGTGTGTCCATTGGGTTGCTGCGTCGCGGAGCCTGTACGGCTTCATCGGCTGGGATATCGATTGCGCGCAGTCCTGTTGCCACTCTGCAGGTAAATAAATCAGCTGGCTGTGTCGCCCGTCACTGCCCCACACTGCCCACGCATATCAACTCGGCACACTCACAAGCTTTAGCGCCCCATCAAAGCTGCACGTGCCAGCCGAAACAGAAGCGGATTTCGGCTCCCAGCTGCAAACCCTGAGCGCGGCGCTGGTCCGTTGGCATGCATGTTGATTGAGATTCAGATAACCTTGACACGTGCTGCGTTTTTGTGCCTCTTGCCTTCTTCCATACTGAAAGGCCACTGGAGAAATTGTTCTTTAGGTTGTCAGTCTTCTGAATGGTTTGACGTGCCCACCACGATTTTTTATCCTGTACCATTCTCCGCATCACGTTGAAGCACTTACATACATCATCCTCAATCATTTCTTCCGTATAATCTAATCTCCGTCTTCCTATACACTCTACAGTATTTTTCCTCAACGGTTCTGAATAAGACCATGAAGTTATTCTCTAATGCCTTAGCACATATTCTATAACCCAGTCCCTTCTTTTAATTAGGGTTTTCCACATATTTGTTTCTTCCCCGATTCTGTAACGAAAAATTGTCATTTGTTATCTTACCAGTCCGACTAGTTTTAACATCATTCTGCGGTACTCTGTCACTTTAATTCCGTAATTTTTTTCTCATATTCCAAAATTCGCATCTGTAATGCTGTGCTCCAACCGTACATTTTCAAAAATTTCTTTCTCAAACTAAGGCCTATGTTTGACGCTAGTGGACTTCCTATTTTCTTCAAAAATCACAGAATTTCTGCCATTCGTCTACCATGTGGAGCTCAGTTTTGATGTTAAGTTTATCGCTAATGTCATATTTGCTGCTTCTCAATATTCCAGGTTTCTGTGGTTTACACCCAGTCTATGTTTTACGTACAGTAGTAGTTCATCCGCTATTGTTACAGCAGACAGCTATGTCATCAACGATTATTATCACTGATGTTCATTCACCATAAATTTTAAACTCACATCTCAAAATTTCTTTACTTTCTTCATTGCTCTTAAGACGTTAGTTTCAACAGTAAAGCTGAAAGGCTGCATCTTTGCTACATACCATTCTTAATCTCAGTATTTCTCTCTTGTTTTTCGCTTATTATTTCCTCTTGGCTTTCGCTTATTATTTCCTCTTGTTTTTCGCTTATTATTTCCTCTTGGATCTTGTACACGCTGCGTAATACCCAACGCCAGATATATTATATATTCGTATACATATGCTTCTGAAGATGTCAAACATCTTGCTACACTTTAAACTGTCGAACGTTTTTATAAGTTGGCAAAACATTTTTGTTTCGTTTATCAAAAATAACGTCAGAAGTGCCTCTGTTGTGCCTTTACCTTCTTAAACCAAACTGATCGTCATGTAATGCATTCTCAAAGCTAATTGTACAATTGTTCTCGCTTTTATCTTCCCTTTTTATGTTCGGGATTATTTGGATGACATTCTTCCAAAAGTCTGGTGGTATATTGACTGTCTCATAAATTCTACATACTAACTATTTGTAGAAACTTCCCCCACTGATTTTAGAAATTCCAAGGGAATGTTATCTATTCCCTCTTTCTTCTTTGGTAGCAAGGCTTCCTACGTTTTGTCAATCTCTTAGTCTGTTACTGACTTCCCTATGTCCTCCTTACTACATTTATATCGTGTTTCGTCAAGTTACTAGACAGTCCCTCTCTCTCGCAGAGGCCCTCAGTTTACACTTTCTACCTGACTTCTGGTATTCTGCGAAGAAACAAAGATGAGCTACAAAGAAGCACCCTAAGTTAAACAGTGCCCTAGTAGAAAAGGGCGATATGAAATCAATACAAGCAAAATAACAATTGTGAAATTCACAACAAACGGGTATCAATTCTGCATTTCGAAGTTAAGCAGCTGGCGCTCAGGTATCTCTAAAACTGCATTACAGTGAATGTACAGTGCATGTGATGACATGAATAACAATGGCAAAAGAAGAATTTTCCAGAAAATTCATTATTGACGTCAGTATATGCTTAACTAACAGGAAACAATTCTTGAAGAAGTACAAATGGAGTTGATGCATATTTAGTTCATAAAACTGGGTACTGAGGAAGCAGAAAAAGAAACGACTGCAAAATGTTGAGAAGTATACTCAAGACGAAATGTAAAGAAACCATAGACAGACGAACTCTCAGATGAAGAACTGCTGCGACGAGAAAATGAGACAAGGAACATACTCAGAAAAATCAGCAACAGAAGAAACAACACGATTAGTCACCTACTCCACCACTCAAGAAAATAGGTGATGGAGTGTTACAGTTGGGACATAATAACGTCAGAGCAACGAATGTCTTGATTCTTAAGATCAGAAAACGTTTAAGAGTAAGATTTCTAAGCCTATATATAGATCTGACTCACTAACTGATTGTCATGTTCAACATGCTTACGAAGACAGCTGTGATATGTTCTGGAGCAGCTGTCCACATTCGCAAGGAGCATCCTTGGCCTAAAAGCGGTCTGTCAGGACGACCAGTAGTGTCAGTTCACCAACATCGTGTTGGTCGTTGTTCTACAGCCGCTGAGTAATAGCCCTGCGACGTACAGTCGTGGACAAAACGAGCTAGACCCCTCGCCTTTTCGTTATGCTGATCCGCACAGCTTTGAAGTCTGCTACACAGCTTAACAGGCAAGGCGACGAAGTGCTACCAACATACTATGCAAGTTCGCTCAGCTGATGTGCTGGAGAAACTCGCGCTTCGAAGACGCCACAGCATCCGCTGCCACCACTTCGTGGGAAACGAAATACCTCAACTATAAGCCAATGTGTTGTATTCGCATATCTGTGACTATGACTTGTATCTAAAGTGTGGTTATGGATAGTATGTATGCTCAGAATGCGAATCTATCGTGAATAAAGACAAGGGGAAATGAATTAGGCGTTCTTCCTCTTCCGTAACATCAAATATATTTTAGTTATTCTTTCTTAAATGGACTGCGCAGAAAATCATTCACCAGAAGTGAATAAATTTTTAGCAACACCAGATGATATTAACAGCTTGCCGGCGCGGGTTAGCCGTGCGCTCAACGGCGTCATATCGCGGACGGCGCAGCTCCTTGCGCCGTCAGTTCGAATCCTTCCCTGAGCATGGATGTGTGTTAGGTTAGGTAGGTTGAAGTAGTTCTAGGTCTAGAGGACTGATGACCTAAGTAGTTTGGCGGCATAGATCTTACAGCCATTTTTTTATCTTTCGCGTAAATTTTCTTTACATAAACTGCCGTATCTTTAGGTTGCGTTGACAAAGCTCACATTTTTACACCACCAAGGGACCGTATACCGCAGTAAGTGCGATACATTTCCGCTTATTATGTCCACTCGTACTCGAGGTAAACGGGTTTTAAAGGTTGGGTAGACAGATAGACGGTCAAGAAAGTGAGCCTAGGAGGATTCCATTTTTACCGATTTACGTGACGAAATCTTAACAACGAAAATAGCTACCACAGTAACTGAAGATGAGGGCCGCATAGTAATTTCCCCTACTCTTTATTCGAAATGTTCCAGTTGCAGTCGATACATCAGCGTATTAATCGTAGCTACGCTTTCGATCAAATTCACGTTTACAGGAATGCAAATAAAATCCATTTGCCTATAAACGTGGTAGTTCAGATCCCACTGTTAATGCCACTTCGTTTTGAATGTGCGAGCATTCCCATTGCTTGCTATCTTAAGGAACACTTCGGCTAATGAACATTTTCTGGCTGTGGCACGCCTAATGGAGAATGCGAAACAGTGTAGAATACGTTTAGCAGCTACGTCGCTGTTTATTTCCTGGGGTGGTGCAGTATTATCCTACTAAATTTACTCGCTAATAACAGTTTTTTTGTCATTTCGATAAACATCCCGAATGACTGTCACATAAGCGGTGACATAAAGATAGACAATTGATGTTTTTGAGCCCAGAAAGCACTATGCAACAGAAACTACAGATCATTTTCCAATTTTCATTACGAAATTGCCGGCTTATTCATGTCTGGGGTAATAATAGAGGGCTGTTTGCCTGGGTTGTCTGCTACCGTAGTGAAAGGTGTTTGCTACTGCAAGGGAGGTCTGGTCTGTTTCCAGTTCTAATATCGATAGAGGCAGATAGACTATCAGTAATAGAATTTTAAGAAATTCTCGCGCCCCCAATACGTTTTATTGCTACCTTCTGTGCCGGCGCCCTGTGGATTTCGATATGAAACTCTTGTAGAATTTCATACTTGTTACTACCTACTTTTTCCGCTTCTGTCAATAATTGAATTGACTTAAGTGTGGCACTGAATGATTTTTAACTGAATTTCGTTATGAATCTTCACGAATTGCTAAATTTGCACACTTCCATGTTAGGTCAGCAATGGTAATCCAGTATGATCGGTCTGAACGTTGACACAGACCACTTCGCCGCCGAATGCGCATAATATTTTGCTAAGTCTTAACAATTTGGGGTACTTTGTCTTACTAAAACAGTTATGTTATCTCAATAAGTTGAAATTCATTTTTATTAGTACACTTCCTACTAATTAGCGTTTCTTTGTTCATTTATATCTTATAATTAGGTGTTGTGGTTAACGCACTAATCAGCATTAATACAGCCTGACACAGGATTGAAAACAGTCTGACAAATTTCGGATAGTTTGTCAATTTCGCGCCTGTGCATATTATGTTGGTAGCACTTCGTCCCCTTGCCTGTTATGCCGTGTAGCAGACTTTAAAGCCGTGCGGATCAGCTTAACGAAAAGGTGAGGGGTCTCGCTCGTTTTGTCCACGACTGTACATTGTTGCGTAGGATTTACTGTTAGTGATATGGACTTAAACACGGACAGGGCATATCAACTCAGTGAACACTAGACAGAAAACACTATTTTACACTTGGAAAACATTTTGGCACTGCACAGAAACATGTGCACTATTATTGAGGTTTCATTTTTAACAGACTTTCAATCCAACTGAAAAATTTGAATAATAATTCCTAGATTTATCAAGTACCAGTTGAAAGGTTTACTTGCGGGAAAATCTTTTTATACTGTTAAGGAGTGTCTTTCAGTAGTCTGAGCTTTGAAAAGTAATATTACTTATACTAGAAGGATTGGATCTTCGATAGTGGCGGCTACAAAGTAGATTCATGTTTCAAAGCTTTAGTGTCTTTCATGGTAGTCACAAGGATTATGTACCGCACGTTTCCATTGATGTGGACGTCGTAGGATATCTTTAGCCATGTCAGTTGTGTTCGTAGTTCGAACGGAGCGGTGTATTGCCTGACGAATCGCTCTAGCATTTCTGAAACGCATGCTACGAAGTTCTTCCTTGAACTCAGGAATTAAATTGAAGTCACAAGGGCTCAAGTGTGGTGAACAAGGTGGATGGTACAGCACTTTACATCCCAGTCAATCGCAGCTTGCTCAGATGCTCCGATGCGTCGTGCTGCAAAAGATGGGTGGTTTGTGCAGATAGTGTAGCTGCTTCTCTCTTACAGCTGGTCGCAGGTTCTGTTCCGAAAATGAGCAGTACTACATTGCATTGACATAATGCCATTAGGAAACGGTACGTGTTAAGATGACGGCATCACAGTTTTACACGGCAGTCACCACATGTTTCACACTCCAAGGGTTCTGACCGTCGTGGTGGCCCTCAACGGTGCCATTTGTTTGATTTGCGTTTCAGGTATCGCTCGTACCGTTTGACTCATGTCTAATCCGGTGGAATGGTATGACTTGGAAGAGCCTTTTCTTCTCGTTCACAGTGTTCCAAGAGGGTACGAGAGTAGTAGTATCGTAGCCATTTCTGCATTTCCGTCTAATCAAACAGGAGCCCTTCGCGAACCATTTTTTTGTTTTTTCGTTTCCAGGTGTTCCTTCAGAATTTGAAGCATATTCGTATGCGCTAATGCTTTCACTCAGGCCACCTACCTACTGGTTTGGCATCGATCAAGGTTTGCAATGACCTAAGAACAGACACGGAGACGATTTGGTTGACGAATATTTGCCACACCAGGGCATCCCTCGTTGAACGCTTGTACACACTTGGCCTATGTTCTGTAAGGCAGTACAGATTCTCGGTAATCCCCTTGAAAGAGCCCGATGACACGGTTGTGACGTACGATATCTGGAACATTCAATTTCTATCCAACTCTATTGTTCTTATTTTGAAAATATCCTGACATACTGCATTGGAGCGTCTACTGCTTGTAACGGAATTTGCGTATTATGTGGAAAGGGAGAATCTATTTGCATTGAAGTAAATAAGGTGTGGTCTAAGGCCTAGATTCTAAGCAACGTTATTTGGTTGTGTTGCGTCTCTACCATAGTATTGCCATTACCTAAGTTTTTTAAATTGTCTAACATACGAGGTGCATTCAAGTTCTAAGGCCTCCGATTTTTTTTTCTAATTAACTACTCACCCGAAATCGATGAAACTGGCGTTACTTCTCGACGTAATCGCCCTGCAGACGTACACATTTTTCACAACGCTGACGCCATGATTCCATGGCAGCGGCGAAGGCTTCTTTAGGAGTCTGTTTTGATCACTGGAAAATCGCTGAGGCAATAGCAGCACGGCTGGTGAATGTGCGGCCACGGAGAGTGTCTTTCATTGTTGGAAAAAGCCAAAAGTCACTAGGAGCCAGGTCAGGCGAGTAGGGAGCATGCGGAATCACTTCAAGGTTGTTATCACGAAGAAACTGTTGCGTAACGTTAGCTCGATGTGCGGGTGCGTTGTCTTGGTGAAACAGCACACGCGCAGCCCTTCCCGGACGTTTTTGTAGCAGTGCAGGAAGGAATTTGTTCTTCAAAACATTTTCGTAGGATGCACCTGTTACCGTAGTGCCACTCAATGGGTAAGGATTACGTCTCAGAACATGGGCACCATCATTTTTTCAGCACTGGCGGTTACCCGAAACTTTGTTGGTGGCGGTGAATCTGTGTGCTTCCATTGAGCTGACTGGCGCTTTGTTTCTGGATTGAAAAATGGCATCCACGTCTCATCCATTATCACAACCGATGAAAAAAAGTCCCATTCATGCTGTCGTTGCGCGTCAACATTGCTTGGCAACATGCCACACGAGCAGCCATATGGTCGTCCGTCAGCACCCAGCTGGATGACACTTTTCGCATTTTCAGGTCGTCATGCAGGATTGTGTGCACAGAACCCACAGAAATGTCAACTCTGGAGGCGATCTGTTCAACAGTCATTCGGCGATCCCCCAAAACAATTCTCTCCACTTTCTCGATCATGTCGTCAGACCGGCTTGTGCGAGCCCGAGGTTGTTGCGGTTTGTTGTCACATGATGTTCTGCCTTCGTTAAACTGTTGCACCCACAAACGCACTTTCGACACATCCATAACTCCATCACCACATGTCTCCTTCAACTGTCAATGAATTTCAATTGGTTTCACACCACGCAAATTCAGAAAACGAATGATTGCATGCTGTTCAAGTAAGGAAAACGTCGCCATTTTAAGTATTTAAAACAGTTCTCATTCTCGCCGCTGGCGGTAAAATTCCATCTGCCGAACGGTGCTGCCATCTCTGGGACGTATTGACAATGAACGCGGCCTCATTTTAAAACAATGCGCATGTTTCTATCTCTTTCCAGCCCGGAGAAAAAAAATCGGAGGCCTTAGAACCTGAATGCACCTCGTACTTTTGTCTTTCAAGGTCCCATAGAAATTAATGAATTCATTTTAATGAAACCAGTGCTTGAGCATGTAGCTGTTTGCATACTATCTAGCACACAATGCAAGACTCGTGCTTTAAACGCACTGATGAGTCAAAACATTACGACTGCCTGCTTAATAGCTTGTCTGTCCGTCTTTGGAACGAAATATATCACAGATTCTGTGTGACAGGGATCCGACAGTTTGTTGGTAGATTTGTGGATGTATATGGCATTGTAGGATTACGCAAAAGTAATGCAGTTCGCATAAATAACAGGCCGTTGATTTGCATACGCGGTGATGGCGTC
This sequence comes from Schistocerca cancellata, assembly GCF_023864275.1. NCBI lineage: Eukaryota > Metazoa > Arthropoda > Insecta > Orthoptera > Acrididae > Schistocerca > Schistocerca cancellata. The sequence continues at coordinate 330,159,395 of NC_064630.1, read as the reverse complement.
CGTAGCGACCCAGATGAGTTCCATAAGATTTACATCAGGCGAGTTTTGTCACCGAATATCACTATAATGTTCCTCAAACAGCTGCAGCATGGTTCTGGCTTCGACAATTGTGCATCTGAGAGATGACATCGCCATCAGGTAAGACATCAAGCATGAAGGAATGCAAGTGGTTCGCAGCTGTGAGCGAGTTCTTCGATTACTACCACAGGGCCCATCCAAGCGCAGGAAAATGTCTCCCATAGCCTTCGTCCGTGGCACGATGCCACTATTCACATCGATGACGGCGATTTTGGGGACGACCAGCGCCCTAGTGCAGCAAAAATGCGATTCGCCCGAGGATCCGACACGTTTCGATTGATCGACGGTCGACACTCGATGATCCCGTGCCAAGTGCAACGCCACCAGGCGACATTCAACGTTGCGGGGGGCTGTGGTCATAATGTTTCGGCTGATCAGGGTGTAATGCTGCGAGAACAATTGGCAGGAAAGAAGGATGCCGAATCTACAGGGTAGTTCGAAACGGCTGGAAAAACTAGTAAGGGTGTTGCAGTTGAGTTTGTGAAATTATTCTCAAGAAAAGAATCGATACTTTGCACAGTTTCCGAGTTATTTAACATCGAAATTAGCCAATCAAGTCGTCGCGTGCTCAAATTCAAGCACTTTCACGTACTAAAATGCGGTAATGCACAAACATCTCTGAGTTACCAGTTGTTGAAATGCTCTTTGAGTCACATTTTGGACAGAACAAATGATAAAGATTCAGACTGAGGTGCTTGACAACAGATTGTAGTTATCGACCTTTTTTATAATTAACAAGAAAACTTGAATCCAGCTACACTATAGGCTTCTGTGCATAAATCGATCATCTGAAATAATTGGACTCATTACAGTTGATAATATTCACTGCGATGCATGGAAATACGAAGTAAATGCAAGGAGTATTGGTAAACATAGATGAGCATTATTTGAATAAATTTTTATCGGGTAATTTTTAGAATAAATGGGTCATTCAAACACATTTACTACCAAATAAATTATTTTTAAATTAAATAATGAATAACATTGAAAGACTTTTTTTCCTTTGTGTTCTTCTCGTACCGAATTCTATGACTAGTGTTTATTCCCTTCGATCAGTGCAGTTTTCATTTGATACATAAGTTATTAATGAACTATAAATAAATGTGCTTCGTTGGCTCAGCGGGAAGAGATGGGGTGGTGCTTGCGACCCCGTCTGATGTTTGACAAGAGTTGTTCCGAAAACTAATGTAAAGGCAACAAAAGTAAATTCATTTAATAAATGACAAAGACTTGGAGCAATAAATGGCGTTGGCTTTCAAATCTATCTGTTATTCGTAATATGGAATAATAATTTATATTTGTAAACATTATTCAGCACTGAATTTCACACAACTCTGGTGGTAAGCAAAGCTCAGCGCGCTTGCGCACATTTCATAGTCTCAGCCTTTGTACAAGTGACGCATGCACGTACCATTCGTGTGACCGTGAACAAGCGCTCCCACGGCGTGAGTATATGTGCTCACTTGCCTGTCATTAGGCACAACAGCAACGGTAATTTTCGGCAATTTTCGCCAAAATATGTGACGTGTATTCGCGCTCTCCCTCACTCACCGCCGCCGCGTCACGCCGCGCGTATCTGTCACGCACTTGGCGGTGCTCTACTCAGCGCCTTCACCTATTTTGCATCGATGCCGTCGATAGCAGTGAGTTAGTTCCCTGTCGGCGTTTACGCCGGTCTCACTAACTAGATTCACTATGATGAAATTTATAATTAATATCTGTGGAGGCTATAATCCAATTGTACCGATTCCATCCTTGCTGGTCGAAGTACATTTATTGAGGTCCGCGTTCGCGACAGACTGTTACTTATATTTTACACCCAAAAACATATTTCAGTGCAGTTATGTCATTTCCAGTGGATACTCATTTGTTTACTGAACTAAAGTACTATTCCAGAATTGTTGGCGGGAGGAAAACAATTCTGGAGTAAAGCAAAGCACTTTGCTTTCAATTCTCAGTTTCCATTGGCAATTATAATGCTTACGACACAAAATGTAACGGATGGTGGATCTTTTTGACACAACAGTAAATCCTTTGCAATGAAACTAAACTTTTTATACCGCATGCTTTTGACTAGGGGATTTAGTCTAATTTTCCGTTTTGTACTCGTAAAATCGAAAAAACAAAACGAGAAAATTTAAAGTTCTTTGAATAATATTTCCTGGTTTCCAAATGAAGGTATTGCTATTTTATTTTCGGATTCTGTTTAACTCTTTATGAAAGTAGAAAAAATACTAATCTGTGAGACAGGTGTTTTTAAATCGTTTATGAAGGTAGCTATTTGGTGCATTATCTGAATGTACTACAAGTGGTTTTTCCCTTCCTTTCATTTGATAAACTCCTGTAACAACCCATTAACTTGTCGACACGTTAATTTCTGATTTGTGTGTGTGTGTGTGTGTGTGTGTGTGTGTGTGTGTTTTTATAGCAGCGATAAGCGTCTTGTAAATGTTATTTTCGAGTCACCTTATGATAAATGTCATTATACTTTCACTTTCCTTCGCCTATGCACCGTATTAAATTTATTTATTTGTATTCGTCACCTCGGTCGCTGCTAAGAACGTATCTGTAAAAAATGTTTACGTATCATTTTCGTTGCATCCTTCAACATTCGTGTTCCGATAGCACCAGTTTTAAAGTATTTCTTCGTTACTTGTTTTTAGTTTCTTTATGTTACGAGTTTATTCCTTCATATCAGATATTATGCCGCTAGAAGAAAAGGTCATTTTTTAAGCGCCAGCACTGCTACATGTCGTGTATCGTTGACACTGATCGCCTTTCTGAAGTATCGTAGTTACGGGTAACATCATCTTCAAACACCTAGTCTAGTTGAGCAATTAGATCGCCGTATTAAATTCTTGGAAGTGCCGCAAACTTAATCAGACCGGAAATTCGCGGTGCTAATTTTACATCAGTTCTTGCGGTGGCTCGCGCAGCAGAGAGTTAAGTGCAGATCACACGAGAGGCATAGAGTTTATAATGAGGTTCCAAGAGTACACGGGGGCACGTGTCGGCCGTAGCACAGCTCTCGCCTTGTGGGTTGTGACGCAGCGTTCGGAGACGATATGTTTCATATTTGTGCAGGAACGGCTTTGCACATTACATTAACACACTCCATTCTACGGTATTATCGGCTAAATCGATATTGTTTGGCGTCATTCAGGGTGATGAAAAATAACAGGAACAGAAAAAGCAAACAGAAGAGAAATGAAGCATGAGATAAAATTTTTGCCCGAAAGTTCCCAAATATATAGAACTTTATTCTTTTCGGTTTATTCGAGTCAGTAGTTCGTCCAACGACGTATAAATCTGAAAGTTGTGCGAATTCTTCTGTTATGTGAAAAGCTCGTGTTATTGATCGTCTGTTCCAAGCGGAAAATGAAAAAACACAGCAAAATAGAGCCTCTGCACCTACTAAATCTTCATGACTACCTGGATGAAAACTTTAACTTTTCTACATTTATTTGCTGCTGACAAGACTTTGTATATAATTTCGTCAAATCTGCGTTGCCGTATTGTTGACACTTTTTGCATTCTTTATTTTCACTTTTTCTGTTACTTTTTGATCTGTCGAGATATGTAAAGTGAATGCGCAACGTGGTACAAGTCCCGTATCCCGTATCAGGCCATTTTGATTTAAGTTTTCTGTGGTTTTTCTAAATCATTTCAGGCGAACACGAGGGATAGTTCTTTCGTTAAGGACATGGACGAATCGGTGTCCCCATCCTTCCAAATCTGGACTTGTGACAGGATGTCGAACCTTATACTCCATTCTTTCCTCAATGAATAAAACGGCAAAAAAGAGACCGACGTACGAGCGAGAAATGTAGTCAGATAGTCCTCAAAATATATCTAATCGAGGAATATGCATTGCAGTACTTTGAGGAAAGAAACCAAATAAAGCGTTTAAATGTTCATCAATCATAACTAGACATAAGAAAGCACATCGTACACACTACGCAGCATTGCTGAAGAAAAACGTCAAGAGAAAACAGTAAACATAGGAGCCGTTTACTTAAAGCATGTTATAATTTTATTAGTGCAGAAATCACATAGATATTTGAACTATAGATGAGTATATTGACAAAGTGCACAGTCTGATAACTGAAGAGCACCAAACTAATTTTCATCAAAATAGCTGCCATTATAGGAATATCGGATGAGAGGGTAGCGATTTAACTGGGAGAAAGGTTTCGGCAAAATGAATTTAACTTTTATAATTTTCAGTGCGATAGGATCTGCAGCTGCGATGAATTTTTTGAATTCAAAAAATTTAACTTTTGTTTAATGCTCATCAACAGAAAATATGAACTTGAATTTCTCTCTCAGTGCTGGGACAGTTTTAAAACAGAAACCAACCGATATTAAGCACCGCTTTGCTACTTTGGATGTGACACCGGACACTAGGTCCACTCCACATCATAAACGAAACAAGAAACAGTATGAATCCATTTGCCTCCAGCAGGAGTGAAAATGTTTTCCAAAGTCCAGAATGGAGTTTTATACTGAAGAAAACTATGCAAGTATTCGGATTGTATATATGAAACACTAGGCGATACGTACCCTGGAATGCAAAAGAATAAAATCGTCACTCGTTAGGACAAAGTCTACAGCAAGAAACATGACTCGGCAATGGGAAAACCAAATGACATATTCATCCTCCACCTTGGCAGTATGAGCCTTTATCCACTCGCGATTGGCGACTGTGATTTTAAGTTTTTTTTTATTTTTTTACTCATTTACGTTACCTCTGATGAAAGCGGGCTTCCAGCATTCGTTCTACTGCTCTTCACGCAAAAAAAAGTCAAATATAATTTTTATTAAAATAAAAAAGGGATGCAGAGAATGATGTGACACTGATGATGAATTTTTTTCTATTCAGTGAAAAGGTTGGATGAGGGTATGAAGCTGGAGGAGATACACGAAATACATTGGGTTTGTGTATGGGTAAGTACTAACGGTTGCTATATTGGTATTGTGAGGCGAGTAGAATTTTAGCTACACAGGGAAAGGGTGGGTTAGAGCCATCATTAGGGGTGGATGGATGGATGGAGTAGAGTGGCATATCACAGATACAGGAGGGGGATAGGGGGTAGATCTCGGTTATAATTTCAGGGTTTGGGAGTGGCACGAGTTTAAAGCCACGAGAGAAGCGCTGTGGAGCCTTTATGGTGAAGGGAATAGTGGGACATGTTGATAAAGGCGTGACAGCAGGCAACAGATTGTCGGGCCTCGTGTCTATGGCCTGCGCTAGGTCACGCAGTGGTGAGGCACTGGGCTCATATTAGAGAGAGAGATGGTTCAAATCTGTCCGACCGTGCAGATTTTTATTCTTTTTGTAGTCAGTCTTCTGACTGGTTTGATGCGGCACGTCACAAATTCTTCTCCTGTACCAACCACTTCATCTCAGAGTAGCATTTGCAACATGCGTCCTCCATTATTTGCTGGATGTATTCCAATCTCCGTCTTCCGCTACAGTTGTTACCACGTACAGCTCTCTCGAGTACCATGCAAGTTATTCCGTGATGAAACTTCCTGACAGAATAAAACTGTGTGCCCGACCGAGACTCGAACTCGGGACTTTTGCCTTTCGCGGGCAAGTGCTCTGCTATCTGAGCTATCCAAGAAAGAAGCTCTAGAGCTTCTGTGAAGTTCGGAAGGTAGGAGACGAGGTACTGGCAGAATTGAAACTGTAAGGACGGGTCGTGAGTCGTGCTTGGATAGCTCAGATGATACAGCACTTGCCCACGAAAGCCAAGGTCCCGAGTTCGAATCTTGGTCCGGCACACAGTTTTAATCTTCCAGGAAGTTTCATATCAGCGCACACTCCGCTGCAGAGTGAAAATCTCATTCTGGAAATATTCCGTGATGATCCTATCATCCTCTACCTTCTTCTTGTCAGTGTTTTCCATATATTCTTTTCCTCTCCGATTCTGATCAGACACTCCTCATTCCTTACCGTATCAAATGGCTCTGAGCACTATGGGACTTAACTTCTGAGGTCATCAGTCCCCTAGAACTTAGAACTACTTAAATCTAAGTAACCTAAGGACATCACACACATCCATGCCCGAGGCAGGATTCGAACCTGCGACCGTAGCGGTCGCGCGGTTCCAGATTGTAGCGCCCAGAACCGCTCGGCCACTACAGCCGGCCTTGCCGTATCAATCCAAACATTCGTCTGTAACATCACATCTCAAATGCTTCGATTCTCTTCTGTTTCGGTTGTCTCACCGTCCATGTTTCACTACCATACAGTGCTGTGCTCCTGCGGCTGTATGTTTTCTATATTTCCCCGAAATTCCTTGCTACTATCTTTCCTTTCAAAGGACACAGCTAGTTTCATTCTCCTAACCGAAATTGTGCTCTATTTGTGATAACCTAGTTGTCCATGGGATGTAAGACACTGATCGTCTTGTACATCTACATCTGTGCTCCGCAGATCAGCAGTGTCACTTCCCCACTTTCCTGTTCAAGCCGCGAATGGTTCGTGGGGAGAGCGATTGCTGGGAAGCCTCCATGTGGCTCGAATGCTCCTAATTTTATCTGCATGGTCTTTTCAAGAGACATCCGCAGAAGGAACGAATGTGTTGGTTGACTCTCCAAAGGCACATACGCTCTCTAAAATTTAACGCTAAACCACACCTCGATGCAGAACGCCTCTTCTGAATCGTTCGCCGCTGAAGTTGGCTGACCTCTCCGTGACGCTCTCGCGCTTACTAAATTAACCTGTAACCAAACCTATTGTTCTTTATTGTATCTTTTCTCTTTCCTCTACCAGTCCTACCTGGCATGGATGGTAGACTGTACTGGTGGAACGAGTATATTGCAAACTAACTCCATAGTGGGTGGACTACACTTCCTGAAGATTCTCCCAATGAATCTTAGTGAGGTATCAGCCTTAACTGCAACTAGTTTTTCTGGTCGTTCCACTTCACATCTTCCTGTACGATACTCTTGGACATTTTATGCATCCGACTGCTTCCAGTGATTGTTCTGCAATCGTGTAATCATACAGTAACGGGTCTTTCTGTCTATTAATGAGCAGAACGTTACATTTGGTTATGCTGACGGTCAACTGCCAGTTCCTGCACGAAGTGTCGAACCTCTGTAGGTCTCCCTGCATTTCGCTACAATTTTCAATGGTTGTGACTTCTCTGTACACAGCAACATCATCCGGGAATAGCCTCATGGATCTTCCCATGTTATCAGATAGGTGGCCCACGCAAGCCGTTCTCTGTAGTTTCATGTTTCCCGCATACGTTAGTGCAAGAAGCGGTACCTAGTCATCTGCTGTCCAAAGGGGAAGTGCATGTACTAGCGAACATCCAGAGGGCTGTGCCGCCAATTGAGTGCATTTTCTTCCTGATAAGTTTGCGTGGTCGTCTGTTTGTAGTTCGAGTCAGGTCTTAGAGTCTAACAGGTAACAACTGCAACGTACTACACCGATATGATACTGGTCTATGGGGAGACGGACCGCAATGCAGCTGAGACCCAACGGATGTATCCACAACGTATACCTACGCTTGTCTTTAGACGTACCGAATTGCGTTTAAGAACCGAGGAAGGTTTCCAAGTATAGTGTGTCGTGGAAAGACGAATCCCCGACGCACCCGATGTTGCCTGGAACGTTATTGAGTATTTTGAAGCGTATCCAACTCACAATGCTTAAGGCATAGCTTAAATGAAAATAACGAATACGTATAGTGTGGAATAAACCAAAGTATTATTGTGCTATAGCATTTAGGTTGCGGTATTATTCGTATCTATAATAATAATAATAATAATAATACTATTATGGTCGTTATTATTAATATTATGAAAGTCATTAGATCTCGCCCAGAAATACCTATTTCACATCGTAGTTAGGACAAAGAAGAGCTTAAGCTGCTAGCCGGAACAGCCCAGAAAGCAACAACCGGGAATGTATGAAGAGATGTCACAGCAGTTGAGGTTTCATAACAGGTTAACCGGTCACTCAAATTCAGTGTCCAGGTTCGGTGGGCAACGAACTTTGTAGCTCTCGCAGCTAGTGTTTCACAATCCGATGGCGCGTGCATGCCTCCAGGAGTCCCAACCTGACCTCGCGCTGCGGAGACTTCCTCACTGCTCTGTCCCAACGGACCAATTGCCGCACACCCAACCACACAGATATATAGCGCTCACACCAAATATGGTACAGCAGTACTAGTATCGATAAGCGCTGCTGCTGCCACTGACAGATGCAATTCGGCAACTCGTTATGGTAGTAACTCAGGGAGAAATAAGACGCCATTCGATTGTGACAAAATGCCAAAACAAATGGCAACAACGCGAGCCGGCCATGGCTCAAATGAGGAAGAGACCATTGCAGCATTCGCCGCCACGCTACAGACTCATGGTCAGATTAAAATACGTCTCCCAGCCGCTGATTGATATTAAGTTTACATACACTGATGTTTCAAAAGATTATAACCAGTTGGTTAATATTGAGGTGGCCTACTCTTGGAATTAAATTCAGCAGCGGTTCTGCATGGCATGGGTTCAGCACGTCCTTGGCAGATTTCCTGAGGTGTGTGGAACCAGATGTCTACTCCCAAGTCACACAGTTTCTGTAAATTATGGACCGGTGATTTGTGGCCCAGAACCTGGTGCCCAAAAGCGTCTCACATGCGTTCCATCAGGTTCAGATCAGTCGAATTTGGTGGGCAAGACAACAAACTGAGTTCACTATTGCGCTACTCAGACCACTGTAGGACGATTTTGACCATACGACAAGGACCGTCATCCTGCTGGAAGATGCCACTGCCGTTGTGGAAGGCATCAAGCATGAAGCGGTACAGGTAGCCCGCAGTAATGGTCATGTAGTCCCCATCGCCGGCCGCGGTGGTCTAGCGGTTCTAGGCGCTCAGTCCGGAACCGCGCGACTGCTTCGGTCGCAGGTTCGAATCCTGCCTCGGGCATGGATGTGTGTGATGTCCATAGGTTAGTTAGGTTTAAGTAGTTCTAAGTTCTAGGGGACTGCTGACCACAGATGTTAAGTCCCATAGTGCTCAGAGCCATTTGAACCATTTTCTTTAGTCCCCATCTGTGCATTGTAAGCACAGGTGCATGTCCCTCGTAGGATAACACTGCGTCCACTGGACTGCGCCTATGGCACGGTGCACGCTAAGGGCAGCTCTTCACCTGGATGATGGTGTACTCGGACACGACTCATCCGATTTGCCGACAATTTTCCACTGATATGCGGTCCAATATCTGTTACCTTTTCCCACTGTGATCGAAAATGGCAGTGTCGTTGACTCATCACGGAGGCACGTAATGGTCGTTTGATGTGGAGATCCATTTTCAAAAATATGCGCTCAACTGTGCGCTTCGAAACACTTGTCACTGCACCAGTTTTGCAGTCTGTCGAGTCTGTCACCAGACCTGCATTTACACTGGGATGACAAAAGTCTTGCGATAGCGATATGCAATACAACGACGGCGTTACTATAGCGTACACATGACATAAAAGGACAGTGCATTGGTGGAGCTGTCATTTGTGCTCTGGGGACTCATGTGAAAAGGTTTCCGATGTTTATTGCCGGACGACGGAAATAACGGACTTTGAACGCGGAATGTCAGTTGGAGATAGAAGCATGGGACACTCCATTTCGGAAATTGTTAGGAAATGCAGTATTCAGAGATTCACAGTGTCAAGAGCGTGCCGTAAATACCAAATTTCAGGCATTACCTCTCACCACGGACAACGCAGTGGGGACGGCTTTCACTTAACGACCGAGAGCAGGGGAATTTACTTAAAGTTGTCATTGCTAACAGACAAGAAACACTGCTTCAAAAAACCGCAGAAATGTCTGTGCGATGTGCGACGAACGTATCCGTTAGGACAGTGCGCCGAAATTTTGGATTAATGGACCTTGGCAGCAGAAAATCGATGCGGGTGCCTTTGCTAAGAGCACATCGTCTGCAGAGTCTCTCCTGGGCTCGTGACCAAATCGGTAGGACCCTGGACGACTGGGAAACCATGATCTGTTCAGATAAGTCCAGATTTTTGTTGCTAAGAGCAGATGGTAGTGTTCGAGTGTGGCCCAGACCCCACGATGCCATGGACACAAGTTGTCAGCAAGGCACTGGGCAAGCTGATGGTCGCTCCATTATAGCGTATGGTGTCGTTACATGGAATGAACTGGGTCGTCTGATCCAGCTGAACCGATCATTGACTGGAATTGGTTATGTTCGGCTGCATGGAGACCATTTGAAGCCATCCACGGACTACATGTTGCAAAACAACGATGAAATTTTTGTGGATGACAATGCATCATGTCGCCGGGCCACAATTGTTCGCGATTGGTTTGAAGAACATTCTGGACAATTCGAATGAATGATTTGGCCTCACGGATCAGTAGATATGAATCCCATTGAACATTTATGGAACATAATGAAGAGGCCATTTCATGCAGAAAATCCTGCACCGACAACATATTCGCAATTATGAACGGCTATAGAGGTAGTATGGCTCAATATTTCTGCAGTGGAACTTCCAATGACTTATTGAACCCATGCCACGTAACTTGCTGCACTAAGTCGGTCAAAAGGTGGTTCTAAACGATATTAGGAGGTATCGCATGGCGTTTGTCATGTGAGTATATATTCCGCAAGTCACCTTTCGGAATGTGGCAGAGGGTAGTTTGTGTACCAGAATTACTGCCCTCTTTCCCCGCTCCTGTCGCTTATAGTTCAAGGCAAGAGTGATTGCTGGTAAGCCTCTGTAGCGGCTCGAGTCGCTCTAATTGTATCCTCATGGCCTTTTCACGAGATATAGGCAAAAGTAACGAATATATTGGTTGAATCTTCTAGGGACGTCAGGTCTCGGAACTTCAATAGCAGGCTACACCGAGGCCACACTGTGATGCACTGCTTTCGTCTTGAAGCTATTGGTACTGGATTTGCTAAACGTCTCAGTGACGCTTTCTTGATTGCTAAATGAACCTGTAACGGAAGGTGCTGCTCTTTCTTTCTTTTTTTTTTTTCATCCGCCAGAGGTCGCAAACTATCCTGCTTTACAGAACGGGCAAACTCCCGATCTCGACGTTCCGCAATTAGATGTGAACGTGAAATGTCTTGTCGCCTACTCAAGGTATTACCGTCTTTCAGCCATTTAACATCGTTGCTGAGGAAGGTAGCACGCGAATGCTCCGAGATACTCCTCCGCATATGACGGACGATAACAATCTCCTGTTTACGTTAACTGACTGTTCTGTTGGTTCTCGGTAGAATATTTTGTACATTATGAACGAAAAGACACACGACACTGATGTGTAAGTCTACAAGGAGCCTACTTTTTGAGGCTACCTGCTTAAAAGTGGCCACAGTTACAAGGTGTAACAAGAAGTCGAATATAATAGATACCAAGAGAGGAAGATGCACTACCTTCAAATACTGGAAATTAATAATTTCCACTACCCAAGCTTAGTACTTAAAAAAAGATACAATTAGTAAAAACTTTCTAAAGCCAACATCGCATAAATATTTTGTTTATGTACGACAACCGGTTTCGATGGACTTCGCTGTCATCTTCAGAGCTTCAGAATTTTTTTATAAAACGTGTTCATTTTGAGTTGGAACCTCACGCCAAGTTACGTTAGTGGATAAAATGTAGCACATTATACAAACATTTGTAGTAAATAAACCTTTTAAAATCAAACCGCACGTTGTGCACGTGGACATGTAATAATATATAATTGCTACGTCATAAAATTACAGTACAGAATAAAATTCGCGGTAGCACATCTGTTTACTTTATCTCGACGTGTTATAATCAATGAAGATCCATTTTAGACTGCATATAAGGTAGCTTACCTTACTCACCACTACTGACTGCAGATACTTTGTAAATTACCCCTCCAATTCACATGCCACATGTTTCCTTTATTGCAATTACTGTAGTTTTACTTGAAACAAAAAAAAAACCAGTCCGAACAGGTGTTGAAGGCCCAGTGATACCGACTGGTCGCCTTGCCTTCCTCGGCCTACGGGTGTTGCCGGATGCGGATACGGGGGCGTCATGTGATCGGCACACTGCTCTCCAGGCCGTTGCCAGTTTTCGTGACCGGTGTTGCTGCTCCTCAATCAGGTAGATTCACAATTGCCCTCACAAGGGCAGATCGCACCCCACTTTCCAACAGCACTCGGCAGGCCCAATTGCAAGACAAGCCGAACAGCGTTTAACCTCGATTATCTGGCGAGAACTGGTGTTACCACTGCGGCAAGGCAAAGTTTTACGTATCCTGTTAAAATTTTACTTTGTATAATTACAGTTGTTTCACTCATATTTCGCCTTTTTGTAATACTAAAGGCAAATTTATCTTGTTCAACATGTCGCCGAAGTATACTAAATGCTGCAACTTAATTTTTCTTCTCAAAACAATTGTAATTTGTCACGTAGTTCTGTTTGTAATGTGTCACATACTTTATCTAAGCTAAATATTTCCTTTCATTTTAGTCCGAAATCAAACACTGACAATTTTTATCTTTGAAACTCAGCTGAAATATTCGATGGTGTACTAGTTTAAAATCTTTGATCCCACAAAAATTTCATAGTCACACATACCTGTCGATGGGCTGACAGTCGAAAACCCGCCATGTTTTTTTCATTCACAATCGTTTCTTTGTCAAAGCGTGTTAAGAGAGTGGATATCCTCATCTGCGGCCTGAGTGATTCCGCATTTGTCTCTGTTCCATTTGTGTACTTAACTTACCTCACCACATGACCACAACACCACTAGGCGGCACTAATGTCGCGGTCGTCAGTAGTGGTACCGTTCATACTCACGAGCGTGTTGTGAGCGGCGTGTTTTCGTTGTGTTGCAGAGCTGCTGTCGGAGGCGACGGAGGGCGTGTTCGCGCCGCTGGCGGCCTTCCAACGCAGCTGCGTCTCGTCGCGCGGCAGCTCGGCGCCCGCCCGCCAGAGTGAGCCCGCCCCCGCCACCGCCCCCGCCGCTAGACGCCGCCCCCGCACGCCACCCCCGCAAGCCGCCAGCTTCCCTCCCGTAAGGAGGCGCCTGCCCGCTCGCTCCGGCTTTCTCCCGCTTCTCCCTGCCTTGCTACGGCTTCCTGCATGCCACTCCGTGTCGTCTATTGCTTATGTTGGCGCACGAAGCGCTTTGTTGCTTTGGAGAATATTATTACGACACAGTACCTGTATTCGGTTGTCTGCACGAAGTCTCGTGTTTAATAGAATACAGTCGCACATCCTTTTAACGACCCCAGTTACAACGAAAACTCGTCTATAACCTAGTGATTTCTGCACTACTGACCATTAAAATTGCTACACCAAGAATAAATGCAGATGATAAACGGGTATTCATTGGACAAATATATTATACTAGAACTGACATGTGATTACATTTTCACGCAATCTGGGGGCATAGATCCTGATAAATCAGTACCCAGAACAACCACCTCTGGCCGTAATAACGGCCTTGATACGCCTGGGCATTGAGTCAAACAGAGTTTGGGTGGCGTGTACATGTACAGCTGCCCATGCAGCTTCAACACGATACCACGGTTCATCAAGAGTAGTGACTGGCGTATTGTGACGAACCAGTTGCTCGGCCACCATTGACCAGACGTTTTCAATTGGTGAGTGATCTGGAGAATGTGCTGGCCAGGGCAGCAGTCGAACATTTTTTGTATCCAGAAAGGCCCGTACAGGACCTGCAACATGCGGTCGTGCATTATCCTGCTGAAATGTAGGGTTTCGCAGGGATCGAATGAAGAGTAGAGCCACGGGTCGTAACACATCTGAAATGTAACGTCCACTGTTCAAAGTGCCGTCAATGCGAACGGGAAGTGACCGAGACGTGTAACCAATGGCACCCCATACCATCGCGCCGGGTGATACGCCAGTATGCCGATGACGAATACACGCGTCCAATGTGCGTTCACCGCGATGTTACCAAACACGGATGCGACCATCATGATGATGCAAACAGAACCTGGCTTCATCTGAAAAAATGACGTTTTGCCATTCGTACACCCAGGTTCGTCGTTGAGTAAACCATCGCAGGCGCTCCTGCCTGTGATGCAGCATCAAGGGAAACCGCAGCTGTGGTCTCCGAGCTGATAGTCCATGCTGCTGCAAACGTCGTCAAACTGTTCGTGTAGATGGTTGTTGTCTTGCAAACGTCCCCATCTGTTGACTCAGGGATCGAGACGTGGCTGCACGATCCGTTACAGCCATGCGGATAAGATGCCAGTCATCTCGACTGCTAGTGATACGAGGCCGTTGCGAACCAGCACGTCGTTCCGTATTACCCTCTTGAACCCACCGATTCCATATTCTGCTAACAGTCATTGGATCTCGACCAACGCGAGCAGCAATGTCGCGATACGATAAACCGCAATCGCGATAGGCTACAATCCGACCTTTATCAAAGTCGGAAACGTGATGGTACGCATTTCTCCTCCTTACACGAGGCATCGCCGGCTGGAGTGGCCGTGCGGTTCTAGGCGCTACAGTCTGGAGCCGAGAGACCGCTACAGTCGCAGGTCCGATTCCTGCCTCGGGCATGGATGTGTGTGATGTCCTTAGGTTAGTTAGGTTTAATTAGTTCTAAGTTCTAGGCGGCTGATGATCTCAGAAGTAAAGTCGCATAGTGCTCAGAGCCATTTGAACCATTTACACGAGGCATCGCAACAACGTTTCCCCAGGCAACGCCGGTGAACTGCTGTTTGAGTATGAGAAATCGGTTGGAAACTTTCCTCATGCCAGCACGTTGTATGTGTCGCCACTGGCGCCAAACTTGTGTGAATGCTCTGAAAATTTAATCGTTTGCATATCACAGCATCTTCTTCCTGTCGGCTATGTTTCGCGTCTGTAGCACGTCATCTTCGTGGTGTAGCAATTTTAATGGCCAGTAGTGTATTATACAGCCGTATTCCTCGTAAGGAACATATTTCTCATCCTTGCTTAATACGAAAAATATACATGCGTGTACCTCGTATATTACGTCATTTTCAGCCTGAGTTAGCAACAAGATTTTTCAAAAATCTGTGCACCGTAGAAGGAAATCTGTTGTTTTTAACATGGCAACCTAGCATATTCCTCTCTCTGCCCTTCCGTGAACAATAGGTGTAGTACAGACGCCTCATCTCGTTGTTACCGTAGCGCATTCGTACTACAGTAGTGGCGAAAGTCACAGAACTCGTCAACAGTACGCGTGATATCAGTGTCCATAACAATTTGTTACGAAGCGCACATATTTTAGAACAGCATGGCAAGTAAAAGAAAAATTTTAACTATGGATGAAAAACTGAAAGTGATTCAGGAAATGGAGAATGGAGCTAAACAACTGACGTGTCGTCAATTTGGCCTCGTAAATCCGCAGTCCAAACGATTTGCAAGAACAAGGATAAAAATTGTTACTGCATGTCAACAAAATGGATCCAAAATTAAGCGGTTACGAAAAGCTGAACGGAGTGTCGTGGATGAAAGTACTTTAAGCAACAGAGAAGGATCATTGTACCCATTAGTGGACCCCCGCCTTGTGGAGAAAGCATAATAATTTGCCAAGAAAGTAAAAGATGAGCAATTAGTGTGCAGCAGTGGCACTGATTGACAGATTCAAGCAACGTCACGGCATTACTTTTCCGAAACTTAGCGGTGAAAACAACAGTGCGAATACTGGAACTACCGTGTAGCCTACACTTCGTGAAGGATGTGCAGACTGTGACATCCTGAATGCAAACGAGACTTGTACACCAGACAAAACTATGAAACTCAAGGGAGAAAGATATTTTGGTGGCAACTTATATAAAGAACGACTGACAGTTCTGGTTTGCGCTAACGCAGATGGAACTGAGAAAAAATTTCTCATGATAGGTAAATCAAAAAATCCTATATGTTTTAAGCGTGTAAAAAATCTGCCTAAGCACTATAATGCCAACAAAGAGTCCTGGGTGACCACCAAACTCTTTGAATTTGAAATAAGGCGTTGGGACCGGCAGCTTAGAAGTCAGGAAAGGAAGATACTGGTTCGTGATAACAACTTCAAAAATGGCTCAAATGGCTCTGAGCTCTGTGGGACTTAACATCTGAGGTCATCAGTCCTCTAGAACGTAGAACTAACCTAAGGACATCACACACATCGATGCCTGAGGCAAGATTCGAACCTGCGACCGTAGCGGTCGCGCGGTTCCGGACTGAAGCGCCTATAACCGCTCGTCCACACCGGCAGGCTGAGAGCATATTCAGTCTCAGTAGTGATTCTGAACGAACCCTTATTTAGCGAGAAGTGGGAACACGTAATGCACCGAGGAATATAATCAGACATGATCGTTATGGTCGTTCAGGTGTTATGGTCTCGGGAGGCATAATGTTGCATGGGTGTGCTAACCCCCAAGCCTCTGAACACGGTATACTCATAGGTCAACAATACTGCAACCCTGTCCGTCTTTTCAGGTATTGAAACGTCCCCTTTGAACAATTTATACACATGAAACGTCCACTTAGAACAATTATACAAGCCTGTGCTTAACCTGACACACAATATTATTTAGCGCAACGCAATCTGACTTTCAATAACCCCTACAAAACAATGGCCCTGACTAACTTTAACCTATACCTTTTACAAATCACTTACCTCACAAAAATCTTCGCTACTCAAGCTACTGCAAAACAGCGAGCGCCACTACTGCCAGCTAAATAAAAGATTCAAACTACTGAAGGTACTAACTACTGATAGGGATAGTTAGCAAATGAAAGATATTAATAGAGAACAAACAATGTATTTACCTTAATATTCATAATTGACATTCAGTCTTACAGATTATCAAAACTCCGCCATCTCTCTCCACACGTCCACCACTGCTGGCGGCTCACCTCCAACTGCCCAACGCTACGCGCTGTTCACATCCAGCTGTAGCAGTTCATGACAACAATGGCAGGCAACAATGCAAACTAGCCACATACTGTCAAACTTACATAAAGAAAACATAAACAGCCTACTTACATAGCCCCCATGCTCCCCACAAAAATTTTTACAAATGGTGTTGGGCACTGGCCAATACAGATTTGACAAAAATTTTTCACAATTACAGTAACAAAGATATAAAATGCACACACTTATTGATACAATGTTGGTCAAAAGCTAAAATTTTCTCACAGTCCATAAAGACAGTCCAGATTGTTCATCATAGTAAAACTGCCGTTTCTTTTATCAAAGTCTGAGCAGTAAAAGGCAATGCACACGGAAGTAGTGGATTTCCATGCAGTCTTGAAGAAGTAGTGTTGTCCTTCCAACGGAAAGACAGTGCTGACTCTTGATATGCTGACAGGTAATGGGCCACAATGGAGCAAACCCACAGCAGAGTCAGTCGATGTTTCGAAGAATATTGGTAGGTAGGTCATCACAGAGTAGACCCACTGTAGTCCTGGTAGAGATTGTGGTATTGGTGGGCCACCAGAGGTGCAGACCCACTGTAGTCCTTGTAGAGATGGCCAGCAGCCATCTGTTGCGACTGTGCAGGTGCACAATCACCATTGAAGAGTCTTGCGGATAATAGAGCAAGTCCATAACCACCACTTGTGCATTCACAAAGTTTTTGGGAATTGTCCTTAGAACCAGCAATGCTGTTATCCAGTCCCTTGCTGAATTAGTAACACACGTGCAAACACTAACAGTCCCAACTTCTCACATAGTGTCCATATAGTATGACCAACAGAAAAGTGTGCAGTGAAATGAATGCTTACTTAATTTGATGAACTGCTGTCAATTACAATTTTATAACATAAGAATACAATGACAAAGATACAAAATACATCATTAAAAACATAACAATACAGATAATATTTGTAGTGCAGGCTTTACAAAACAATAGAAATAAACATATACATCAGTGTTACAGGAATTATGACATGAGTACATACATAAAAGATCAGAATCACTTTTGAAACGTCAACTTCACACATGAGCATTAAAACAAAACAGAATAAATAATGTCTAAGCATCTTTACAAAGAAAATAACAGAGTATTAGAAAAATTCTACAACATAGCTCTCATCAGCTAAACACATAAAGACAGGAAAAACACAAATACACAAGGGTACACAAACATATAGCGGAATAATAGAAGGAAAGGACAGGGTTTGTTTTACTGCAGTATTTTCAAAACTTTCTTTACTTCTCGGAGATCTCCCTTCATTCATCATTATTCCCAAAAAGTCCTATCTATACCTCCTCCCTGTATTCTATTCATATTATTTCTGATTGTACAATACTCATTTGGGCCCAATCTTTTTCATATCACTTCGCATTGCATTCTTTACCTATTCTCCATAGTCAGTTTCTTATATAGTCTACCCCCTCTTAAGCTAACTTAAATCTACTGAGCTCAGATATATATACCAAGGGACGAGGCAATGCAGCATCACAACAAATCAACACAAACAGAAATGACAAAAAATGCAAATTGGCAAAGCTAGCAGCATAAATTAGCAAAAGTCAAATTCAATAACACTATGCCTTGGAAACAGCAGCAACTTATACCTAAACATGACATAGCTCAAGCAGAAAAAATATTACAGTAAAAACAACAATGCAGACAAGGGAAATGCATATTCACATCTTAATGTCTATGTAATTAAAGTGGTCATCTTAATGTCTATGTAATTAAAGTGGTGCACCATAACAACTTATTGTAAAAAAAATATTACCATGTACCTGAAAAGAAAATTAAGTGTTACTGTTACGAGTTACTTCTTATTGTTCTTTCCTTTCCAAGTGCTCCTTTTTTAAAGAATGTGGATTACAAAATTATCATTTAATAGATCTGTTGACAGAAAGAGTTCACATTAGCAAATGCATCTCATTTTATAAGAGCAATGCTGCAACACAGCTGGAAACCAGACATCAAATGAAATAAGCAACTACGAAAAGCAAAGCATAAAAATATCATTCAGTAGTCATGTGACATTTCATTTCATAAGTTAATTGCTCTCAACTCTCGTACAAAGACTCTTGTCATAATCAGGTGTGCAGATGTAAAAATATTTCTTGTCAATTCATAAGCATTTCAATAATTAGCACAAAGTGCGAGTAATCATATGTTTTTAAGTAACGAGGGTGTCGCATTAGCGATGAAAGGCACGCCCTAATGGCTTGTTCTCCAGGTGTTTGACACAGCTGTGTGCCCACAACGCATTACAAAAATCATATGTTTTCAAGTAGCGAGCGTGTCGCATTAGCGATGCCCTCTACAAGGAAATGTCATTAACAGGGTATAGGCCTCTCTTTGTCCTTCTCTTCCACCTGTGCCTCTGGCACACCCTAATGGCTTTCTTTTCTACCTGAGCGTCTGAAAAGGCTTGTTCTCCAGGTGTCTGACACACCTGGGTGCCCACGTCACATTATGTGCAGGTGGTCACTTAACTTTCTTACGGAAATATTTACGACAGTAGTTTCCGCTACAGTGACAGTCTCATATAAAAACATTTCACAGGTCAAGAATTTTATTGACATAAACATACCTCAACAGCATAATACACATCGTCGTCGTAAAAATAACATCATAACACCTCAGTCAAATGTCAAAAACGTCGTAGCTTCCTGCAATAATTTCAAAACCTAAAGAAAATTCTCTGCTCATTTCAGTAGTGTCATCTACCTCAAACGTACTTTAAAAATTATGATCTCATACCAAAATACATCATTCAAAGCTCTCATAGTATCACAATGGTACCAAAAAAATATGAACAGTGCAAAAGGTACAGACAAAGTACAATTTCTTAAGTGTGAAGTAATCCAACTCTGTAATTGCGTAAACATGTGTCGCTGACGAAATAAACAAGTTTGTCTCTCTCAGTTAAATGATCAGATAGCTGTGTAATTTATGTGTTAGAGAAATATGGTACCGATGTGTTAAATTGTATAAGCAAATACCATATTAGCTAGGGCTCCTTGTGCTTGCCAAACACATGGTACACAAAGTAGGCGTGTACCCCCCTGAGGATTGTTGTAATTATACCCTCAGGTGTTACAGATTACAGCAATGGAATGAAATGTATCACGAAAAACTTTCTTTGTAATTCAAAAATCTTTAAAAATAAATGTTTTAAGTACAAAATTAATCACTCAAATACGTGTCCAGTAGCGCTAAATATGCGTCTTGCTGTAAGATAATCTCTGGGAAGTGTCGTAGTTATTGTCCTCCGAAAGCTAAGTTCTGCAGAAGTCAATGTACTTACCTCATGATACACAAAAGTGAAATGCTTTGCGTATAGATAACTTAGTTATTATGCTTATTGTTGCGATGAAGAAATTAGTGTGCTGTAAAGTATTGTTGTGCTACGGAAAAGGCTGTCTCATTGTAGCTATACCACAAAAGTTACTACTAAAACATGTTTTACTTTCCAGAATAATTCAGAAAAACTGTGCAGATAAAAAACAGATACACCACAAAAGCAACATTGTAAATTGTCACTCATTAGTAACGTCGTGATATAATCGTGTAGCTGTCACACAAACCAACCACTGTGTCATCTGGCATTTCACAGAAAGCACCTCAAATCCAGAATCCACTCGTAAGCAAACCAAAATGTTGCATGTTAACAGTTTCTTAAGTCTGACAAATTGTACAAGTAGCGTGAAGTGAAAATTGCAAAGACTAATTTAAAAAGCAGATTATCTGTCAATAAATGGTTTTACATGAGAAATGTGGTGTAAACCTTTACTCTTCCTAGTACGCAGAGTTTCAACTTGAATGCAATTATCGTGCGGTATTCGTCCGTAAAGAATACTGGAACTTTGCTCAAGGTTAGCGTCAATGTTATTTTTCCCTGAGCCAGCGGGCGCACGCGGCTGCCTGCGGTGTGAGTCATTGTCTGTTTCTTTGTTGGCGCGCGCCGTTACTGGGATTAGGAGGCCTAACTTCCACCAATTCGCCTTGCCGAGAGGGCCCAGCTCTGTTTAAAACTCGCCAGCTCTGATGCAATTCAGGTCTGTCGTTACGATCATATCGTCTGTCGTCATGTCGGTAGGTTCGATAGTTTCTTTCTTGTCGGTCATGTGGTGGAGAATTTCTGCCTGAGTCGTAACTGCGTGCTGGACCGTTGCGTCTAAAGTTATTCTGTCTCCCTTGATAATAGTTATTTTGGTTCCCATATTGTCTGTTTCTCTGATTGTCTCTGTGATAGTCATTACCGCGGAAAGGTGATCTTTCCCTATAACTATTACTACTCTGCCAACGGTTGTCATACGGGTGGTGCCTGTTTTGGTCACGATTTGTGTGGTGAGAATAGCCTTGTCGCGTCCAGTTATCGTTTCTGTCGTCACGGAATTGTGACAGATGTGACCTGTAATTGTTGTACTCCTGTTTTCGCGTTCCGCGATTTTCAGTGTCAATTTCTAGTTCTTTTAACAGTCCCTGAAAAGCTTCAATGTCGTCTTTGCAACGTCCTGCCAAAATAATATGTCGTAAATGTTCAGGCAGTTTGATTAAGCAAATACGGTTGAGTTCTGAGGGGCTGTATGGGTTTGACAGGTATTGATTCTTGTGCAACATGTCTTCAAAATATTTGACAAGACTGGAAAATTCAGATTGTTCAAAGTGTTTCATCATCATGATGCTATGTTTTACGCGGTCTTGTGTGGCTTGAGACCAATATGCTGAGAGGAAGGCATGGTAAAACTCTCCTTCACTGTGACAATCGTGAATGACCGATCGCATTCTTACAGCTGGTTCATTTTCTAAGTAGCCACACATAAATTCTAATCTGTGTTCTAATGACCAGTTGGGAGGAAAACAATGAGAGAATTGATGGAGCCACGCTTGTGGATGAATGTCGTTGGCAGAATTCTTGAATGTTTTGAATTTACGTGTAGTAATGAACAGCTTATAGTCAAAATCATCATGTCGGCGAGTCACATATCGGTCATTGTTACGTCGTTTCGGCGGTTCCATCTCAAAATTCGGTGTACCTTGCCAATTTCTTTCATAATTACCGAAATGCCCTGTGTTATTATTTTGTGGCTTTTCCGTATTTCTAAGTTCCTCTTCCCGTGTTGGAGCGCGAGTATCCTCTGAAATATGTAATTCTTGTATTACCTGTGTCAACTGATCTTGTACTTCCCGGATTTCTCTTTTGTACTGTGTATTGATTTGATTTTGATTTTGTTTGAATTTTCTAATTTGTTCATAGTCTTCTGTGTCAGTGAAGGCTACGGGTCTTGTGTCATTCAGATCATCATCTACCTTTGTAGATAAGTTAGTGACCTGATCCGAAAGTTCGGCTACTTTCTCCGATAGTGAACACATTTCCTCAGTGTGTTTTTCTGAACCAAGTTTCAGAGTGTCCATTTGTGTTGAAATCGAATCTACTGTGTTCTTTAAGTTTTCCTGAGTTTTTGCCAGTTGCGTAACCGAATCGGTAGATGCAACTGAGTCAATTTTAGCCCACAAGGTCTCATGATTTTCATGAACAATGGTTTGCAGCTCTTTTATGGCTGCTTCGTGATTCTGTAATACATTCTCATGACGCGAAAAAATAGGTTGGAAATGCTCACAAATTTGTGTTTTTACGTCATTACAGACTTTCTGACATTTCGATTCTATTTTATGTAACTCAGTAGTTAAATCTTCACGTGTTTGTTCAAGCATATGTTCCACTGAGTCTAACTTTTGAAGCTTTTGTTGCATTGTGTCTAACTTTAGAAGATTTTGTTCCATTGTGTCTAACTTTTGAAGATTTTGTCCCATCTGTCTCTGATTTTGTTCCATTTGTTGCATTAATTGCAATAATAATGTATTAGTGTCTGGAATCTGTTTCTCTATGCTTTTTGGCAGTGCGTTTTCACCGGCAGCATTCACATTTTGACAAGCAGAAAATGTGTCTTGACTCATTTGAGAAAACGGTGAGGACGCAAAACCTGAATCTACAGTATTTGCAAAATTGTGTCCTGTCATTTCGGATTCCTGAGGCGAGCTGTTGCCGACCGATCGATCGATAATGCTTCCCTGTTCACTACCTGTTTCACTGCCTACGCCATTGTCTGACGCCCGCTCCATTTCCCTATGCACAGTTACCAAATTACTACTTTGAACATTAGTTAACTCATTACACAGTGGCGCTAACACATTGCTTTCGTCTTCACTGTCGTTTCTCATTTTACTTTGGAGCCGAGTGTTACGTTTTTCACACGCCATTATTGTGACAATATTTCACACGATAACACAGAAAAGCACAATTTGAATAGCAAAAATAAGAGAACACATTAACATAGCACTGAAAATAATATGTAGTTAATTACAAGCGCAGCTGCGAAATACTTGTTGCAAATCTACATGCATGCCACAACTGTTTTACATTACAACAATGAAAGACTGCAACTACAAAGGAGATTCTCTCTACAATTACGCGCTAGCAATAAACAAAAGCTACACTAAATACACAAACTACAAGAAAAAATCAGAAGATTCCAGTGAGGTATCCTAGGCTAAGGGTCGACATATGAAACGTCCCCTTTGAACAATTTATACACATGAAACGTCCACTTAGAACAATTATACAAGCCTGTGCTTAACCTGACACACAATATTATTTAGCGCAACGCAATCTGACTTTCAATAACCCCTACAAAACAATGGCCCTGACTAACTTTAACCTATACCTTTTACAAATCACTTACCTCACAAAAATCTTCGCTACTCAAGCTACTGCAAAACAGCGAGCGCCACTACTGCCAGCTACATAAAAGATTCAAACTACTGAAGGTACTAACTACTGATAGGGATAGTTAGCAAATGAAAGATATTAATAGAGAACAAACAATGTATTTACCTTAATATTCATAATTGACATTCAGTCTTACAGATTATCAAAACTCCGCCATCTCTCTCCACACGTCCACCACTGCTGGCGGCTCACCTCCAACTGCCCAACGCTACGCGCTGTTCACATCCAGCTGTAGCAGTTCATGACAACAATGGCAGGCAACAATGCAAACTAGCCACATACTGTCAAACTTACATAAAGAAAACATAAACAGCCTACTTACAGTATGCATTCTGCTTTGACTTCATTTTTATAGATGACTATGTTCAATCACACCGAACTGCGCGGACGGGTGAGCTCTTGGACAGAGGATATTGGGCAAATGGACTGGACTCCCGTTCCCCCACATAAGTCCCATCGAGCGGGTGTGGGATGCGTTGGGGACACGCATTGCAGAAGTTCACATTCACTAACGACCAGCCAGCAGTCCTCAAACTCTCTGGTGGAGGAATAGCAGAACCTACGACAACAACTCGTTGCCTACCTTGTGGCCAGCACGGGAACACCCTTGCAGAGCATGCATTCCCGTCAGTGCTCATCACACACCCTGTTAATAACCATTTCCACCCTTTTGTAATGTCCAGCATACCATCAAAAATCGGATGTCATGAATAAATGCGTCATTTCTGTTCGTCTCATTGCGTATTTCTTCAGTTAATTTCTGTGCTATGCTGTAGCAGTTCTCTCTATATTTGTCCCATCTTCATCGAACTATCTTATTTCGCAGTGAGACATTATGAGGAAGACACACTGACCGCTTACATTAGTGTGACCACCTGCCAAAAGCCTGAATAACCACCTATTGTAGCGCGGACAGCTGCTAGACGTGCAAGAAGAGAGTGTATGAGGTTATCGAAATTTTCGTTAGAAGGGCGTCCGCAACTGAGCTTCAAAGTAGAATCAGATAATTAACTGCTTAAGTTAGATACAGTTTTATTGTTACATAATCACGACCGACTTCGGTTACTTATAAACCCATCTTATTGTGAACGAGACTGGAAAAAGGAAAAGGAAAAAATATAATAAAAAATTATGATACTTAACATTAATTTATTATTTGTTATAATAATGGTGGGGATTCACTGCCCAACTACAAATATGAGGCTTATACGGTCGGGTTAGTCAGAATGAAAACGGGTGTCGGACAAGATAGCCACAAAATAAGCTACGAAAAGTGAGTGGCTAAGGGAAGAAAAAGAGGAAGGAAATACACAGATAATATCGTCAAACACCGTACCGCGAGGCACGTGGCCGCCGCACACTGTGAACACCAGGCTGCGGGCAGCCAACAGCCGCACGTGAAGTCGAGATACGGAATGACGCGGTGGTAGAAGGCAGCCGCGAAAGAAAACTAGCGACCGTAATATAACATGGGAAAGTGAAACCAGCTACTGGCGAATAGCGTAGGAAGTGATTGCCTAGCCCGAACGTTAACAGATGGTGAATGCATACCACACAACCGAATAGATGATGATTAAATGTACATCGTCACAATTTAAAAATAAGGTGAAAATTATGTACCTGGGCGTAGAAAGTAAAAGCACCAAACTGTTAAAAATGATACAAAAGTTAAAATTTAAAAAAAATAATAATAAAGCCGGAAACGAGCCAATAGAGGTAAGTAGAATAAAAACAAACATAGCGACATCAATTATCCACAAAGGAAAATAGCATTAAATAGAGACTAAAATTAAAGAAATAAAAGAAAAATACAATTCCTTTGAAAGGAAAGTATGAGGCGGATATTAGTGAGGTCTGAGCACTATTTCAAAAATAAATAATTATTTAGAAGATACACGTGCTTCAGCGTAGCTTCCTCGTTAAGGGTCGTGCATAATTTCTTATTTTCTCTAATAAATTAAGGATACGACTTTTATGGTGACGTTAAATGAAACCCTAATTGGTTTTTATGTCACCAAAACAGTGTCCATTAGCTTTCAAATGAATAGATAAAGTGGACTTAGAATTATTAAGGTGCGCCTTGATTCACTGATATAGAGGCAATAATTGCACTTAATTTTATAAATGCCAGAGCCCAAGTGACGGTTGTGGGTCCTAGTTTCATCGTTCCTATGTTGAAGACCAGTTCTGTTTGATATACAAAACGCCTCTGTAGCACGAGCTTTTTTGAGGTGGCGGCGAACCTTATCTGGCATAGTAGTAGATAGACTGTTTAGCAGGATAAATTACGTGGAATGTACTCATGGATGGGTGTCAGGGTAAACCCGTGGGGTTTACTGTGAAATCCTTCGTGTTGCATTTGCTGAATGAGTGGATCCACACCCTGAATTAGGAAGCCACTACAAGTCGTAACGTACTCATTGACTTCAAGTTCATTTTTATATTCCTGTTCCCTTACAGATACTTGAATAGCATGGTGCACCATTGCACGCAGTGCTGCCCTCTTATATTTCTGCAGCTGATTCGATGAGCTGTGAACTATACTGTCAGTCGTAGTTTCTTTTCTAAAAAATGATCTAGGCTACCTTACTGTTTGCAAAATGATTCGCAGATCTAAGAACGGTAATGTAAAATTGTAGTGATGCTCTACCGTAAATAGAATATTGGGGTTCATCGTTTCCAGATCCTGATGATGCTGCTGTAGTTCTTCTTTGGTACCACTGTAGGGAAGTAAGCCGTCATCGATGTAACGTTTGTGGCGAACATCATTACGGAAGTAACGAGGAAAAGATTGAAAGAGCTGCTATCAGTGTTGCTGACAAAACTATTGGCACTAATGTGTATATGTTCGGAAGAACATATACATTGGCGGAGAAAAGTCGCAACGAAAGTAAGCGTATTTGAAAGATGATGTCTACTCAAATTTCGCATCAGTCGCATAAGAATGGTTGTAGTAGCGCTACAATGAGTGTGCAAATAAGTTTGGTTTAAATACACGCTGTAACGATCATGAGCACTAGTTACCTTTGAGATTGGACGTGGGGGGTTGGCGTTAGTCATGAATGCCTTTAAGGCGACGAAGGCGACATTATCAAAGATTTACTGAGTTTGAAAGAGGTCGTGTAATAGGGCTAATGTGTAATGTGCCTTGTGCGATATCACTGAAGGACACGGCAGGAATGTAGGAGTGTAGGGGCTGTACCTGACTACTTGCAATGGTGATGACGAGAACATACGGTCGCAAGATGACCGGGCTCCGGAAGGGCACATGGAACTACCGTCGTACTCGGTGCATGGCTTCGGCGTATCATGCTGCATCTGCAACAGCAATTTGAGCAGAATTGGTACCACAGTGGCGTAACTAACTGTTACGAATCAGTTACTTCAAGGACAGCTTCGAGCCAGACGCCCTTTAGCGTGAATTCCACTGACCCCAGACATCGGCTGTTTGGGGGTTCAGTGGTCTCAAGAGAGAGCTCACTGGACCGCAGGGTGGCGGTCTGTTTTGTTTTCTGGTGAAAGCTGCTTCTGCCTCGGTTCCAGTGATGGCCATATGTTGGTTAGGAGGATGCCGGTTGAGAGCCTACAACCAAACTGTCGGCGTGCTAGACACACTGGATCTGTACCAGGAATTATGGTTTGGGGTGCGATTTCCTATGACAGCAGGAGCAGTGCTCGTGCTATTATACAGTGCACCCTGATTGCAGAATTGTACGTCAGTCTGCTGATTCGACCTTTCATGCTTTACAGGAAGTGTTTTCCAGGAGGAATACGCTCACCCACGTACCGCTGTTGGAACCCAACTGCTACAGAGCGTCGACATGTTGCCTTGGCTTGTTCCATTGTTCAATCACCAGATCTGTCTCCAATCGAGCCCATATGGGACGTCATCGGACGAAAACCCGATCGTCGTCCACATACATCATTAACTGCCCCTGTATTGGCCGACCAATTCCTACAAGCATGCAACACCATCCCACAAACTGACATCCGGCTTCTGTAGAACACAATGCATGCACGTTTTAATGCTTCCGTTCAACAGTCTAATGGTTACAACTGTTATTAATGTAGCAGCGTTTCACATTTTCAGTGTCTTATCTCACCCTTACATTAACGTGTGATTTTGCATTGTTAATCACTCATATATATTATCTAGACAAATGCATTCCAGAAATTTCATTACTCTACATTAATTACATTCGGTGCTGCGATCTTCTTTTCTGTAAGCGTATATCTTCAGAGCGGATGCTCAACACGCTCGTCTTATTACGGGAATCAAAGATACGCTGCTAGTAATGAGAGTAATGGGCACTACGTCAGTAGGGTGTGGATAAATTACAGATCTGAGTCGGTCAAAGATCGTGTCCGAATGGCCGAGAAGGTGCCGACCTGCGTTCTCCAGGCTATTATTTTGTGGGGTACACTGTGGCCAGGCCTCGGGTTTCGGCCCCTGCCGGCTCTGTACTCCGAGCTCCTGCCGAAACAGTCCTCTTTCTTTTTGGGGTCGAACCCAGCCACTGCTTAAACCTTTTCTTTAAAAAAAAATCCGAGAGAACAGCCACTACATATGTAATTTTGAAATAAAGAATCATGCGTTGCCCATTTTGCATAGGTTAAAGAACTTAATTATTGTTATTTTGACTAAGCATACACATGTATTGTACGTATTAATGATTTCTTAAAGAGTATTACCTTTTACTACGTAATAAAGCTTGAGAGGCTAAGAGCGAGGTTTGACCAAACAGAATCTGTAAAAACTCTTAAACGCAACTTCCGGTTCCACAAGAAGTTGAAAACAGCACTAGTTCTGATTCTTATAATGATAAAAAGAGCTTATTAAAGAAAGGACTATCATAAAACACCAGTATAGCATTGAATCACAAGGCAGATATCTCGCTTGTATTTTACACAAAAGCTCCTTCAGACCAAGTTTCATGCGATACCTGCTCTAAAAATCACGTCAGTCTTAAGTTTAACATGGCTATTACCTATGAATTTAAAAAACAGAAGGGGGAGGATCAGGATTGCACACAATCCCTAAGGTTACCATTTCTCAAAAAAGATCAAATCACTTCACTTAGCATTAACAAAAAATCTAAGTTTATCCAAGCCATAATCATACAGGCTGACAAAGGCCGTACGTATGTTATCTTATATGAAACTGATTACATTCAGAAAGCTCAAGAATTTTATATCTTCTAATAATATACTCGTTTACCCTTTCGATCCTATTGGTAAATTAGCTGCCGAAACCAAAAAAGTAAATAAGAAAACAAATTTGTTAACCTAAATAACGCTTGTGTCTATGAATCCTAAGACACCCACATTGCGTGGCACACTTATGATCCATGAGAACTGTACCCGCATCAGATCGATTGTTAACGCAATCGATTCTCCTGATTACCTTTCAGCTAAAGAGATAAATACATTATTGTAGATAAACTTCTATGTTAAGGTCACTAATAGTGGCCTTTGTTCTCGATAACCGGTTTCGGCAATCAAAGTTACTATCTTCAGATCACGACAGACAGGTTATTGCATATGTCTGCTACTTTAAGACTTATGCAATAAACTGCCTCTCTAGATCTGAAAATTGTAACATTGATTACAGAACCAGGTTATCGAGAACAAAGGTTACTACTAGCGATGTTGGAAAAGAAGTTTATCTTTACTAATGTGCAGCGAAGTGACAAAGGTCATAGGATAGCGATATGCACATATACAGTCGGCGGTAGTATCGCGTACATAAGGAATAAATGGGCGATGTGTTGGCGGAGCTCTCATTTGTACTCAGGTGATTCTTGTGAATAGGTTTCCGAATTGATTATGGCCGCATGACGGGAATTAACAGACGTTG
The DNA here is from genome assembly GCF_023864275.1 of Schistocerca cancellata. NCBI lineage: Eukaryota > Metazoa > Arthropoda > Insecta > Orthoptera > Acrididae > Schistocerca > Schistocerca cancellata. The sequence continues at coordinate 330,129,747 of NC_064630.1, read as the reverse complement.
AACGCGGAATGGTAGTTGGAGCTAGACGCATGGGATATTCCATTTCGAAAATCGTTAGGGAATTCATTAATTCGAGGTCCACGGTGTCAAGAGTGACACGAGAGTACCAAATTTCAAACGCAGTGGGCAACGTCCTTCGCTTAACGATCGAGAGCAGCGGCGTTTGCGTAGGGTTGTCAGTCGTAATTGGCAAGCAACACTGCTGGCAATAACCTCAGAAATCAGTGTGGGCCTACGACGAACGTATCCGTTAGGGCAGTGCGGCGAAATTTGGCCTTAATGGGCTATGGCAGCAGACGACCGACGCTAGTGCCATTACCAACAGCACGACATCGCCTGCAGCGCCTCTTCTGGGCTCTTGGCGACATCAGTTGGGTCATAGACGACTGGGAAACCGAACCATGTCCTGGTCAGATGAGTCCCGATTTCAGGTGGTAAGATCTGACGCTAAGATTCGAATGTGGAGAAGACTCCACGAAGCCATGGACCCAAGTTGTCAACAAGTGAAACGTCCCCTTAGAACAATTATACAAGACTGTGCTTAAACTGACACAATATTTTTAGCGCAACGCAATCTGACTTTCAAAAATCCCTACAAAAGAATGGCCCTGACTAACATTAACCTATACCTTTCACAAATCACTTACCTCACCAAAACGATCGATCGGTCGGCAATAAAAAAAAATAAAAAAAATAAAAAAAACAATTTGTAAAATTTTTTGTGGGCAGCATGGGGGCTATGTAAGTAGGCTGTTTATGTTTTCTTTATGTAAGTAGGCTGTTTATGTTTTCTTATCGGCAACGTTACGTAGCGCTGTATATGAAAATCACTGGCTGTGCTGTGTGCAGTCTGTGGCTAGTTTGCATTGTTGTCTGCCATTGTAGTGTTGGGCAGCGGCAGCTGGATGTGAACAGCGCGTAGCGTTGCGCAGTTGGAGGTGAGCCGCCAGCAGTGGTGGATGTGGGGAGAGAGATGGCGGAGCTTTGAGATTTGTAATACTGAATGGCATGAACTGCTATATATATTATGATTATTAAGGTAAATGCATTGTTTGTTCTCTACTAAAATCTTTCATTTGCTAACTATGCCTATCAGTAGTTAGTGCCTTCCGTAGTTTGAATCTTTTATTTAGCTGGCAGTAGTGGCGCTCGCTGTATTGCAGTAGTTCGAGGAACGAAGATATTTGGTGAGGTAAGCGATTTGTGAAACGCATAGGTTAATGTTAGTCAGGGCCATTCTTTTGAAGGGATTTCTGAAAGTCAGATTGCGTTGCGCTAAAAATATTGTGTGTCAGTTTAAGCACAGTCTCGTGTATAATTGTTCAAAGGGGACGTTCCACAAGGCGCTCTGCAAGCTGGTGGTGACTCATTGATAGCGTAGTCTGTGTTTACATGGAATTAGCTGGGTCCTCTGTTCCAACTAAACTGATCATTGATTGGAAATGGTTCTGATAGGCTATTTGTAGATCATTTGCAGCCATTTATGGACTTCATGTCTCCAAACAACGGTGGAATTTTTGTGCATGACAGTGCTGCCACTTCAGCGGGCCATTATTGTTCGCGATTGGTTTGAGGAACAGTGTGAACAATTCGACCTATGCCGATCGACCGATATGAAGCCCATCGAACGTTTATGGAACATAATCGAGAGGTTAGTTCGTGCAGAAAATCCTGCGCCGGCGACACTTTAAAAATTATGGACGGCTATAGAGGCATGGCTCAAAATTTCTGTAGGCGGCTTCCAGCGACTTGTAGAGTCCATACCACATCGACTTGCTTCACTACTCAGGGGAAAAGGAGGTCCGACACGGCATTAGGAGGTGTCCCATGACTTCTGTCAACTCAGTGTATTGTCAGAGATCGCCACTACGTTTCAAAATGAGTCAGTTAAAAGAGTCAGACAGTTCCCTGAGGAGGCACTGAGGGAGAAACTCATCAAACTTTTTAATCAGACACCACCGCCATGACACTAACTTGGATGTCACCATCATGTATTTTGTAGACCAAACGGAACTGGTCTTCAACATAGGCACCATGAAGCTAGGGCCCACGACTGTCACTTGGGCTCTGGTATTTATAAAATTAAGTACAATGACTGCCAATGCCTGTAAATTGGTCAGACGAGGCGCACGTTAAGAATTCTAAGTTCACTTTATCTAGTCATTTGGAATCTAATGGGCATTCTTTTGTTGACATAAATACCGCTTTGGGTTTCCTTTAACGTCACCATAAAGGCAGTATCCTTAATTTATTACAGGAAATAGAAATTGTTCACTACCCTTAACAGGCAAAGTACGCTGAAGCACTTGCATCTTCCAAATAATTATTTCTTTTTGAAATAGCGCTCAGACCTCACCAATATTTCTTCAGACTTTCCTTTCAAAGGAATTGTATTTTTCTTTTATTTCAGCCTTTAATTAATACAATTTTCTTTTGTGGACAATTTATGTCGCTATGTTCATTTATTCGACTTACCGCTATTGTCTCGTTTCTGACTATTTTTTTTTTAATTTTAACTTTTGTACCGTTTTCAATAGTTTGGCGCTCTTACTATTTAGGCCCAGGTACATAATTTTCATATTATTTTTATATTTTGACGATATACAGTTAACCATCTTCTATTCAGTTGTACATTATGTATTCACCATTTGTTAACGTTCGGGATAGGCAGCCACAATGGTCAGCACACTGGATTCGCATTCCGGAGTACGGCGGTTCAAACCTGTGTCCAGCCATCGAGATTTAAGTTTTCCTTGATTTCCCTAAATAGCTTCAGGCAACTGCTGGAATGTTTCCTTCGAAACGGCAAGGCCGAATTCCCTCCCCATACTTCCCTAATCCGATGGGACGATGACCTTGCTGTTTGGTCCCCTCTTCCAAACCAACCAACCAACCAACCAACCAATTACCCGTTCACTCTTACGCTATTTGCCACTAGATGATTTCACTTTCCCAGGTAGTGTGAGAATTGCTAGTTTTCGTTCGCGGCTGTCTTCCAGCACCGGGTCATTCCGTTTCTCGGCTTCACGTGCGGCTGTCACCTGCACGCAGCCTAGAGTCAACAGTATGCGGCAGCCACGTGCCTCACTTTGCAAGTTACATTTACCCGCGCGCTGTTCGGGAGTGGAATGGGAGGGAGATAGTATGATTGTGGTTCGACGAACCCTCTGCCAAGCACTTAAATGTGAATTGCAGAGTAATCATGTAGATGTAGATGTGATGTTCTCTGTGTATTTATTTCGCTTTTTTCTTCCTTTTACTCTCATTTTCTTAGGTTATTTTGTGGCTATCTGGTGAAACACCCGAGTTCTCAGTCTGACTAATGCGACCGTGTCAACATCATGTTCATAGTTGGATGGTGAATCCTCACTATTATTATAACAAATAATACATAAATGTTATGAAATTTTTATTACAGTTTCTTCGCTTTTTCTTTTGTAGTCTTATACACAAAATGATGGGCTTATAATAGCCAGAAATCGATTGTGATTATGTAGCAACAATAGCAACAAAACTATTTACAACTGAAGCTGTTAATTATCTTAAAGGTTTTGGAAGATACCTACGGGAACTTGGAACCATGCCGATTCAAGCGCCGTGGCCAGCTGCGCTAGGTTTTTCAGCTGAGAACCCATGTCGCAAACAGCCGATAGAGGTGGTCCCACAGATTCCCGAGTGTGTTAAATCTTGGACCATTAAACTTATTCTGGTACTTTTCGAACCACGCACGTACACTGCTAGCTGTGTAACATACTGCATTGTCCTGCCGATAGAGCCGGCCGGAGTGGCCGTGCGGTTCTAGGCGCTACAGTCTGGAACCGAGCGACCGCTAAGGTCGCAGGTTCGAATCCTGCCTCGGGCATGGATGTGTGTGCTGTCCTTAGGTTAGTTAGGTTTAATTAGTTCTAAGTTCTAGGCGACTGATGACCTCAGAAGTTAAGTCGCATAGTGCTCAGAGCCATTTGAACCATTTTGAACCTGCCGACAGAGGCCCCCAAGCCGAGGAAAAACAAACCGCGTTTGTAGGCGGACATGATCCGCGAGGATAGATAAACGCTTTATAACCTCCCCACTATACTTTTTTCTCTCTGAAATTTAGTCCAACTTTAGCTCCCTCTCTATAAAATCTATATATGTATATATGTCCCATAAACTGTTATCCAACGTAAATTCGTGTGCTAGTCTTTGACTAAACAGAACCTAATACGAACTGAGCTTGTAACTGATGTGAATACAACTTGACTTTATGTTATATGCGCAACCGAAGTAAAAGAATTATCTGGCCCTAATCAAAATTTCCACTTACCTCCCCTCTTGACAACATTGTTGCAGATTTATCGAAAGCGCAACAGCAAACGGCAAGCAGGCAGCAGCTAAGTTAGATATCTGCTCGTCAATACATATTCAAACTGTTGCAGGTGGTAATGCGTAATGATAAACAGTGGGGTGAGAAGAGTAACTATTTCTATGAAATGACAGTCCAAGACAACGATTTTTCAAAAAGACAGAGTAAAACTTCGAGTGATTTTCTCATATAACGTTGGTCTGAAATATACTATGCTTAACAAAGTGAGCGATGATTTAAACAGGGTAGAATGTTAATAGAGAATTTCTATAAAAATCAAACAGCTTAATCAATTAATATGTTAATCCATGGTTCAGAGAAGTGGGGTGGTCTTTCTCTCAGCTCTGAGCAAGTTGACTGGCTGGCAATAATCATTCATAGTTGCGAACTGCGCAGTGCTGCAGCTTACTTCAAACTTCTTCTCTTAAAAAAGCCATATTATTCAAATTCACGTTTCTTTCACCCTTTATTGCCTCCATCATATTCTTCCTTACTGTCCTTTCTTCATCCAACAGATACAATCACAATTCCACATAACACTACTAAATACGTCTATCACCTGCCACACTTAACTAAGAATGTTGGTACATACAGGGCAATGGCAGAGACTGTGCCACAAGACCAAGATTGTGTAACAGTAAGGTGACTTGCTGTCTCTCTGACACGCGTGTCAGTGACATACAGAAACCAAAATGACATGACCACTTGGGTTGATCCAATGTGTTTCCCAGAATGACGAGATCGCTCAGGGAATGCGGTGAAAACATTTCCCCAGTCCATAATGTTCCCTTCTCCGACCTGGACCTTTCCGATCATTGTTGAAGCGTGTTTTCTTTTCACACCTAACACTATAACGGCCATCTGTCCAATGGAGCATAAAACGTGATTCATCTGGCCACCTGTCGTTACTCAGTGGGTGTCCAGTTGCGATATTAGCGTCCAAATTCTAGCCTTCGTCGCCAATAGACAGCAATCAGTATGGGTGCATGGACCAGGAAACTGCTGGGGAGACTCATTCGCAGCAACTTCACGTCTGCCATCTATGACCCATGGTGCACCGTAGTTTCCTCGGCAGCGGTACCGGATAGGACCATTTTATTACGCACAGTAGAGTTCGACTACGGCGTCCGTCTGCTTAGCTGAGTGGTAACATGTTTGCCTACTATGCGTCGAACCCGGGTTCGATTCCCGGTCGCGTTGGAGATTTTCTTCGCTCGTGGGCTGGGTGTTGTGTTGTCTTTATCATAATTACCGACGCGCAAGTCACCGAGTGTGGCGTCACCTGAAGTAAGACTTGCAAGCTGGCGGCCGAACTTCCCCGGATGGGCCTCCCGGCCATCGATGCCATACGATCATTTCGTTTTTTAACCATGGCTCCACGCCAACAATTTAGGAACTTAGCCGTTTCGGAAATGCTACCACCCTTGGCCCAAAAGCCAAATACGAGTATCGTGCCCCTTTGACCGTCAGATAAATTTCTCTGTTTCCGCACTACGACAAGTACTGCATCGTTTTCGGCGTGTCCCTCCCCTCCCCCCCCCCCCCCCCACTCCCACATGGTTTGTATAGGCTCCGCTGCTAGTGTTGCCACCTTCTGTCTCTGAGAGATTTTTGCATGTTAAATGTTCAAATGTGTGTGAATTGCTAAGGGACCAAACTGCTGAGGTCATCAGTCCCTAGACTTACACTCTACTTAATCTATCTTATGCTAAAAATGACACACACTCCCAAGCCCGAGGGAGGACTCGAACCTCCGGCGGGAAGGGCCGCACAATTCGTGACATGGCGCTTCAAACCGCGTGGCCACTCCGCGCGGCTTGCACGCTAACATCAAACATAGGCGGTGGGGACAACAGTGTGATTGGACCCTGTTGTATGACATCAATTGTATGTAGAACAGTAGTTATGGAGTGTACCACTTAAAGAACTTTCAGCTTCCATGACCCAGCTGACGCAGTCTGTGACAGTTTTTGATTATACCTACGTACTCATTCATAGCTGCAGCGATATCGTCAGGCATGTGTGGGACAATCCGCCACTGGTACTATGCTGGTCCAGCATTTCTGAATAGGCTTTTTCGCAATTTTTTATGATTTTCTAAGAAGTACAGACAGGGGGCCTTCACCTATATGCTTCTGTCCCTGGGGTTTCATGCCACCAGTGGAGTTTCAGCAAAATATTGTGTCGTGTACTCTGGTGTCATTAGAATTTCACCATCACAAACACGTCATGCAATAAATGTCGAATTGCTATATGGTTGGATATGCAACTACGGAAGTCCTCAAGTAAGAAAGTACGCCGACCAGCACGTGTTTTCTGGCAAGACCGTAGCGTATCGAGACTGCGATTTACAGTTCCGCGATATTGCTACTCGCTTTGATCGGGATTCCACGACTGTGATGCAAATATGGAAGCGATGGGTTCAGGAGGGCCGTGCACAACGCCATCAGGAGCTTAGCGGCGTCGAGCAACTAGTTCCCTAGAGAACAGTCAGTAAATGAGCTCGTCTACGTCTACAGCAAGGCAAGTAATCACACGGGCAGAGTGAAAACGGCTGAAGCAAGGCGACCATGGTACGGCTTCCCTTGACGTGATAGCACAACAAGACGCAACGACAATTATGCATAGAGCGACAACAATGGACGCAAGAAAGGCATCACGTCGTCCTGTCAGATTTTTACGTACAGCATCATGTTGGACGTATGCGTTTATGGAGGCTCCGAGGACTGTATTCGTCATCGCCAGATCAGTCTAGCACCTGGCACGACGGTAAAGGGTGCTGCTGGCTACACTGAACCAGCACCTCAGGTTCGCATAGCTGGTTATTTGGACGACAGCCGTTAAATTTCAGACGTGTTAACGCAAGTAGCCGGCCGGAGTGGCCGTGCGGTTCTAGGCGCTACAGTCTGGAACCGAGCGACCGCTACGGTCGCAGGTTCGAATCCTGCCTCGGGCATGGATGTGTGTGCTGTCCTTAGGTTAGTTAGGTTTAATTAGTTCTAAGTTCTAGACGACTGATGACCTCAGATGTTAAGTCGCATAGTGCACAGAGCCATTTGAACCATTTGTTAACGCAAGTGGCTGTTCCCTATCTTCGAGATCTTCGCGACATTATCTCCCAACAATATATCGCGAAAGATCACCAGTCTCGTGCTGTGCTGTTTTACCTTCATACATAGGTTGATAAACTGTCGCACTTGTCAGCCGTGCTCCAGATCTTTAGCCTAACGAAAAATGAAATGGCATACCCAAATCCATTATCCAAGCTCACTTGAACTCGATACCGAGCTAGATTAGAGCCGCTGTTGCTGCCATATGTGACATCTACGCATACTAAATTCGCATCCTGTATACACTGAAACCACTTACAATTTTTATCAAGTATATTGTAAGGGGTCATAAAAAGGTTTCGGTTCGAGAGCGTTGCTTGCCTTTTATGCAACGTAACGCGGCTCCGAAGCGGGTATATAAGCACCGACACGTAACCAAGTGATTAGTGTGGCTTTCGTGTTTTTCCGATGTGCGTGCGGTAAATGCGGTATTGTGAACTGGGGCGATGTTATTACCATATGCGTGCGAACCGGACCGACATTTTGTTATTCTTTCCTTGGTTGCCGAAGGACAAATACTGGTAGTCATCCATAAGAGAATGAAGAACATGGATGGCGAGCATGTCTGTCATCCATCGTCCCCTCGTCCCAAGAAGTTCAAGAACCAACCATCTGCTGGAGAGATGATGCTCACCCTTTTCTTTGATTACCGGGGCCCAATGGTTATTGATTTCAAGGAATGTCGTGACCCCATCACTGGCAAACGGTACTGCGCAACGCTGGGGAGATTACAGCGTGCAGTTGATGCGAAACGTCAAGGGTAACTGCGACAAGGGTTCCCAATACCGAAAATATCGTAAAGCAAAAGTTACGCCAACTAAAGTCGGAGACACCCCTACACCCTCGATATAGTCCAGATCTCTTCTCATGCGACTATCACGCCTTAGGTCCTTTAGAAAAGGCCTTGAAGGCTTGACGATTCCTGTTGGACGAGAATGTGCAGCAGCCAGTCACGGACTTCTTCGTGCACCAGGACATGGTGCTTTACCAAACAGGTATCTTCAACATGATGCAAAGACTGGATAATTGCCTCAGTGCTTACGACGATTTTTTCCCGATGGTATACCCATTCTGGGCTGTACGGCCTTCGAACGGAAACTTCTTGATCGCTCTTTATACTACATTGCATATGTACAGTAAGTAAAATATTTCCTGTCCTTCCTGTTATTGTAACTGATTCTTTGCTCATAGAATCTGCCTCTGGACTAATTACTGATACGTTTGGCTACTCATCCACGAGAATGAGTACCGCTATAACTACTTTGCCGGGAGAGGAAACTACACTCAATTTCTCCTTTTTTGTTATTGCGTGTGGTCCCAATATAAAGGCTGCCTTTTTTTCTGGCTCAAAATTTTGTTTCCAGATTTCGTCACCTGCAATTACCCTTGAGAGAAAGACGTCTCCATTTGCCTCGAACTGGCCCAACAGTTCAAATGGGCTTGTTTTTCTTTGAATCTTATGGTCTGTTGTTGGCATTCATGGTACGCACGTCGAGCACACCTCTGAAAATCCAAGAGTGTCAGTGACTGCATACACGCTTCGAATGCTCACCGACAGTTTTAGAGTCAACTGTCGAGTTCTGGTGGGCTGGTCTGCACGAATAATGACATCACGATGTGGGAGCAGTGGCTGTGGCGCAACTTTCTGCACTTCCTGTAACTTTAACACTCTTTACCCATTGCATAACAGTACTATCGAATGCTCATCACCATACATTGCACACAAAAGCTTATGGATTTTTGCCACTGTTTCTATATCTACAATCAAGAACTGAAATTCAGCATGGTGCTTGTCTCGTGCAGATGCCACTTTTATGGTTCAGTAAGGCTCTGATATTTGTGGGAACTGTTAGAAACTCGGCACACGTCAAGAATAAATATCAAATTTAGAACAATATACCCCTTACAATATACTTCATATGCAAGCAGTAGCCTTGTGTGAGACAATAAGAATGACACACTTTTACTATAATAACATACGAAATTGTACGGTCTGTACGTGCTTTTTATTCAGAGATGTCACCCGGTGTTGTCGGGTGTGTTTGTTGTTAGCATCGCTGGTATGGCTGAGTCCCTATTCCGTATTTTTCATACTGCGGTAAATGTTGAGGAATACGTTGCTTATTCATTACATTGCATTTTATTGTGTAAACATGAAATCACACACAGTTTGAAATGTTTTTCCGTCTGTCAGCTATTCAGATTATTTGGCCTGAAAGAATGGGTTGGAGCACAAACACTGCACGAATACGTTATGCGCTGGCTGTTTGTTTTAGCGTGGATGCTCTTTTATTTGGTGGTGGCAGACACGCTTCCGCATCGATTAATCAGCAGGTAACAGAAGATGTGAGGCTGTCGCCGTCAAAAACTGTGTTTACAAACGGCTGCTGTCCACCAAGTAAATGACACAAAAACAAAATACTTCGAAAAAACAAGAATCCCACTTAGATCACGCACAGGAGGTTTGAAAATATTGACAACAGTATCGTCACTGAACGTTGCACTTCTGCGGAGCAGTAAAGTGACTTGTTCCTGTGCCGATACTTTTATTTGTTATTGCAGTGAAGGAAACTTATATTTGGAGCACTGGCAGTGTACTCCGTATAAATCAGTGGAACATTGCAGATATCTGTGACTTACGACAAAAAAAGGAAGGAGATATTAGCGCCTTGGACAGCGTATTAATTACAGATGGAGCACAAGCTAGGATTACGAAAGGATGGGGAAAGAAATCGGCCATGCCCTTTTGAAAGGAACCATCCCGCCATTTTCCTGGAGCGATTTAGAGAAATCACGGAAAACTTAAATCACAATGGCTGGACAGAGATTTGAAAGAATTTGTGACACTTACACGGAGTGTCACTTGTAGGCAGATGGAATGTGCTGACGTTTCTGCGGAGTCCAAGTAAGCGTCAGGTATTGGACCTCGGAAGAGGGTGTTCCAGAAGTGCGGTGAACCGCCTTTTCAATCGCTATCTGTGACGTACTTCTGGTAAAGGTCACTTCTTGCACTAGCAATATGTTCGCACGCCATTTCATTGACAGACGGGTGTGGTGCGTGGCTTTCTCCCAGAGTTGAGTAGTGGTGTTGATCTCTGACTGGCAAACAATGTTCCGTGTTTTAGGTGCTGTGGAGATGTTCACCGAGAGCACCAAATGGAAGTCTTTATCCGTTTACGACGGACATCAGTATAATGTGTACTGTACACCAAAGAAGATGTAATTTACTGGCGTTCTGTAAACATTATAAAGAATAAATGCAAAGGAATACTATTAAAAGTAATACAGTTTTAGGAGATGGTAGCCATATTTGTACTCCATATGAAGCAGCAAATGAAGTGCGAAAACGTACGTGAAAGAAAGAGATACTACAACTTCATCACTTTCCGTTGATGAACTACGCCTTCATTCGAGACAACGAATATCGTTACTATCAAACGTAACTGTGAAACAGTAACTGCATCACATTAGGAGTAAAATGTACGCAAGGTACGACCGATTAATTTAGTGATGAACGATGGCAGTATTTGTTTTCAGATAAGAACAGCGATCTGAATAAGAGAACAATGACGTCTGAAAAGCGAAAAGGGAAAGTCGTGTTCATCAAGCTGTGAATCATTTTTTGTGGGTTTTTCTTTGAAAACTAGTTTAGAAGGTTGTTTGTATTTCGTTCTCGAGAAGACACAAATACTGTTCCAGTTGTCTGTGTTTTGATACCGAACAAAAAGCGAGAAACATATGATCTCTTTACGTAATTACTAAAACCAACGAACCTGGAAGGGATCCAGCTTGTCTCATGACGGACATCGACACTGCTGTGAGAACTTTGTTTCCTGAAACACATATAATTGGTCGCAATTTCCATTTTAATCAATGTTTGTGGAAACAATTTCAGTGCTGACCTAGAGAAGATTACAGTCTTGGGAAAAGGAACGAAATGATCGAACTATACTGTTCTGAGAGATTCAGAACCTCGAAAAGGGAGATACGAATTCGAATCACAGTCCGGATTCGAGTTTTGCAACTGTGAAATACTTTCCTACATTATATAAGCGAATATTAAATTTGAACCAATACTGCGAAAATTTTGTACTTGGATAGCTTAGAATGAAAATCTTTCTGTTTATTTCAAAGGAAAACAATTGACTTTCTGAAACATTGTCTGTCATACACAATTTGAAGCAGGTCATGTCGACCAAATCATATGGAAGAACTGACAGCGACGTATATCGGAAGGCAGTAAGATCTCTTGCCTTTTGGTTTGGCAGTACTCGATAGCCATTTATAGGCGCAAGTAAATGAAGAAAGGCAGCGCGTTTTTCTTATCAAGTAACGTCTTCATCAATTACTTTAGTTTTAATGTAATCTACGAGTAATTGCTGATGTTTGATATTAACATGAAAAGGATTCCGTAGATAGGAAAAGAATCTGTTCTTGAGAAACTAATTCTATAGCGACCAAAAGGCATTAAATGATCTTCAAGCACGTGTGTTCCAGCAGCGGTATGAAGAAAATGATAGTAATAATGACGGTAATAATCGAATTATCCGGTAACTTCACACTTCACAGTGGATTTTCTCAAACTAAGAAATTTGCTCAATTTGTGAAAATTCAAAATGGCTTTACTTCGAGCCTATGATGCCTAGAAGAGTCTTTACATCCTGCTGACATGAGAATAGCATAATCTCCGCGTCATAAGTTTGCTTCTACTTAACCATTTAATAGACTCGCATTTTTTCCATCGTGACTAATTTTGTAAGCTAAGCATATCATTCAGTACACTCTTGAGGGTGGGAAATGTGGCCACAATGGTCTGGTGGAACGAATTATCACAGGTGCACGGCGTGGGTTCAGGAATTTACTTTTAAGAGGCAGAAACAGATTTATTTTACCTCTGGTAACCTCAAGAGAAAGACGTTATAATCCATAATCCGCATTAAACATCACGTTCCTTCATTACCAACTGGGCAGAGCCGGTTTACGTTGGGTAATGACATAGCGGAAGTCATGGCAAACAGAAAGACAGTCGCCAGTAAACTTACTTACGTTAGAACATTTTATTTCATTTGATGAACCGATAGCCATTTAAGGAACAGGTCTCTTATTTTACTTGTACTCGATTGAACTAGAGACGTTGAAAAATTTGGTGCTGGACTGTGATTCGAATTCGTATCTCCATTTTCGAGGATCTGAATCTCTCAGAACAGTACAGTTCGATCATTTCGTTCCTTTTACCAAGACTGCAATCTTCTCTATGTCTCCTCCAAAGGATCCAGTACAAAAATATTCATAATTTCATTTCAAGCCCTATCAAGTGCACACCCACCTGCTAGTGAAAATTAACGTGCATTTTTAATGTCTGTTAATATGTTGCCAACAATCACAATAGAGGTCGTTATTTCTGGTCAAACACGCACACATCTTACTGTTGGTGAGTAAGCAACTGATACTTAAGCTATATTCGTGGATGCACGGTAGGTGTGCAGTTCGACTGTCGCTTAGGCACAAAATTTTGTATCCGTATTTTAGATTCAAACATCTAGCAGCTTGTAAGAAAAACCGATACGTAACACTTGATTTTTCTTAATTAACAATCCGATTACGTGTTGGGTTGGTATCTCCGTCACAGAACTTCACATCATGCACTTCTCCTTTAAATGCATGCACACTTTGTTACTTCAGAATGGAGGTATATCAGACATCTTTCGTGATTAGCTAACTGGGAGGAAAGGGTCTTGATAGGAGTCCCAGTTTATTACAAAAATTGTCGTCTTTTATTTTCAAGTTTAGATTTGGTTACTGGTATTGGCAAAAATTTCGGTAATTCATGCCTCTTCATGGCTAGTCATCAATATGATGTTATTAGATAAGATTAGTTTAGATTAATTCTTGTTCCATAGATCATGAATACGGCGTTTCTTAATGATGTGGAACATGTCATTTTAAATGAAAGATTTCTTTACATAACATGATTCAATTTCTTTGCAACAATGTTTTACACACTCTCTCTCTCTCTCTCTCTCTCTCTCTCTCTCATGCTTTTTTATTTCTCTCTCTCTCTCTCTCTCTCTCTCCGGCACACACACACACACACACACACACACACACACACACACACACCCTGTGTGCAGTTTATTGATTACATGCATGTAGAAAACTTGTTCTGAGTTAAAGCTGTCAAACAATGTTTGAAGAAGAATAAAATGCCACTACCACACGATAGCTAATGTAGAAAATACTTTTCTGACGTTTTTGGGCACGATGCGCTCTCCCCATTAATAATACAAATGCTTCGAGATGCATCTGCTGCCTGGCTGTCTATTAAACCTGAAAAGAACAAAATGTCACAGAAGTTAGTCCTTTTTTCCACATGCGACTATTTTGGGTTGAGAAGTGAAGGAAATTATGTTCAAAGTTCCATTAGATTGGTAACTTCAGCAGACAGCAGAACTGAGTTTAAAAAAAATTTAGCAGTAAATGTATTTGAACTCACGACATCTTATCGATGGTGCACGACACTTACCATTACACTACTAGCTGACACATAGCTACAACCGCTCCAGAGCTGGACAACAGTTCCTCCAGAACTTCTGCATACCACAGCGCTGCGAGATAATGCAAATGGCCGGGTCTAGACTTCTGAGAGAAACAGTTACAGCTTTTCTTTTGCGATGCATGACGTTTTTTACAAACAGATAGCGCAAAGGAATAGCTCAAGTGGAAAGAAACACTTCATATTTAAATTTCTGCATCCTACACTGTTGGCAGTTCTGTGTAGGTGTCAGTTACGTGATTTTATTTCGGTGATTACAAAATAGAGTCGAATGTATGCACTGGGTAGCCGAGGCAGCTAGTTCATGGTGATTCGGTCAACCAAGTAAATGAATTTACTGAACATGCTGCAATTTACTACAGAGAACCTGTGTGTCTGAATTCTCATCCAGTGTGGCGCAACGGTGTTATGATAGAAAAATGAGTCACAGAAAAGAGGATTTGGTGGTCTGTTGGACTGATGATAGGTTCTTATATCTATGGTCTGGGTTCGATTCCTACTTCTATCAATGATTTTAGATAGGGAGAGAAAGATTCCATTCTCTTCTGGCTACACCAAGTGAAGAAGATATAATGGCATTGTGGTCTGAAATTCACATTAAAGATGATATTCTTTCTCTGCCAAGTAGACGTCAGGTTGAACCACAATAAAGTCTGGAGTGGCGACATGTAGAAACTCTGTCACCAGCAACCTTTCTTACACTAGTTGTTTATTTCTAGTGACGAAACAAACGCTATGTAGGGTCACAGGTAACTTATTCCATCTTTTATCTGAGCTTCTGTATGTCGATAAAATTGGTTCTGAACTGAGAATGCAACTCAGACCGCCCTTAACGCGGAATTTGATCCCTTCGTGACAATACAGCTCGGCTACAGTTTGTTGTTTGTTCAAAACTGCAGATTCCTCAACATCTCCAAATATTACGCGTGAATGGGTTCGAATCCTGGCCTGGCAGTAAAGATTTCATTATGTATTATCAAGCTCTAGCATGAGAACACCTATCTGCTGTTGGCTAATAATTTTGATTTTTAATGTTTTTTCATTCGTTGTCAACACTAACGATATCTGACGTTTTTGACTTCCAGTGGGACACAGAACTATTTGCGAGATCACTGTAAGTTCAAGACGTTATTCCGAGCTGCTGGTGGAGAAAAATTCGGTAGCTGACGTCTCTTTGTGTGTAGTCAACAACGATATGTGTGTGGGGCTCTATTCCCAGTGAGCACTGAACTCTTCGTCATATTATTTCTAGTTTAAACATGCTCACATGTCGCTGCTGGTGCAACAAACCCATATTTAACGTTCGTTTTGTCTAGAATATAACAGCGATAGGTGCCGGGTTGGAGTCCTGGGAAGGAAAAAATTAATGTTTCGTCTCGTCATTTCAGTTAAAACATCTAGCTACTGCCGAGAAAATACGATATGTCCCAGTTGATTGTGCTCCGATATCAATCCGACTAGGTTCTGGATTCGAATCCCTGTCCAACACAAAGCTTTGCCTCACGCCCTTTCAAGTAAGTTACTTGTGAAGAAGCAATATTTAACATCTCTCGTAGTTCGTTAACAGGGACAATAGATGCTAGGTAGGAATTCGCGTCCGTTAAAAACGTTTGCGTTATGTAATTTAAAGTTGATATTTGCTAACTGATACTGTCTAAAATCGAGGTATATCACTCTCTGTATGCCTAATCAGGAATGACTGTTAGTTTGCGTCAGTCACGAAATCTTTGCTTAGTCTGCCTGACCTGGGTTTGAATCCATATGCAGAACGAGACGGTTCGTCGTGTCATTTGCAGTTCACACATATTCTCAACTAGCTGCTCGTGGATAACTTAAATTTTTAATGTCATTTTGTGTTAAATAATAAGTACTGTATGTTACTTTGAAGAGGAAATCATGAATACGACGAAATTACTACGTGCATTACCTATCTGACGTAATAATGAGAGTGGTAATATTTCATTTATGTCATTTATTGTAATAAATGTGAGCTGACAAGCCTTAAGGACAATCTTATCTGTGATAAGGCATTCCCTGATATTTGTAGCATCGTGGTATTACTTTACATCTTGAGTTACTGCGATACAGAGCTTTGTTTTCTAGTGGTGACATGTTAGAACAATAGTCAAACGACTGTACCAAGGAGCGATTAGAGGACCTGCTAGACAGCCGCGTTATGCCGGTTGCATGCGAATCAGGCGAAATGCAGTTCAGGTCGTTCGGATACTTTTGAGTATGACTGTACGTCGTACTTACTGGCAATCTTGTAAAGAAGTTTATTGGGGGACGTAATGGACTACCTATCCGTGGTTTTCCTTGGAAACAACACGAAGTCTGCTAAATGTCCCTTGCAATTTGGGAAATATTCGGTAATGAGGACCTACAAATCTATCTCAGAGGCCATGCATCTTATGCCTAATCATGGCGTTAGTTCACCTTGTGAGATATTACGAAAAAAGATCTGTGTGGGTGGACACCGAACACAAAACCGTTGCAGCGGAAGCGCGGGCAAATGACATGCAACTACATCCACTCATTCTCCCTCCGTCTCACGAATTGACGCAGACTACAGCGCGCTGCGCTACACAACTGGACTTCTCAATGTGTGCAGACTTGTGAAAAGCCGCTTATCCCAGCTAGAGCCCCAGGCTCCGTAGAAGTTCCACTCAGTAGAAGTGTCACTCCATTCAGGTGTTCCAATCCTTTTTGAATCTTCGGGCTCCTGAATGCAAGTTCAGTGCGCTAGCCTCCCCGCTCGGCGACTTCCAACAACGGTAAGTAGTTGGAGAACGAATCGCTGTAGCAAAGCATTAAGCCTGATGGCCACATACGAATTTTGAGTCTATCACTGTCCGCAGTTTTGGGTACATTCAAAACTCCTGGTAAGATGTTACGACTAAAGAGAACAAATCATCTGCAATCGAACTCACCGAGCACTGAAGTGGACTGGGACTGCTGCAGTCACATGTAGACTGTCACAATCCAATCGTCAATTTCCGTCAGCAGAGTTGTGACCACATTTTGATGCATGTAGCACGTATTGTATTTTGCTTGTAATGACGATGGACTATTAAGAACTAAATGAACACAGAACGTCTGGTGGCACAGATTTTGTTCTATCAGTAGAGCTTTCTTGGAAGAGACTCCGCAACAAAATTCCTTTTCCTGCCTTGCTGATGGAACTAAGTTCATCAATGCTCAAATAAGGGCAAAAAACATGTAAGCTCGCTGATAGCTTATTTTTAAAGACCGTTTAGTGAGAATGGAAAAGTTATTTCGGGAGTGACATGTGTAGTAAGTAACGATTTGGTGATAGAAGAATAGTGGTGTGGATTTCATGTAAAGGTTTGTTTGGAAGAGGAAAGTAATTGTGCGAATGGAAGATGACGTCAAACTGTTGTGGAGGGAAAGACATAAGTGAGAAAGAGAAACTCTCAAATGTGCGGGAAAAGGAGTGTTCTCTTATTGACGGATATGTGTCAAGAAGCATTTGATGCTGAGGCAGAGTGCGGCAGTGAAAGTTGTGTTAGGAGGGAATGGAGAAAGTTTGTGGGAATGACTACCGGTGGAATGCGTTGGCGCTATTGCGGCAGAATTCCAAGCACTGGAGATTAAGGGGAAGCGATGGCTGGCAGAGGTTTGGATTGCAGGAAACGCGGGGTATTTGTGTGCGTCTGTCTGAATTTTCGTCGCGGGCCTTCCGAGGTTTGCGTGTCACATTTTATCCGGTTGGCATATGAGAGCAGGCGGCACTTGTACCGACATTAGCGGTACGAGCAGCGAGTGCAGGGAACGGCCCTCTCTGCAGTGCTTCGGCGGCGCTGTCGTTAATCTGAGTCAGTGGGCGTGCTCTCTTCTGATGAATATTCATATGCGCTGCGGGGAAATGGGCCACAGCGTTCTGCCTCCATTGAAGAATGGGAGCCGTTTGCTGCTTGACTGGTGCGGATGTTTCGTGAGTGAGTAGCATCGTCATCCTCACAGCTCTGTAAGTCGCTTGCTGTTTATTACCAAATTTTGACTGTGATCGCGTTACTAATGGTTTGTGTGGGCAGTCGGAATCGCAGTTATTTATTCCTCTCGGAAACACACCATAATCAGATCTAAATGAAGAAAAGTTGAAGTTATGGTGAAAGTTAACCTGCAGACATATTTCTTTTCTTAGATGTTCCAGCAGAAGTGAACAGAATTCTTCAGACCTGCCCGGTGATCTGTTGACATCTTGAGGTGTTGGGAATTCTGAAGGATATCAACATCGTTCATGCTCCATATTTCGACAACGTGACTCATTATTTTAATCAGGTGCTATCTGAGACTGCTCGTCGAGTCTTTAGTTTATTTATTTATTTTCACTTCCTATTCCCACCTCGGAAGGAGGGCGGGCTGTTTCAAGACTTGCTGTTTCCTTTCCTTTCCAGCTAGATATTTTAATACATTTATTTTCTTTACTATTATATTCAGTTTTTGCTACGTTTAAAAGTGCATTTGTCTTCGTTTCTTATTTTATAATTATGCACTTATTTAAGCTTTGAACTATGTCCAAAGAATGTTAATATTTTTGATGGTTAATGGTAAAAGGTTAGGGGTACTTACGTAGGATGACAGAAATGAATTCATAAGAACATAAAGGCAAGTGTGGCGGAACATAATTTTTTGGTACAAGTAATGGCAATGTAAGTGATTTGGGAGAAATCAGCTTTTAATAATAGAGGATTACATAAGAATACAAATTATCAGAATATCAAATATATAACGTATAAGGATGTATAGACATTCCTGTTGGATGTGATTCTTGAGTTTCTCCCGGCGTATTTGATAATCAAAATATCCACGGGTATGCTGCCGGTCTATAGTGTCCAACGGGCACAATATTTCGGCGATCAAACATGTCGCCATCATCAGGTGAACTGACGGACTGAGCTCCTGTGAACGTGCCGGCACGGAGATCCGTACGCTATGGCTGCTCAGAGGGAACTGGGTTCGGTCGCGGCGGCGGCCGATTTAAATACCCTCCGCCCGCGGCGCGCTCCCTCCGCCGTCCGCGCCCAGCGCCACGGTCGCGCGGTGGAACAGATTGCGACGGCGTCTGAGATGACGTCGGTGTGATGGCTCTGTCCGCCGTGGTCGTCACAACTATACGTCTGCTCGATTTACTCTTGATTAACCCGATCGCTGGTTCCCAAGCCTTGCTAAGATTATAGCCACAGTCCCGGTTTATGAGGTCGTCATTGGTGCGAATTTCGATGGCCTCTCTAACAACGCTGTCCCAGTATCTCGACGTCTGTACCAGAATCCTCGTGCGGTCATACTCCATGGCGTGATTTTCCGACAAACAATGTTCAGCGACCGCCGACTTGCTCGGATACATCAGTCGAGTGTGCCTCTGGTGTTCACGGCATCGATCCTCGACGGTACGCATCGTCTGACCAATATACGACTTGCCACATTGACACGGAATCTGGTACACGCCGGCCTTCCTCAAACCGAGGTCATCTTTGGCGCTCCCCACCAGTGCGCGAGTTTTATTTGGAGGACAAAACACAGTTCCGACCCGGTGTATCTTCAGAATGCGGGCGATTTTCCCCGAGAGTGCGCCTGTGTATGGAATAAATGCAGTGCCTACCTCCTCCCTCGTGACTTCATCCATCTCAATAGGTTGTGCTGCAGTGGTTGGGCGGAGAGCACGTTGAATCTGCCACTCTGAGTACCCATTTTTTCGAAATACAGTTCTCAGATGTTCCAATTCCTGGGGTAGACTCTCTGCGTCAGAGATAGTGCGCGCCCTATGTACTAGAGTTTTAAGTACCCCATTCCTCTGTGAAGGGTGGTGGCAGCTGTCTGCATGCAAATACAGATCAGTGTGCGTAGCCTTCCGATACACCCCATGACCTAGGGTGCCGTCAGCCCTTCTCTTGACCAAGACGTCAAGGAAAGGTAATTTACCCTCCGTTTCAGTCTCCATAGTGAATTTGATGTTGGGGTGTATGGAGTTTAGATGTGTAAGGAAGTCAAGGAGTTTATCCATACCATGTGGCCAGATGACGAACGTGTCGTCCACGTAACGGAAAAAGCAAGTAGGTTTCCATACGGATGACGACAGGGCTTCCTCCTCGAAGTTCTCCATGTACAAATTCGCTACCACCGGTGAGAGTGGGCTACCCATGGCGACTCCCTCCGTTTGTTCGTAGTATTCTCCATTAAAAAGAAAATACGTGGAAGTCAAGACATGCCTAAAAAGTTCAGTGGTCTTCTCATCAAACTTCTGACTAATCAATTCTAGTGACTCTCGCAGGGGTACCCTCGTAAACAAGGAAACGACATCAAAACTCACCATGATATCTGGCTCATCCAACCTGAAGCTATCAAGGCGTTTAACAAAATCCACGGAATTACGGATGTGATGAGGGCATTTACCCACATAAGGACTTAATATTCCCGTCAGGTATTTGGCCAACACATATGTAGGTGCCCTGATGTTGCTGACAAATGACGATTCCTACCGGAAGATCAGCGTTGACCCTACAAAGAAGGTGGAGAACAAGACGAGGGCGCTTCTCAAAGACGCAGATTTACCGGAGGATGACGCTAAGAAATTGTTACCCCAAGGTCCGGTACCGCCTAGACTATATGGACTCCCGAAGGTTCACAAAGAGGGGGTACCATTACGCCCCATTGTCAGCAACATCAGGGCACCTACATATGTGTTGGCCAAATACCTGACGGGAATATTAAGTCCTTATGTGGGTAAATGCCCTCATCACATCCGTAATTCCGTGGATTTTGTTAAACGCCTTGATAGCTTCAGGTTGGATGAGTCAGATATCATGGTGAGTTTTGATGTCGTTTCCTTGTTTACGAGGGTACCCCTGCGAGAGTCACTAGAATTGATTAGTCAGAAGTTTGATGAGAAGACCACTGAACTTTTTAGGCATGTCTTGACTTCCACGTATTTTCTTTTTAATGGAGAATACTACGAACAAACGGAGGGAGTCGCCATGGGTAGCCCACTCTCACCGGTGGTAGCGAATTTGTACATGGAGAACTTCGAGGAGGAAGCCCTGTCGTCATCCGTATGGAAACCTACTTGCTTTTTCCGTTACGTGGACGACACGTTCGTCATCTGGCCACATGGTATGGATAGACTCCTTGACTTCCTTACACATCTAAACTCCATACACCCCAACATCAAATTCACTATGGAGACTGAAACGGAGGGTAAATTACCTTTCCTTGACGTCTTGGTCAAGAGAAGGGCTGACGGCACCCTAGGTCATGGGGTGTATCGGAAGGCTACGCACACTGATCTGTATTTGCATGCAGACAGCTGCCACCACCCTTCACAGAGGAATGGGGTACTTAAAACTCTAGTACATAGGGCGCGCACTATCTCTGACGCAGAGAGTCTACCCCAGGAATTGGAACATCTGAGAACTGTATTTCGAAAAAATGGGTACTCAGAGTGGCAGATTCAACGTGCTCTCCGCCCAACCACTGCAGCACAACCTGTTGAGATGGATGAAGTCACGAGGGAGGAGGTAGGCACTGCATTTATTCCATACACAGGCGCACTCTCGGGGAAAATCGCCCGCATTCTGAAGAAACACCGGGTCGGAACTGTGTTTTGTCCTCCAAATAAAACTCGCGCACTGGTGGGGAGCGCCAAAGATGACCTCGGTTTGAGGAAGGCCGGCGTGAACCAGATTCCGTGTCAATGTGGCAAGTCGTATATTGGTCAGACGATGCGTACCGTCGAGGATCGATGCCGTGAACACCAGAGGCACACTCGACTGATGTATCCGAGCAAGTCGGCGGTCGCTGAACATTGTTTGTCGGAAAATCACGCCATGGAGTATGACCGCACGAGGATTCTGGTACAGACGTCGAGATACTGGGACAGCGTTGTTAGAGAGGCCATCGAAATTCGCACCAATGACGACCTCATAAACCGGGACTGTGGCTATAATCTTAGCAAGGCTTGGGAACCAGCGATCGGGTTAATCAAGAGTAAATCGAGCAGACGTATAGTTGTGACGACCACGGCGGACAGAGCCATCACACCGACGTCATCTCAGACGCCGTCGCAATCTGTTCCACCGCGCGACCGTGGCGCTGGGCGCGGACGGCGGAGGGAGCGCGCCGCGGGCGGAGGGTATTTAAATCGGCCGCCGCCGCGACCGAACCCAGTTCCCTCTGAGCAGCCATAGCGTACGGATCTCCGTGCCGGCACGTTCACAGGAGCTCAGTCCGTCAGTTCACCTGATGATGGCGACATGTTTGATCGCCGAAATATTGTGCCCGTTGGACACTATAGACCGGCAGCATACCCGTGGATATTTTGATTATTCCTGTTGGACTTTGTGTGTGTGTGTGTGTGTGTGTGTGTGTGTGCGTGCGTATGACCATCCGTGTGTGGGTCCTGTTCTGTATTGGCTAATTTCTAGTGTCAAGGTGCCGATAAGGGTGACGTTGTTAGTGATTGACTCCGTGGTAGGGACGATGTCTGGGAAGATTCTGGAGGTGGGAGATACTCGACGTAAGACTTATTTAAATTTTTGTCGTCTTTTGGTTTCTGGTCTTTTTGTCAGTAAGTCTTTCATATCTGGTCGTATCGTAATACGTGTCTGTCGTAATTGTCTCGTAACTTTGTCATTCTTGTCTGCATTGGCTCTATGTTTGCTATTCGCTATACGTCGTCACAGGTAGTTAGTACAGCTAATTCGTGGACACTTCTGAGTAAACGTCTTTCTAATACAAATAAAATGATACAATATCAGTGGCTTAACTGGTCTTACGCAGATATGATTTAATGTATGCAGACTGAAGCGGCGAGCGAAAATTTGTACCAAGAAGCCGGCCGGTATGGCCGTGCGGTTCTAGGCGCTTCAGTCTGGAACCGCGTGACCGCTACGGTCGCGGGTTCGAATCCTGCCTCGGGCATGGATGTGTGTGATGTCCTTAGGTTAGTTAGGTCTATGTAGTTCTAAGTTCCAGGGGACTGATGACCACAGATGTTAAGTCCCATAGTGCTCACAGCAATTTGAACCATTTTGTACCAAGGCCGGGAATCAAACCAGAGTCTCCTGCTTACTAGGCAGGTGTGTTAGCAGAAGATGAAAAGCCTCAGCAGCTCTGTTTGTGTGTAAGGTGGAGTTAAAAGTAGACTGGGGCGGCAGTGTGAATTTGGATCGAAGAGGAAGGCGTGCGAGGGTAATGCGTGCAGTTGTGTGAACCGCTGTGCCGAGGTGGCTAAGTGGCTCAGCCTGCCTTTGGACTTCATCGACCGTCATGGCGTTTTCTTAGCGCCAAGCGACAATTAAATTAACATTTCCTTTGGATTACGAACCACCGAAGCCGTATGAAGTAGAACGTTTTATACTTGCTGAAATGAGTCTCCCGCCACAAGATGTTCATTTTTCGATCGTGAGTACTCCTCTGTACATAAAGCCTGTGAATGACGAGCTGTGTGCCGACGTCGTGCGGCGCCACGCCAACGATCTCAAGTCACGGTACTCCGACGGACATATAGAGACCGTCGTAGTTGACCACGGTGGTTTTGGCATACGAACGTTGTGTGTTTTCGAACTCCAACTTGAGGTGCCGTCGGGCATTTGTAACCTCCCCCTCACTTACCGACCTTAATGACAGTGAAAAATTAAACCAAGTGTACCTAATGGAAATTTGGGGAAAGCAATCGTCACCGAAGTTGATTTGTCGGTAATGAGGGAGGAAAGGGTTACATCTAAATGAAAGGAAAAATGCAAATGAAACTGGTGGAAATTAATTTTGAAAAGGGGTAAAGTTAATAAAGAAAGTAAATGTGTGGCCGTTACGTTAACAGTTAACTAGTGGTAATTAGATGTTTGGGATTTGGGGGAAATTACGGTCGCCAGTCCTAAGGACAATTACTATAGTAACTGAAAAAGAAAGATTATAACACATATAATTAGCACTAGAAGCGTGGCAACTGAAGGTTGACAAGAGTAGTGTGAAAACTGAAAGTTTGTCAGAAGTAATAAATTTCGCTACACTCTGACTTAATTTAGCAAAAGAATTAATAAAACCGGAAAATCGAAAGTTAATTTAGTGACTGAAGTTAATAGTGAGCTTTCTTTCTGAAGCACATCGAAATTCAGTAAAACACGGTTAGTCTTGGACTACCTCAACAATCATTTCAAAAGCTACTTGAATCTACGCAATTTAGAAAGAAGAGATTTAACTTTGAACTTGAATTAAACGATTCTGAACAATTAACAATAGTAAAATTTAGTACGTACCAAGCTGAGCTGCAGTCACAGGTAACTAAACTACGGTAACAAAACTCGCACACTTAATTCGTGCTTGTGTAATCTAAATATTGTAGCCAGCTATGAATACTTTAACTGAACTTTGAAATTAAAGCAGTGA